>NC_137024.1:8181447-8324109 GCF_032717465.1 Coenobita brevimanus | reverse complement strand
ATTGCCCTTTCTCCAGTCCCCATATTTTTTCCCGGCCATGATTGAATATGGGGAGTCTCTAGCGTCGGCTGCCTTTATGCCGGATGTAGCTCCACATGACATCATTAACCTTTTTTCAGAGTTACCCAGTTATGTTATTAGCTCATTCAATCAGTGATCCAGTTCATGGTTTATGCTTGCTACCTCCAGACGCTTTGATTCAGCTTATGAAAGAACCTTAGTAGTGAAGGGGAAAATGAAGCTTGCAACTCAAACCTACCCAGTTTGAAAGTCTCTTCTACACTGAAGAAAAGCATCTGAAAAAGAAAGTAAAAGTGAATTGAAAAGCACGTCCACGGCTGGAATACATTAACAGGTAAGGATGTCATGGCGGTAGGCTTTATTTACTGGGGAGGTCAGCTGCGTGTGGTGTGAATCTTTTTCCTGTTTTGCCCAATTATGTTGTTCACTGAGGCGGCAGGTTCTTGACTAAGGGAAAGGGACTCGCTGATTTGCACGATTAATTTTGTTATAGATCAACGGACAGTAAAAGTGCTGTGTACTACAGTTACTCCACCTTAACTTTGTGAAGATTTTCTCCATTTCGCAGTTCATTTCCCGTAGCTCACTGGCAAAATAAGTCAAATGCCAACGCGATACATCCTTTCAGCAACACTTTGGCGACTGTCATAATGTTGTCGTGTGTTCATCTCTGGTTGCAAGGCATCATTCAAGATGGAAAGATTGTAGTTTTACTTTAAGTTTAAATGGACAGAAATAAGAGAACCCTAAATAGAACACAGGAAAGATTATCCAAAGCAATCCAGAATATGTACGATGGAAGAGGGATATCTGTGGGTTCTGGCGGTATATAATGCGAGAGTTTCAGTTTGATTGTTGAATAGAGGCAGGGTTGTGTCGTGCTAGCATGGCTTTTTAATGTGTAAAATGGATAATGATATGAAAGAAGTCAAAAGCGAGGCCACTTAATTTGGAGTTCTTCTGACAAAGAGAAAATAATGAGTGAAAATCAGTGCGGACTTGTTTGCAGATGATGCTGTGCTAATAGACGTGGAGTGGAAGTTTCCGTGTGACAGGACTGTGATGCTGCTTTGTGAAGGACCAAGTTGAAGTGAATGCAGTGACGAACAAATTAATGGCGTTTAAAAGGGGTAGAAAATCAAAGTGTTGGATAAGTCTGAGTAGCACAGAAATGGAAAATACGCGGCCGTTCAAGTATTTCGCCAGTGTTATGAACAAAATGGAGGTTGGCAGAGGCATGAAATGCAGTGACGAGAAATAAGAATGCAGGCATGGAGGTGTAGAAAACATTACATAGCAATATATTTGTTCCAGCGTTAGTGTATTTAAGAAACATAAATTAAGAGTGAGAGCTTTCGAAAGAGGCTACCTCAGAAGTGACGTGCCATAAAGGATTAGTAGGACAAATGAAAGAGTTTTACAGAAGTGAGGTGGAGAGAGTGATGTGATAATTAAATTCAACGTTCTGTGATAGTTTGGCCACATGGAGCGAATGGAGGGTGAGAAATTGACCATGAAAGTGTATGAAAGTCAGCTGGGTAGTAGGAGAAGAGGGATACAGAATGAGATGGAGAGAAGCTGACAGGGTAGATAAGGATGGTGATGGGCGGTATTGTAGAGAGGTACAAGTACACCTCTGTGTAGATGGACATTGTATACAGTTCACTGGCAAGCTTTAAAACTGCAGATGTCACTTTTTTCTTTTTTTATGGAGGGTGGAGCAAGGGTAATATACCCTGTTAGAATGGGCTTTAAAACTTGGATGGTATGGACATGGTGAAAGTTTAGATTGAAATAATTTCCTACGAACACGAGAGCAGAATTAAAAACAACAACAGTAACTTAAGCATGAACCCTCTCACATGCATGTTATTATTACGACGCAGTTAATAGAAATATAACGGTATTCTCGTTGGCATAGGATATTTTGTGGCACATCCTCCTTAGAAGGATATCGCTTCCGCATATTGCATATTGATAATTCCTTCCTCTTTCATATTACTTCTCTTTCATATGTTATTTGTCATTTTATTTATAAATATAGAGATGTTTGCATTAGTAACAAAAGAGGATATGAAAAGTGTACTACCTCAAATATATCGATAAGGAAACGGTACTGCGAAATCTGCCGTGCCAGTGAGAATAACTGTGTGTACGATACTCTCAACAAACTAATAAAAATGCTTCTGAACATTTTTGTGCACTTCTCAACACACGTGTCTCCCACGCCCCCTCCCCCCTCACTTTACCCTCTTCCGCTTTCCTTCTCCGTGTCCTTGACACCTTATTCCCCTGTCCCATCCCTTCCCTTTGCCCCTCCTCCCCATCTCCACTCTCCCGTCCTCCCCATCTCAACTCTCCCCTCTTCCCTCATCTCCACTGTCCCCTCTTCCCATATCTAAATTCTCACTTCCTCCCCCATCTCCACTCTCCTCTTTTCCCCCATCTCCTTTCTCTCCTCCCTCCCCCACTTCCACTCCCTCCTCTTCCCCCAACTCCACACTTACCACCACCCCCACCCACAAAAACAAAACAAAAACAAACTCAGATAACAAGCGTCAACCCATTACATAAAGACAAGGAGTAGCAGCCTCATCGAATCCCCGTCTGTATTCTCCATTTCATCGTCATGTACACCAACTTACTGTACCTCCATTCTTTCTTTCTTTACTCCTTTCCAAACATCCAAACTCCCTTCAGTATGGTGTTTTCAATAGTCGAGCTACTAAAGCACTACAAACTCCCTCTCTGTAATTCTGAGGATTCTCGATTTCATTGCCACATAGTTTTCACACATTTGTCATTTATATCCCGGTATTGAATTCCTTCAGCACTATGTCTGCTATGTTTTAGGATAATACAGAAACGAACCTGTCTGCAACTGAGAGAGAGAGAGAGAGAGAGAGAGAGAGAGAGAGAGAGAGAGAGAGAGAGAGAGAGAGAGAGAGTTAGGAAAGGAGAAAGGACAGTGAACGAAATAGGTATTTCCATCACTTTCCTTTGAAAGGAAAGCTGTTTCTGAAAATCTGGAAGTGTATACTGTATATACAAACCAAAAGTGTATATATTCGACACATTCTTAGCACTTTATGTTTTCGGGAAGGATCTGATATTCATTTTTATCATATTTATTGTTATCCCATTATAAGATTACGAACTTTCTGCGATTTTCTTTCTTCCACCAAACACTGCTATTCAGACGGGAGTTTTTTCTTTTATGTAAAGGTATACGATTATGAATTCGTTAACCAATTCACTACTGGAGGTCCCTCTTAAAATGGTATATAAAGCGCCTGGTGGTGGTTTGATTACAATGAAAATATACGCCATCGAAGTTTATGAATTAGCCTTTTTGTAAGACTGTGGTATCGTTTGTGTTTAATTTTAAGTTTTGCCAGGATTATATTTTTACCACGGAGACAGCTAATAGCGAAGGACTTGGAAGGTATCTCCATGCACCCATTCAATACTAAGACGTTAATTTATGGATGTTTATGCAACCATGTAGCAATCTTAAAGGATGACTTCTCGTAGTGAAATGATTAAGCCTCAAACCTTTGTCGCAACTCTTCTGCCGACTGACTGGAAGAACTGTCATTAGCAAACTCAAACTGTTCGATCTTTCAACATCATGTTATCTTTCAACATCATGTTATCTAAATTTCCTATCTGCTTGGACGATATTTTCCTTTCTCTCTCTCTCTCTCTCTCTCTCTATACTTGCACGGTATTGTAGCTTTAAAAATAAGTATATTGTATCTTTCATCTTGCTGTGTCTACTTGCACCCTTAAAAACATTTCCCATTTGTTTTCAACACGCCAAAGTTTTGCCCATAAACGCACCATTTGTGAATTTCATTATCCTCGCTCTCGAGAAGCGAAAGGGGGTACTGTTTTACGTGTGTGTGTGTGTGTGTGTGTGTGTGTGTGTGTGTGTGTGAAGAAAATAACATAGTTTTCTTCCGATTTTAACCAATCTTGGTAGATGACTTGAGGGATAGTCAAGAGGTTGACCTTTTGTTTTTTACAGTAATTAATCAAAGATCACGGCCACAGGGCTAGGTAAAAGTTTGGCCTCGTAAAGTCAGTTTAAACAGAGTTTATACAACATGTACTAACTTAGAGGAAGGATTGGGGATGAGGGCAGAATGAACAGATTTAATTTTTCGAAACAATCAGTAGAAGGCCAAGGACAATAGTGTAAGGTCAATGTTTGCCGCCGCCTGTATGTGAACATTAAGTAATACAGTTTTGGTCTGATTTGAACCAAACTTTGAGGAATAGTTGGAAGATCAGCTAAGAGGTTAACTTTTTTTTTTTCTTTGATATTAGGTCAAAGGTCAAGGAAACATTGCAAGATTTACTTAGTTATTTTTTATATTTGATTTTTATGCCAAACGTTGTGGAAGTGTTCAGGACAAGGCAAAGATAAAGGTATTCGACATTAAGAGCAATCAATGAAATACTGAGGTCACAAGGGGAAATGGGGTCAGAGGAGCACAGCTTAACTCAAGCAGTTTTGTTCCGAATTCGACCAGTCTTTGTAGAATGGTTAATGATCAGGCAGTACTGATGCATTTCTATTTTGAGACCAATCGCCTGAAGATGAATGACTCAGAGCAGATTTAAGTATTCGGTCCTGAGACTTACTGGAGAGCGCAGGTTTTGCATTACTGAGTGGTCCTTCTTTTTCTTTTTTCTTTTTTTTAACTAATAGCAAGGATTCTAACTGATGTTACTCCTTTATTCATAATTCTTCTTCACATAAGATAGCCAAGAGTCTCACCCTTTCGTTTAATTTTGTTCGTATTTGGTCCTTGCTGCGCCTTTGCTCGGCGCAGTTAATTTCCTTTCCCCAGTCTTTGTTGGAGCTGTGCAATCCCTGAGCGTCATTTCTGTAGCAGGAGAGGGGACTAATTCGTACACATAGGGTTACCAGGTTTTTTAAAATACTATCTCTGTGCCTCAACTTAATCCTCCGGAATGCAATATATTTTTTTCTTTCGCTTATTCTTGCGATCACCAGGCTAGTTTATTGTGCTTGGAAAATACCCATGAGAACAGGAGGATTTGATACAGCCCTCTTTAACCTGTCACTACAAGGTTGGTCTCCTAATCTGGAATAAAATCGTTCGGAAATGACGTCATGAATAAGATATAAAAGGCGTCCTCGTAGTGGTGGGAGTTATAAGCACTTTTCCCCCTGCCTCAATTTTTCTCCGTCCCTTTATGCGTATCCGGTGGGACAGCGGTCTGTATTTAATTAGTCTCCTGTACTAGGGAATGGGGAAGGGCAGAATAAGCAGAATGAAGTCTATATAAGGAAAAATTAAGCAAAGTGTGTGGGATATATTTTACGATCCAGAAACGAGGTTATAGATCGGGAATCATGTATACTCCTTCGTTTTCTGCTCCACTCATTTATGCAAGTTTATACATGCAAGACTGAAAATGGTTATGGTAACTTCTGTATCCCCTAAAGAGAGAGACAGATTTTTAAAAGAGTAGGTCCTAGAGATTACCTGCATAGGGAATAGTTGTGGTGTGTGATGCGATAAAGGGTTGTGTAAGCGTACAGTTAGATCAGTGATTATATTTTTATCAAGTTAGGGAGGCTGCAGCATATTCCTTAATTAAGCTCTTTTTTCTTCATATACATGATTGTTATATCTTCTGTCATTTATATAGACCATGTAGATGTGGAAAATATGTATCACAACTTTTTTTCTTTTTTTTTTCGGAGCGGAACAACTGATTTTGTTGTTGATTTGGGTGCAGTGTGATAACGACTAGTGCATTTTACTCTTTGTCACCACCAGTCGGTGATGAGCTTGATGGGAGCAGTCTCGCTCTGAAATGGTGAAAATAATTAGTCGCAGTACAACATTTGTAAGAAGTGAATCTTTTATTAATCCACCTCAATACGGGAGGTCTTTCATAAACTGAATATGATCGTTTGAAGGTAGAAGAATAAAAAACACTATGGTGTTAAAAGGGGCCTAAGAGCAATTACTTTTATGACATGCATGGAGTACTCTTAGTTAAACTGTGTGGGTCTTAGCCTAGGACGACGCAAAAAGAAAACTTGTGGCTTTTGTTGGTGGTGGGTAATGTAGGAGGCGGTCAGGGCCCGGCATACCTCGTGTTCACAGTGCCACTCTCATTTATTCTGGCCCCTTCCACAATCTCTCTATCTCCCTGCTTTCCCTCCCTTCCCTACTTTCCTACTGCTCTCTGTTCTCTCGCCATCCTGCCACACTGGTCCCTCTATTCTGGTCCTCTGTTTTTCTATTTCATCCCTCATCCTCTGTACTATGTTCTCCATTTCTCTTCCACAAATCTTTCTCTTCTGTTATTTTCTCCCTTCTCCACCCCGTCATTTTTGTACATTTCCATCTGAACCAAATCCAACTATGAAGTATTAGTAAAAGGATTGTTCCTATTTTGAACTTTAAGTGAAAGAACGCTGAAAACACACCCAGTCATATCCAAAAGTACCATATGTTATTCCTCAGTGTACAGAGGCAGTACGTAAAGCCATCAAATTAACAGGTACAGCAGTATGGGACAGGCCATTCTAATTAAGTCAGAAAATATTATACGCGCCTCTTATATATTCCTGGTACGCTGGACACTTCTGACCACTGCGCTCACAGATGGATATGAAAAAATTGGAGAGTACAGCGAAGGGTCACTGAGAAATAAGCCACGCGTAGAACTTTTTAGAAAGCTAAAAATGTTTGGTTTTTATCGGAATGCACGCTTCGGGGGAATTCTGATTCAAGACTAAGATTTTCAAGATGTAATGATATGGCAATTAATACATATAACAATTCGACAGGCTAATTTAACTGGAAATATTTTCCGATCAAATGAAGCAGCAAGTTTTTTTCTTCCCCTAATGTTGTAAATATAGATATGCAATAGAGTCCCTTGCAGTGAAATAGACTGTGTTACAGTTTTAATAGTACAACAAGGCACAATATTGTTATGCAGTAAAAGTTCTCTTTCTTGCAGATAAAGACAAGGTCGAATCTGTATTCCAAAAATCTTATCCTGTGAAGTTTAAATGTTTTTTTTTTTTTTTTTCTGTATTGAAAGTTACTCCTCACTCATTCCAGACAAACTCTGATGGTTATTGCTTTGCTATCCTTTTTCATATTGTGGGTGCTGAGAGTCATATTGCTTTGCTATCCTGATAATCATAGAATCAAAAATCTCATAATCTGTGTCATCACTGTAACAAACAACCTTGAAAACACTAATAGGCATGTTGCTGTGTGTTCTCCCTCTGTGCACATCTTGTTCGATAACGTCCTTCCTGGACTTGAAGTAAATCGTCTGGAGGTAGGAAATACAAGGGACAACGTGACGTCTAAGTTGTGAAAGGTTGATGTATGCTATTTAACCATTGCAGTATTACAGACCATTACGAAGGAGAGTTGTGGCGTCTGGAGATTTAAAGAAAAAAGGAGGATAGAAAGGAAGGAAGAAACTAAAAGAAATTAAAAGAAAGATTGAAAAGGAAAAGAAAAACAAGAGATGATATAGTTGTGAAAGGGTTATTAACTGATATTTTACTCCTTGGTTATAAGAGGCAGTTCTTGAGATGAATAATAGTTTGGAGATGGCAATAGCCTGTGTGCCTATCTACAATCCCTTTTTTCCCCATCAGGATCGTAGGAGCGTGTGCCACTACTCCTGGGCCAGGCTACCCAGTCCCTGGTATACTGTATAAACCCGTACCAACCCCATCAGGTTAGAAATCGCCTTAAACCCACTAGATCACTCAGAAGTCATTTGGTTTATACTGCTACTACCCACTTAGTAAGCATAAGGAGGAGGAATAAGAGGAGAGAGAGAGAGAGAGGGAGAGAGAGAGAGAGAGAGAGAGATTGTATATTAAGCATACATGAGTATGTTGACAGTAAATGAAGTAATGATCTGGAAACAACACCATAATGAATGTCAAAGTAATTCATTCATCATGTAATTACTGCCACTTCTTGGGTCTTGTTCCTACACAGTTTTGAGTTCTATATGAGACAATTCACTGAAGATTTTTTACATTTTTCCCAAAATCTTGATTGCTCTCTCCGTTAGGGATGCCGATGGATCCTTGGTAATACATAATATCTTAAATGCATTTGGCAGAGAACGACACAGTTCTCCAGAAATGTCCAAAATACTTTACGGCTTCTTTCTCCTCTGTCAGTGCCTCCATCTAAAGGGTTTCCTTTCTGAGTGTGCTGTTGTAGACGCCACTGTTCTTCTAAAGCTGCCAGTAGTAGTGCTCCACAGGAAATTCTCTCTATTCACTAACTCTCTCTCCTCCTATTCATCAGTGATTCTCTGAGTTATACATTGAGTCCTATAATCTCATTCGCTGACAATTCCACCCATCACTTTTTCTATCAGCTTCTCATAGCAGTCACTGCAGCTACTAAACAATCATGCGGGATGAGACTTGGACACAAAAAGCTGCTCTTGTGTACATTACTTCTTACTGGGACAGGAGGAAACCTTATTTGTTAATGGCTAAGCAGCTCAAGTCTTTCAACTTTAACTTCGCCAGAGTCTTTCACGCTACTTATCCCTTTTCCTTCAGCAGTGCACAAATCCGTATCCTTCCTCGTCTTCCAGCATCCTCGGCTTCTCTCTTTCTTGAGTCCCTTCTTGGAAAAGATCACAGTAAGTTTCGGTGTAAAGTCAGCGTCATATTTGTTGTTGAACAGGTTATGTTGTTTCAAACCTTTAAAACGTAGTGTCGTGAAAACTAAAAATCGCCAAACACTTGCAATAACATTCAGTAATAGACAGTTGTGTGGGTGGAGTTAAACGCTTAGCATGTCTAGTGCACACACATTCCTTTCCGTCCAGTTCGTGCTTCAGTAGTGTGTCAGTGCTCTGAATCCTTTTATGTGTATAACTGGTGATCTTGAGAACTACATTTACCTCTGCCTAAGACCTCCAGTTTTGAAACATTTTACGCAGCCGTCTTCACGTAAGTGAATTCTTGCTTTTTACTTTTTACTTTGTTCAACCTCTTTAGAAAGGAAAACTTTTTCAGCACCGTCGCTGCTGTTTTTTTTTTTTTTTTTTTAATTGAGCCAGGCATGTGTGAATGAGGTACCTGACATCAAAGTTTCCGTCATTGCTAACACAAAGAGAAAAAAGCGTACAGACATTTGTTTAAAGAGAGACGAGAACAAATTTACTCCCCTGACCAAAAATATATATATATATATATATATATATATATATATATATATATATATATATATATATATATATATATATAAACTTTAATTCAACGCTGTTAAGGAGTTGGCGAATATATAACGAAAGGTGGATGAATATTCATTCTTTTTTTTTTTTTTTTTTTTTAAGCCGTAGCGAGCCGAACATGGAACGCCACGTAGGACATAAAAGATCCTTCTGGCCGTGGCCTGAGGCAGCTTAATGGATTATTTGGAGAAGAAAACAGTGAACTGAGAGTGTGTGATATAGTGCGTGAAGGTTGTCACTTTCGACATTCAATAGTCACTCTTCCACTCACACTTGTTCCCATTCACCCTCTCACATGCTCCGCATTTACAGTTATCGCACGCACAATTACGCTCAAATTTCTCTCTCTCTCTCTCTCTCTCTCTCTCTCTCTCTCTTCTGCTTCTTCTTCTTTCTTCTTTCTTCTTCTCTCTCTCTCATGCTGTACACCAGTAACCAGGTAGTAGTTAAGCCTCTCAGAGTTGGGAGAAAAATCGGTTACTTTTTGCTTTGTGATACACGACGCTCTGTGTGAAGATGGGGAGAGAGAGAGAGAGAGAGAGAGAGAGAGAGAGAGAGAGAGAGAGAGAGATTAAAAAATAAAATGTGACTAATGCAAAGGCTTTGTCAAAAAAGAGAGTACTAAAAAAAAAGAACGGAATTAAAAAGGCTTATGTCAGAAAAAGATGTCGCCCAAAAGGAGGCAGATGCTAACCGTCTTAACCTTCCTGTTCTCTCTCGCCTTTACCGTTTTTATTATATTTATTTATTTATTTTTATCTGCCTCAGTTCCTTTGCTACATCTCTGTTAGTCTCCATTAAGTTTTAATCTTCACGCTTCAGTCGTTCATTTCCTCCTTTCCTTTTTCTGCCGTTTACAGCTGCCATTTTCACCCTCCTCTTCCTTCATCCATCATTCATTTTGAGTTTCTTGTTACGAGACGTTTATTTATTTGTGTGTGTGTGTGTGTGTGTGTGTGTGTGTGTGTGTGTGTGTGTGTCATAGTACAGAAGGTAGTATGAAACCTAGTTCACGGGCGATGTAAAAGTCAGCCTTGCTCATATAGGGGGATGTCATGGGAGGCTGAGTTGTGCCTTTGGTGTCTTGTCAGACGGTAATTGCTTTGAAGGATGAAGTAAAAGATTCTCTCTCTCTCTCTCTCTCTCTCTCTCTCTCTCTCTCTCTCTCTCTCTCACACACACACACACACACACACGCACACACACACACACAATGCCTCAGCCTCAGCCTCATCCATCATCCTGTGCAAACTCTGGAGAAGTATTTCAGCACTTGGACAAGACTCAAGGTCATGTGATAGGGGTAAGTATTTATAGAATTGATGAAATGGCCTATATTTACCAACGAAGGGGAAGCCATGAAAGGAACATATCCCATTTGAGCCCAGTGTCCTCAGTATAGGACGGACCTGGGAATTTTCAAAAGTTAATAAAGTAGGGGAACCCCGGGTAGGGGACCTTTGGAAGCTTCAAGGCGACTGAGCTATCGCGACTATGAGGTGATAGGCGGAGGGCGGTACGCTTAGGTACCCTCCCCAGTACAATCCCTCGTCCAGGAACTCTGGGAGCCAGTGGGATATAGACACGCTTGCTTGGAACAGATGTCATCGTTATCGTCATCTTCATTATCATCAACGTGATGACCATCATCACACTACTGTATCATCTTCATCACATTGCTGTATCATCATCATCATCATCATCATCATCACCACCGCCACCATAACCACCGCCGCTGCTACCAGATCTAAGGGAAGACCTTTCGTCATGAAAGGGATTAGAAGCTGTGGTTATGAAACCTGACAATCAGATGACGTATTTTAAAAATTCATTCTTGCTATTTCTGGATGATTTTATTCTTCATTAGAAACTTGTGAACGGTAGCGGTTAGATATCACCTTCATTTACTCCTTCACTACAAGAGGTTGTTCAAATGCTGACCGGAATCATATCACAGTATCAAGAATTAAATAGGCTATAAAATACATCATCAGAGTGAAGGATTACCCTTCTCAGTACAGTAATGTTATGTTCTTGCTACATCAAGGCGATTTGATTCATCTTAAAAGGGACCTCTCTTGGCCGAGGGAATCGGGTATGATACTTGTTGCCCCTACTTTGTTTCCTTATTTCAGTACCTCCACCATTCTCGCCATCTCACCCTCGAGCCTCTGCCCAGCACTCAAATGTTTTCTTCTTTTCTCTGTCTCCTTGCTCCTTGTCCTTTTTTTTTATTTCCTACCCCTTCCCCACCCGTCCCACATACCTCCCCTCCTGTCCCACATACCTCCCCTTCTGTCCCATGCCTCCCATCCCCTGTCATTCATTCTCTTTCGTTCCCTATTCTCCTCTTGTTCACCCCTCACCTGGTCAGCTGTCCCTCTCTCTTCTCCCTTTTCCCTTTTTCATCCCTTTTCCTCCCATCCCCATCCCTCTTATCAGTTCCTCGATCATTGTATTCCTGCCTCTGACCTTCTTTCCTCTCCCCTTCTGTGCTTTTCTTGTCTCTCTTTCTCTCCTCCATTTCCCCACCTCCCGTGGACAAGTTTTCCTCCCTCTTTCCTTCTTCTTTTCATTCACTCTCCTCCATTCTTCTTGCCTGTTTTCCAGTCACTTCCCTCCTATCCCTTCCCCCTCTTTTGGTCAGACATCTCTCCCTCTTCTGCTCCTTTGCCTCATTTCCCTTGCATTCCTTTCTTCTTCCATCCTTTTCCTTCCCATCCATATCCAGTTCACTCCTTCCCCCCCCCCTTCAAACCAATCTCGAATCTGGCCCTTCCTTTCCTTCCCCCTTCTTCCTTCCCCCAGTCAGTCCGCCTCCCCTTATTTCCACGCCACACATCCATCTTATATTAAAAAAGGCTGGAGTTTTCAGTGCCAGTGGAGGCTAGAGGAGAGAGAATGGAGATAAAAGGAGACCAAGAGACGGTGATCATCTGCCTCTGTATCAATCTGCCTATCTTTCTGTATCTGTGTTTCCATCTGCTCATGTATATATGGGGTTATTATTGGTTAGATTTTGAGTAACTAGTGGTCTTCTAACATGGGTCCAGTTTTCAGACGTTATTGACGTACAGTTACTGATGGCCTTATGGATGAAATATGAGGGAGATCATTTTTGCATTTCATCAGCAATTGCAGCTTCGTATTAACACATGTTGGTATAGCATTTATCACTCACAATTAGCCCAGGAATGGATGAAATATGAGGGAGATCATTTTTGCATATCATTTCATCAGCAATTTCAGCTTCGTATTAACACATGTTGTTATAGCATTTATCACTCACAATTAGCCCAGGAATGACCTCCATATATCTGACACACAGAAAGCCCTGTATATTTACTGTATGTCTAACAAAAATTATGTATATCTACATGCTTTATATGTACATGCTGACGAACCTATAAGTTTACTCCATTGTATGCATATGTATTTGTCTTTTTTTTTTTTTTTTTTTTTTTTTTTTTTTTTTTTTTTGTCAATATACACACATTCATCAATACCTGTCTGTACTTCATCTGTGTCTGTTTGTACTGATCCGTCTTCTGTATATCTATCTGTGTGTCATCAATATGGCCATCAGTCTGTCTGTGTCTGTCTGTCGATTATGCTTATCTCTGTCGCGTATTTACACCTAATATGCCTGCCTGTCTACATGTTTATCAGTGTTGATGTGACTACCTACCCATATTTTTACTTATCTGTCTGTCCGTGTTGTCATCCCCTGCTCCTTGAAGTGATCTTTCAGGATCCCAGCACCCGATACTTTACGCCCTAGTGACTCGCTAAGAGAGAGAGAGAGATGGTGGGCATTATGCCCTGGTGTAAAGAGTGGCATGATTAATATGGCAGTTGCGTATCTTACATAAGATAACTTCTTACGGCAACTGGCTGTTGATAGAAGCACCATAATGTGGAGTCTGTTGCCTGGGCAGGGGTGATATAAGGTGGGGGATAGGATGGGAGAGGTCGAGTGGAGGGCAAGTGGAAGGTGGAGTTGAGTTATTAAATTTTACATTGCTGGTTTGACGTTGTTAGACTCCAGGTTGTGTCTTCACATCAATTTTACTCACAATCCTGCAGTCCGAGGACGTCACTTGTTTTGCATCAGACGTCTTCAGACTATTATATTCAGCTTAGGATATGTTACTGTCATATGAAGTGGTAAATCACGGCTGTATCAACCTCCTTCCAATAGGAGCCCCCACAAACTGGAAAAAGATGCCACTGCTCGCCAGATAACTTAATGTAAAATGCAAAAGTGGGGTCAACTTGAATTACCCTTTGTAATACAATTTTTGTGCTACTTTACTGAAAATAGGATATTTTTTGATCTATCTACATATAATACTGGAGAAAAAACAGGTTCTTTATCAAAATATAATAGAAATGGAAGGTTGTGTCCTTCTCAGTTTAGGGACAGTTTACCTGCGAGTATTATGTTGCCTGAGTATTGATCACAGTCATATTTTTAGGTGGTGAATGTACATCTGTAAGGAAAAATTGTAACTGAGTATAAAGAAATTGTACCTTATTTAAGAAATGAAGGAAATATGGTACTTAAACAATAGAAGATCGTATGAACCCACTGAGCTCATATGGAGGCGCTTTCTTATGGGTAGCTCGGCGTAGTTTGTGCGGCCGCCGCCAGGGGCCCAGGACGGCGCTGATGGTGTGTATACACCACACCTGACTCCCGCGCCTTTTGAAATTACCCGATGATTCCGGAAAATATAGTGTCATGGTCCAGTGCACAGGTAAAATACATGTGGAAAAATAGACTGTAGCAGAACTGAGACGTTTTCTCAAAGAAAGAGGAATATCATACCTTTAAAAATTCGAGTCGGCTGATCTCGGCCCCGTAAGATTTCGGCCGTACAATTCTTACTATTAAGTGTATAATGGATAGAATCACGTCAGGATTTGCCAGATGAAAGATTATGATCTCTGGAAACTGTATGATATATTTTTCCAACAACTGAGATTCTTAACACTTGGTAAAAATGTGCTGAATGCAAAAACACACAATAAGCTTTCATGCCTTTTAGTAAACTCCATGGGGAGCTTTTCAGTGTAAATCTCATTTAGAGCATCAGTAAAATATCTACGATGAATATAATACTGGTATAATGCTTTATGCATGAGTAATAATCCCGACAGAAATTTTTTTAAAGGAAGGTATACCAGCACTTGAGTGGGTAGTGACCCCACGCAATTTAGTGATCCGGCGAACACTGTCAGCTTTCAAGAGTTTGTGGGGACTCCTATTGGAAATTATCTTGAGGTGACTAAAATTTTTCTAAAGAGAGAAAGAATGCTATGGAAAAGACTTAGTGAAGAGGTGTAAATTAATCAGAGTCTGGTGAAATTGTAGACTCCCTCAGGTGACCATATTACCTTGTTTAGCCTTATCAGCCCGAGGACGTTATGTGTATTTTATCTATCTGTTGCCTAGCGATGCATTATGCCAGGGGTGGCAGTCATAATCAGTCCCGATCCAAAGCTTCCTTTTGCGGTTTTTAGACTAAATGTACTCTGGGTGGGTTAGTAGGCTAAACCCCAAACTATCCAAAATGACTCTTCCACAATGGCCACATTACTTGGTGGATGAAATGAAGTAGTATAAGTGCAAGGTGGATGCGTAAAGTGTTGTGCTGGGATATCACTGTTTCTGGCATTATTAGAGATTTTTGCCACACCCGATCTCATGACCACAGTCCACTCCCTTGTTAGTACACTGCCTCCCATAGTAGGTTGTTGCCAGTCGTCTTCTACTGAATATTATTGTTACTAGTAGTAATTTGATATAATGGGTGAAACTGTCGGTAGAAACTATGTTTTCTTGGTATTAACCGGGTTGTATTTTTTCCAGGTTGGTTGCAATCTTCGGTTACTGCGATGTTACTACAAAGTTGTACCGGTAAATTTAATTGTATGTGATATGTAGAGTCTACATTAAGGATGCATTTCTCGCAAAGGCACCATTTTTAAAAATTGACAGTCGCCAAACTTTCGTTACTCTCGTTGTGCTGCTTAATAACACTGGATGAAGTGTTATATAGTATAGTGCTGCACGGGATGTCGTATTTAAGTTTCCATGATAATATAACCAACCTTGAGGGCGAAATTAGCAGGGTAGTATGATTATCACAAGGTCACGTCCTTTATACCATGAGGGGGATTCCTCCCTTGTCTCTTCTTCTCGAAACTTCTTATATGCAACAAAACATATTCTAATGACTACTTGGCATGCCTGTCCTTGCCTGTAGAATCTGTGATCCACTGTCAGTAAAGTAATGGATTTTCCTTGCTTGACCCAATTTTTGAGCCTGCAACCCCTCCCCACCCCAACCCAAAAACTGGGTGACAAGAAAAAAAAAAAAAAGGAAAACATTTTCAACAGAATATATCCATACTTTCCAAGGATGTTTTGAGTCACATATAAATTATTTAGAAAATTTGAAAGCTTAATAACATAACAGAGGAGGCCATTAGTCGGTCAGGTTTACATGTTTTTACAGAAGCGGTGTTGCAAATTTTTCTGAATATCAAGGCGGTTACAAATGTGTAACTTAGTCTAGTGTTTCACAGGCTCAAAGAAATCAGGATTTTTAAAGTTACACTTTTACTTGGATTTGATAACTTAGGAGGTTACACGAGAGACAAGGAAAAATAAAATTCACAAACAAGTTTTCAGTCAGATGTTATCATACACTCGATGACAGATATTTTAAATCGACAAAAGTATGTGTTCACAGATTACCAGTAAAACGCCTTTGTCAGCGAGGTGAGCTAGGCCACTTAAATCTGAAAGCATTGAAATGTCGCCTTACACCCCGAGGATGCGTAAAGTATATTGATGGGTATCTACCCGCCAAGTTTCATGCCTTTACGACAAACTGTCTGGTGTGCAGCCCTCTTTTGAAGGTTTTTGACATGCTGCACTTGGCGCATGTCATGTGCCACTTGCACCGCCTGGGTGTGATGAAAACTGTCAAAAATCTTAAAGAATTGGGCTATCATATGGCACAAACCACACAGTGATCGGCCCTGTGGTTGCTGAGATATAAGCTGCTCTAAAGCGTTACAGTCAGGCCGCGTTGGGCAGGGCCAGGTTAGGCAGGGTTGGGCCAGGCCGGACTGGGCTGCTCATATGTGAGAAAATGCCACTACTTGACGAGAGACTCGCGAGGGCTTCTCCCCCGCTCATAAAAAGAATCCGGAAATTAGTACTTTTGTTTTTCAGTCAGTGTCTGCAAAGAGAGCTACCTTACATATATATATATATATATATATATATATATATATATATATATATATATATATATATATATATATATATATATATATAGATAGATAGATAGATAGATAGATAGATAGATATAGATATAGATATAAATAGATAGATACAGTATTTATATACATACATACATACATATAGATATGTATGTAGGGTGACATAATATGAATGCAACCCATAAAAGTATGGCATTTATGCAACTGATAAGAGATATGCTTTATTTTTTCAGTCATCTTTAGCTGCTTTGATAAAACAGTCCTGAAAGCTTGGGTTCTACAGTTCATGTGGTCTGTTTTTTATGACTTTTCCAAAATGTGTTCCAAATGACCACCTCGACGTCGCAGGCACTCCTGAATGCGGCGCGCGAAATTGTCAATTAGGCAGACACTCCTTTCTTGGGATAGCTCTGACGTTTGCCGTGATGTCTGTTTTCAGGTCTCTGATTGTCTACGGGTGGTTTTCATAAACATGATCCTTCAGTTCCAGGGGATTCAGGTCGGGTGAGTGGGGCCCACTCAGGATTACACTTCCTACTTGTTAGTAGGTAGTTGCTGCAGCCACATCAGCGTTTGGTTTGATGTGGTTTGGTTTGCTGGAACCATTCCTTCCCTTGAATGATGCCCCTACGCCTCCTAAGGTTACGGGTTGTATTAATTTTGGGTCTCTCTCTCTCTCTCTCTCTCTCTCTCCATACATACATACATGCATATATACAATTTGTGATGCACAGTTCCTCGTGTCATTAACTGAATGCAAATCTTTCAATCAGTCTTGCTTTACATATACCTTACACATTCATATGCATACATACATATACATACATAGACCTACATACATACATGCATTAATTGTATATATCTCTTTATCTATATAGATTATCGAGAATGTAGATACTCGTAGTTAAGTCAGAGCAATAGTTCCTGACCTAGCATGATTGAAGAAAGTGTATGCAGTTATTGACACATGGGACTGTGAGTGTCATCTGGCGATGTCCCTTTACGTCAGAGTCGCTGTCGCCGTCACTCAAAGGGATTTCTTTTACCTCACAGGTACTGGATACAAATATATCAGGAGGTAAGGACGATAGTGCTTAAATGAATTAAGGAGATGAGCATCATGGCTAAGCGCCTCATGTCGATTCCTTGATTTTGACGGCATCAAGCTGAAAGGGATAAGGCTAACACTGGGATGATTGTAAGTTTGTTCTTGATTGACTACCACAATCTTGCTGAAGGATGGTTGGTGGTGTGGTGACCAGCTTGCAGTCAGTCTCGTTGCCTACCATTCACCCACCACTTTCCACAAGTGGAACAGTTTCACACACAAGGCTCCACAAGTTATGTCCACCTTTGTCTGCCTTGCCATTTCTTAATTCCTTGGGATTTATTTAACTCTCGGTGAAATGTGTACTGTTCCAATAAATGTTAGTTTTGTTTTGTCATAAATTATATAATTTAACCCTCCTCAGGTAATGTGGGCCGAGACCTCAGAGTCTGACTGGGGATATCAGAACAGTGTAATTAATTTCATTTCTCATAGCCAGAATTATCTTCATCAAATTAAATAAAGCGCGTACCGGTAAACAAATAACAAACCTTGATGCGTCCTTAAACTCCGTCCTCACTAACTTCCTTCTCTTTTGTTTTGTTTATTTTTCCATTTTTATATCTTCACCCTCCCACTTTTCCTTCCTTCCTTCCTTCCATCCATCTATCCTTCCTTCCATCCTTCCATCCATCCATCCTTCCTTCCTTCCTTCCTTCCCTCATTTCTCCTCCTTCTTTCATTCCAGTCTTGTTCCATCATTAGTTTTCCTTCTGTATTCTTTACCTTTTTTATCGCATTCATTCATTAATTACCCTTCCTTCATTTCTTTTGTTCTTCTTCTTCTTCCTTCATTGATTTTTTTTTCTCTCCAACCTATACTATTAATATTTTTTTGGTCATTATCCGTTGCTCTCCCTTCCTCCTGATTAACATTTTTTTTTTTTACATCCACTTGTTTTATTTTTTCTTCCTTAGCTCCTCATTTCTCCCCTTTACGCCCTTCCTCTCTCTTTCTTCCCTTCCTTTCTTTTCACTTAAACATGTCCTTCTGCAGCATTCTCACCCTCCTCCTTCCCAGTTTTCCTCTCCCCGCCTTTTTATCCTCGCCATAAAGCCTCCCATGGGAGTGCCGCGCCCCTGGGTAAGGGAGGAGGAACTATGTGTGTGTGAGGGAGTAAATTTTTCCTGTAAAAATTTTTGCTCCAGGTTCACTTTCACGCCAGCTTCTTTTTTTTTTTTCGGTTCTTATCTCTTCCTTGCTTTTGAGATGTTGGGTGACTGATTGAGAGAGAGAGAGAGAGAGAGAGAGAGAGAGAGAGAGAGAGAGAGGTATACCATCAGGTATGTATATTTGTCAGTACATGTGTCTTGGATGTGTATATGTAATATACGAGTATATATAGCTATTATTTCGTTGTTCATCTCTCTCTCTCTCTCTCTCTCTCTCTCTCTCTCTCTCTCTCTCTCTCTCTCTCTCTCTCACACACACACACACACACACACACACACACACACACACTCCTAGCGCCCTGTTAATCATTTTATTAAGCTATATACTGTACTCCCCTGCATACAGCCGCATCAATGTACAGTATATACGAGTATATAGTTTGCCCTCACACAGCATACCCTTGCAATTCTGACCTTAGCTATGTCCTCCTGAGTTAACCTTCTCAGTCTCATGACTTGCATTTTATTATTATAATCGCTTTGCGATTTTGCTCAGCCTAGGAGTGACTTTAACAACTTTTGGAGGTATATCTACTCTATACCTATATTTATCTGTATCAATCTAATAGATAGATAGTATAACCTTTTCAGTACTAATACTAGAGTAAAAGCAAGAACAAATACCAAAAAATTACGTCCTCGTACAAAAATGATGACATGATGTGCAAGGAGCGAAAGTGATTGATGATGTTGATGAGGAGGAGGAGAAGTTAAATAGGTACTGACTGACGATTGTTCAGGGATGCTGCAGTTGTGCCCGGGTGGTGCCAAGTGTTGTGTTACACGGGTGGGTGGGTGTAAAGGGGTGATCATGGTGGGGTGGACTGGGGGTGTCGTGGATGGGAGAGTGGGTTTAGGTTGTCGTGAGTGGGGGAGTGGGTTGAGGTTGTCGTGGGTGGGGGAGTGGGTTGGGGTTATCGTGGGTGGGGGAGTGGGTTGGGGTTATCGTTGGTGGGGGAGTGGGTTGGGGTTATCGTGGGTGGGGGAGTGGGTTGGGGTTATCGTTGGTGGGGGAGCGGAGAGTGGTCAATAAACACACTTGAGGATTTCCAGGCACCGTGACTGACACCGTGATACCCGACCATCACACACCGCCTATACTTAGCTCACACACCTTATAGCTTATTTCCTGTATATGATAAGTTAACCTCCTTGACTTTTTTTAATTCAATGTTATGTTTTTATTTGTGGACAATTTTATTCAGTTAATTTTTTTTTTTCCTTTATTAGAGAAGTTAGATACAAATTTCTTTAACTCTTTAACCACTGATGTACTCTCCTAAGCTAAAAAAAAAAAATTGTCTTTGAAGCAGCATCAGTAAAAGAATGGCGTCCTCTGGCAGGGGGTTATATTCTCGGGTGCATTACTGATGCCAACCATGTCCACATTGCTAAAGAAAATTATAAAGCGTATCACTGTGAATAAATATTAGAACGAAAGGCGCTAGGAAGCCACCTAAGCCCCGTGCATGGATGGGAAGGAAGGTCCAGGCAAGACGGACCATCCTATATACTGTATACTCGTTCACTCACCCCATCAGTACCATGACGCCTTTTTGCCAGCGTTGTTATATGCCAGGTATATTGGAGGCTTGCTTGTTTTGCTTGCTTGCATGTTTTTGTTACTTATATTGTTATTCATATTCCGTGTCTTTTTGTAAGAGAAAGTCTGTTTTAAATCCTTCACCACACCCTTACCGTGAAAACTGTAATACCCTTCCTAGCCCTGTCATTCACACAGGCTCATAAAACTCTACGAGTACACGTGTAGCTTACTAGATTTCATGCTTCAGAAAGGTATCGTGATTTGGTCGGTGAGTGAAACAGTTTGGAACACACACTTTATATGACCTTTCCTGTGCAGCAAAAACTGTATAAACTACACTAGAAAGTATTCGAAAAAAAAAAAAAAATGTGTAACGAGAGTGAGTATCGTTTTTGTGTTGGCTGCAAAGAGATAGAACGTTAGTTCAGAACATCCGCCAGTGACAGAACAGGGAAGGGTACGAGTTTGATGGCCCAGGACAGACCAGTGGTAACACTTTCCGCATCCGAGACCGTGTGCCAGGGACTGCATACAACTCCCGTGTCTAAACGGTGTTTTATGCTCGCCTGCATCACCAACCACCACTATTCCAGCGAACCTCGCTCGCTCCTTTCCTCCCACCTCAACCATTTTGCGTTCCATGAAAGAATTTCTAGGATGAATTACTGATTTACACATTACCGACCGACCTACAGTGACCATTGACACAAGATTTATCTCCCCTTTCATGACTGACCATCCACAACCATCTCAACCGATCCCACATACTCTGCTCTGCCCAGTCCACAAATTTTTCTCTGATGTAAATACAGTATCGTAATAAATATTACTCCCTCCACTGCCAGCAGAACTGCAGCGTCAATCTTCACATGCTACAAGTATACAGTACATACCCCATCATGCCCCACCAACATCCCAGCCCATCCCGCCCATTCACTTTCGCTTACGCTGTCCATACCTCAAAGATCTGAATCGGCGCATCTGAAAAGTCATAACAGAGGGCGTGGTTTTGAGAGACTCATTAATAATCGTGGCCTGAATTGATCAGCAGTGACCTGAAAAGACGTGAAAAATTAACTGAAAGAGCCTTAACTTGCGTCAGTAGAAATAATTAATATGCTCAGTGTGACAATGGCGTAAATGAAGTAAATTGACTAAAATGGTTGGGTGTGCGTGGTGGGACAGCGTGGGTGGGTGAGTGTGGGTGAGTGGGTGAACAGGGTGGGTGAGTTTGGGCGAATGGGTGGACAGGGTGGGTTAATGGGTGGACTGGGTGGGTGGATGGGTGGGGTAGGTGGGTGGGTGAGTGAGCAGGGCGGGTAGGAAGAGTTGGATGATGGGAAAGATAGGTGGGTGGGTGAGTGAACATAGTGGGTGGGAAGAGTTGGTTGATGGGTGAGGTAGGTGGGTGGGTGGGTGAGCAGGGTGAGTGGGTGGGTGGATGGGAAGGAGAATGGGTAGGGTAGGTGGTAGGGTGAGTGGGAAAGTGGTTGGGTGGATGGATAAGGTAGGTGGGAAGGTGGGAAAGTGGGTGGGGTGGGAAAGTGGGTGTGTGGGTGAATGGGTAGGGTAGGTGAATGGGTAGGGTAGGTGAATGGGCGTGTGGGCAGGGCGATTGGGAAAAGTTGGTGGATGGGTGGGTTGTGGGAAAGTAGGTCCATGGTAGGAATAGGCCCATGGGGATTATAACCCTGGGGAAATTGGCCCAAGGAGGGACATGGGTTCAGTGGGTAAAATGGGGCCCCGGGGTCTTCTCCTACAGAGGGAGTGGCCATCCAGGGCCCCAGACAATATTGGTATTCACGATCATACGGTTGTACACGCCGGGTACCCTTGTTAGTTATGAGTAATTGCAGCATATGGACGGAATACTAATCAGTTTTCATCTCTAATGTCATCAGTATCTGTTGCTTCGTAACGGCTGTGAATTTCACTATTGGCGGTGCATTTATTGCTCATATTAGTTCACACACACACACACACACACACACACACACACACACACACACACACACACACACACACACACACACACACACACACACACACACACACACAGGGAGGGAGAGAGAGAGAGAGAGAGAGAGAGAGAGGGAGGGAGATTGATAGAGTTATTACTTTGTGCGTACCACATTAAGGCAGTGAATTACTGAATTATAATTAGCACTGTTCTCATTTGAGAACCAGTCTTATCGGTATAGTTCATGTACGAGTAAATTCTTACTCCACGAGAAGGAGAGATAATGCAAAAATGAAATTATTCTCTAAAAGAGATTTACTCAGTGATTTAAATCGTCTGGTGATGGCAAGAAGAAAATGCGTCATCATATTGTATGGCTTCATAAAGATTATTATAGAAATTTTAATATGAGAAATAAGAAAAAAAAAAAAAAAAATGTATTCGGCAGTAGCGGGAAATTACAGTACATATATAAATATGTTTTCGAACTGGAGGAGTAAACGCTCAGTGCTTCCTTCGGAACGGAATATTAAAATATAGGTACGTATGCAGATCAATGTTAATTACCCTGAATTCCATTTACTATATTCATGTATATTTACGGGCCCTCCGTGTGGCGATCGTTGAGGCATTACTTAATTGTATTCCACCCCCCTCCCACACACACACACACACACACACACACACACACACACACACACACACACACACACACACACACACACACACACACACACACACACACACACACACGCAAGCACGAACGCGCACGCGCGAGCGTCCATGGATCCCACCTATTGGTCACTGTTGCTGTTATGGATGTTTTGTTGGGTACTGAATGATGCGGGAAAGGTGAGTGGATGGACAGCGATAGAGTGGGGAAGAAATGTCGGAATGGGATGAGTGATGGACAAGGTTTTTTCTGGAGTGGTAGGGGATGTGTTGGTTAAATGTTTGCAACCAGTCAGATGGTGGACAGAGTTATGCAGGAATGTGTCTAAGATATTTCTGGCACCAATGGATCTCGAAGCAGCCTATGGCAGGATGAACAGGGAAGGAATATTAAAGGCGCTACTTATGTTTGGCACTGTTTAATGTTTTATCCATATAAGCCCATGAAAGAGGTCAAAGCATGTGTCGTGGAGACTGATGTGCAGCTGTTACTTAATGTTGATGAATGGAGTAGTTGAAATCTGGTGAACTAAGGTGATACTGTGTTGCTGTCTGATAGTGAATATGATTGTAACTGACTGGATCAGATTTTAATGAAAGTTAGAAGCAGCGAGGACTGAAAACTAGTGAAGGAATATAGGACGTAATGGTTGTTGTTATGGAATAACAGTATAATGTGTTGGAGAAGAGTAAGTACTTTGCTGAAGTGAAAGAAGAAAGATGTAAATATGGAAAGGAAGTGGATAGCAGAATATCTTCAGAAAGGAATGTATTTGACAATATTAA
This sequence comes from Coenobita brevimanus, assembly GCF_032717465.1. Classification (NCBI taxonomy): domain Eukaryota; kingdom Metazoa; phylum Arthropoda; class Malacostraca; order Decapoda; family Coenobitidae; genus Coenobita; species Coenobita brevimanus. Next base: position 8,300,256 of record NC_137024.1, on the reverse strand, counting down.
GTTCTTGAGACGAAATAGAGGAATGATCATTGAGGTTGCAAGAATATTAAGTGAAAGTAGGACAGGACATGCAATAACGTATGGGTGTGGGAATTAGGAATGACATGATTATAAAAAATCATGAGTGATGGCAGTGATAGTACAGTTGTTATGCAGTGTATGTGAGCTATGTAGACTGCTTAGGATAAGAAATGTATTGATTCATAAAAGATATGAAGCAAGGAATTCATTTGATCATAGGGCAAAAGAGCCCGCGCCTAGGTGGTTTGGTCACACGTAGAGAATGGATAAGTATGTAGAGTGGTGAAAAGAATATTATGTGTGAGTTTGAAGGCAGGAGGAGGCGTGGCATACGAAGAAGATGGATGGATAATGCTAGTGAATGTGTAGGTTAAATGTACGAGGTGTGCAGTAGACGAAGCTAAAGAACTGAAGAATGGAAATGAATGAATGAAGTATAGATGGAGGTGAACATGACAAGGTTCTCTTCACTTATTTATTCTTAATTTCATAGCTGACAGAACGTCTGTCCTACAGACATAACGAAGCACAGTTCTGTGTGGATCGTTTGACTTGTGAGGGGGAGAGTAGAGTTTCGAAAGCTTATAAAAATGTGTAAATGGCGTTTTGACCCATTTTATTAGGTATTTTGTTTGAGAGTACGGCAGTGTTTGTTATTACCACTCCTGTTTTTGACCCTTCCCTTATGTTATTGAGAAAAATGATGATGATGATGATGGTTTTTTTACTCTGGTGAAGTGTGTGTTAAGCTACTATCATCTTACATCTGACTCCTTACTAATTTATTTCATTTTTTTCTGTCACCATGGCAGCTATGATAACTGATGAGATTTTATTTCTCTTCCCCCAGGTAATGTGTTCCGCCCTCACCTGTAAAATCATCACCCGGTCAGTGCATTAATTACCATGGTTACTGATTACCTCCATGTAGGTCTGTTTCATTACCTCCTGGCATATTCATCACCCATTAGGCTACATTCTTCAGTGCGATGACGTCTGTTAAATTTTAATCTGACTACCTTCAGACAGGTTTATTCAGCTTCCAAGAGTTTTTAAAACTGTAGGTATTAGCTTTGGTCTTCATGAAACCGTTTAGTATAAGTGGCTTGTCCCAGATCTCATAAAGGCGACATTTCGGTAGCCAGAATAAAAAAGGGACATCATCATAGTGAAGAGGTGGATGAAAATGTAACCGTGTAGAGCAGTGGCTATATTAATGTCTATAAAGGACGGCCATTCCAGGTAATTCCAGTTACTTTTGCTCCCAGCTTCATTTTTTTTTAATTTATTTCCTTTGTAACATCCATTTGTAAACTTACGAATGTGAGCTGTGGGAACATTACCTCAGAAGGACCCTGTTGGGTTTCATGAAAAAATGAAATGATTATATGCAGTGTTCATAATGCTCTGGTTCTTTTCTTTCTTACGTCGTTTGTGTCTTCCCTTTGTACTCTTGGAGATAATATTATCGCTTCTGTTTTTGGTCGAATGATAATGAACCTTTTGCATACTTTCTGAAAAAAGTATGAGACTCCAAAGATCGCATCACTGAGTTTCTTAAATCATCGTTCGTTATCTTGTTTTTTATCAGAATATATATAAGTATATTCGCAACTATGAATCTTTCTTCCTGTCAGATACTCCCTATCTCCCCATTTTCCATTTCCACGGCTTTTGTCCCTGCACATTGCATTGTCTCTCTCTTGTTTCTCCTTTCACGTCTTTCGGTGCCCTTGATTTTTCCTCTCTCTCTCTCTCTCTCTCTCTCTCTCTCTCTCTCTCTCTCTCTTATATGCATCTTAAGGGAGGTCTGTCATAATGGGAAAGCAGAAGCAATCTCCATTAATGTCTTAAGTATGGTTGCCGCTGCCAGATTATTTTATGTAGCTTAGAGAGAGACGATTTTTATATAATAACTTCAGTGATGCCTTCCTGATTTTTTTCTTGCTTCTAATAGTCTGTATTATTTGTCTTCACTGTATTCAGTATAAAGACAGGCCTCTAGTAGCAGAGGAGTTAATGAATGCTATATTCAGCACTTGACATTCGAAAAGGCTCCGCCAAGCTGAAGAAAATCGTGTTGAGGCAGTAAGAATTAAATTTATAATGCTTCATCGTCCCGAGAGGGTTAAACGTAAAGGTTATTGACGCCCCAAAATTTTTTAGTTGCCTCCATTAGCAGTTGTAATAACAAAAACTGGAATTTGGCAAGTCGTTCAAAGGTCGTGGTCACCGTGAACGGTGAAGGATCAAAGATACTGGGCAAAGTCAACTCAAAGGGCTTCGATCATATTTTAACCAAAGTTGGTGGAAGTGTTAAAGGTCAGGCAAGAATGAGGTAAGTCGAAAGCGACAGTAATCTGACGAAAATCATGGTCGCTAGGCAAATCTAACATTTGGCCATTACACCAGTTGATGGGCGCGGGTGTTGCACTCCCCGAGTGCTCGATCTTATTCATAATATGGCAGTCCTTAATTAGGTCCTTAATTATGTGATTGGGGCTGTGGATTATCTGGGCTTGAGTCCTTAGGGAAAGCCGGCTGTCATAGTGAGAGGGTGTGTGATGCCATGAGTCTAGGCGTTCAACCATATTCCTGGCATTTTCTGCATATTTTGACCCAATGTAACATCACTTCTTCTTAAGCTCTTCATGTGGAAACCCGGGAGAAATAGAAGTAGCTGGCAGAAACAAACAGGAATGCACTTGCCTGGAAAATTGAATGAAGAAAGCATCATTGATGTGATAATGCATGTCTCCTTTTTCTCCCTACATTTTGCTTTTCCCACAGTAATTCACAAAATGAATCCTTAATATAGTATCTCGAGATGATTGGTGTGTTACAGTGAATCTCCCTATCAAGAAAATGATGCGAGACATGAACCTGCTTATGGATCTGGCCAAAGCAGCTGAATGTTTTGGGAATCAGTGGTTCATAACAATAGTATACATGTTACCCGTGAGATGTGAAGGTAAGCTAAAATTACACCATTTAAGTTAAGCAAGGTGCAAGAGAAGAAAAACATGCAAGTACTGCTTATTTCTCTGCATCCAAAGAACTCCATCCAGTCCTCTATTGTGTGGTTAGGTGAGGCCCCCCTGTCCACTAATCCAGTTCGTTTCATGAGTACATAATTTAATCGGCCCCTTCAAGTCGATGACGTATCGTAATTTATGTTCTTGCTATCACCAAACGAATTTATTTAGCTTTTTCTAACTGGAGAGGTATTATATCTTTCATTACCTACAAAACTGTGGGAACAACACATTTTTCGGGCATTGTGCCGAGGGTTCTTCTTTGTAGTAAAGTAAGGGAGGGACTTCGTAACAAAGGCTGGGCCCAGAAACTCGTGTCCTTTAAAACTATTAACTTCGTTTTATCGAGTATCGATGGCAGACTCATAGCTTTTGTCTCTCTGTGTGAACATCAACGGGGGAGAGAAGGATAATATTTGCATATTGTGTAAGGGAATGACGGGAACTGTAGGTCATTTGATGCTGGAACTGTAGATCAGTTTACACAGGAACTGTAGTACGGTTTACACGGGAACTATTGTACAGTTTACATCGGAACTGTAGCATGTTTACAGGTGGCGGAATCGTGTGACAAATTATGAGTGAGTGACGAAGCTAACATACAAGTGAATACTGGGAACTTTAACACATTTTATATATATTAGCCCACGTTTTGGTACTGGTGGTAACACTGCCACATTTTATTAGAGCACCTCGTTTTAAAAGTGAGTAGAGAGAACTTTAGTTTTTGTGTCCAGAACTTGTGTCATTTAATTAAGAAGGTTGTTGATGGACATTAATCATACATAATTAGTGATTGACAAAATTTAATTTATCCATCATTGGAATAATCTAATCTATGCAAGTAGGTGACGAAGATTTTAGAATATTTCCTCTCTCACTGATGACACCAAATATCATTAGTAAGGAGAGAGCCACAGGGCATTTTGTGTTATATATTTTAAAAGTGGCGCATATGAGTGATGCCAAGGCAATTCTGACGTAAAACACTGAAGCATGAGAACAATGGTTTTGTGTGTGTGTGTGTGTGTGTGTGTGAGAGAGAGAGAGAGAGAGAGAGAGAGAGAGAGAGAGAGCACAAATGAGTTAAGGAGCTGGTTTTGAAAATGGTAAATTAACAATGCAGAATAATGAATGGCGGCATGGTACTGATTGGTGTAAAATGCCTTGATTAACCCAGGCTTATATAAAATGACGCATTTATGGTGATAAAAGTTAATGAGTAGTGAGATTTAAAAGAAATATAGTACAAACTGGGTAAGTATAATAAAACAAAAATGACCTTATTGTTACAAACGAGACTGTAGAATTAAAGTTAAAAAACTCATAATAATGAAAAAAGATTCTATGGTACCGTACGGTTTAAAGTAAAATTGTGATTGGCGCCATTGTTCGGAAAGGATTTTGTACTATCTGTCTATCTATATACCTTGGCTGCTTCCCCCAAGGAAAGGGAGGTAGCCGAGACAGGACGACACACTCCCCATTTACTCATCCATTCAAACACATTCATTCGCATCTTAGCCCTAAAGGGAAGAAGGGACACATCCTCACTGCACCACACCGCACAAGGGTCAACTGCGCAGTGCAATCAGTGACATCCGCAGCAGGGCCCGACAGCAGAGCTGGTTTACCCCTGCCACATCATAATAGACCCATCCCCTTATCTAGCTGTTTGTACACTGAGTTTCTATCACCAAAGTATTGCAAGTTACATAATGAAAAACGATCCAATGGTACCGTACGGTTTAAAGTAAAATTGTGATTGGCGCCATTGTTCGGCAAGGGTTTTGTACTACATAAAATAAATAGAAAGCGCTCACGGAGTGCATATCTCCGTCAGTGTCAATAAAAATTTATGATTTACTTCTGTAATAATTCTTTTTTCGTGCCAGACAAGTACTTTTACAGTCTCACATAATTAGCACTAATTTTACAGTCTTATTCTGCTCTGTCACACAGTTTAAGAGAGCGAATGTTTCCGACAATACAAAAACATAACTTTATATATTGCATCTAGATCCGGATCGTCTCAAAATCTAATCGGTTCATTCTTGACCCGCTGCCCACCTCTGCCAAATTTCATTAAAATCCGATAGCAACTTATTTTGAGATATTGTACAAAGACAGAAAAACAACAACAACAACAACAGCTCAGGTGAATACATAACCTCCATCAATTTCAATTGCGGAAATAAAAAAAAAAAAAAATGAACGAATGAATGTGATTAAGATACGATAAACAAAAAAAAAGTTCTGAAGGATGTAGTAGTAGTAGTAGTAGTAGCAGTAATAGTAGTGGTTGTCGTTAGTTTTAGTAGTGGTAGCAGTAGTAGTAATTGTCGTTAGCTTTAGTAGTGGTAGTAGTAATAGTGGTATAGTAACCCCGATCGGTTTGGCCGTGCACATCCTTCAACCACAGGCAAGTAGTCGCCCTGCAGGATCATTTTATGCAGTGAACCCATGTTCCCTTGCCTCTCTCTTGTATTTTGTTTTTCTCTTGGAAGGAACAGCTTTGCGGGCTCGCCGCCTTTGGTTCCTACTTTCTCACAAAAAAAAAAAAAAAAAAAAAAAAAAACGGGTTATGAATGGTTTCTTGGGTTACAGTAAACCGTTAGGCTTGCTATTCACTGTAGAGTCATCTTAGGAAGAAGTAAGTAGCACTACATCAGGTGAGTGGATGATGGTCACCACACCCAAGAACGTCTGAAGGGTGTAAAGTAACTAGGAAAGTAGATTTCTTAAAATGGCACTGAAGAGTATAGGATAATGTAACTAATACACACAATGGACATATACAGAACAAGTATATAATTTCCCCAAAGGAACAAACAGTGAACAACCAGTGACTTTCCAATGCCGACTGCCGTAGAGAGGATTATATCCTGCGGCGTCAGAGCAGTTTAATTACATTTCCCTAGCAAAGCGTTTGTGGGATTATAGCAGCAGGTGTTTGGAGAGACGGGATGGAGGGAGGGGGCTGGTGGGAAGGGGAGAAGAGACGGCAAGAAGGAAGGGAAACGGTAGAGGGGGAGAGAAGTGGGAAGGCGGGAAGAGATAGGAAGGGAGGAATAAAGACGAGAAGAAGAGGAAAAACTGGAGGGAGAGGGAGGGAGGGATGGAAAGGTGGGAGGGAAATAGACGAGAGGGAAGAAGTTTATAATGCGAGGGAGAGAAGAGGGAAGGAGGAAGGGAGAGGTGGAAGGGCGGGCGAAGGATGGTGGGCTATGATGTGAAAAGGAGTAGTAACGACCCTTATACTGTACATCCCACGCCACACAGTGAGGGACCAGACAAATATCGAAATGAGATGTGAAGACTGAGGTGTCTGCCAATGATTATCCTCATCATTGTCGTCTCCGTCGTCGTCTACCTAACTCTTTTATGAATTTTTTGTGCTGAGCTTGGAGAATATGCACAGTAGTGAACAATATTTTTTTTCTTTAACGCTGCCTTTCTTGTAAAACGCTGTAATGTATACTTTTTTCCATGATGTAGGGAATGTTTTGACTTAAAAACATACCGTAGACAGCTTTGCTAATCTGTGTGATGCAGAGTTGCATCCCTCCATACGTTCGACATTGGGCCTGTCATGTCTACCCGGTCCTACAGTCATATCTAACTGGTACCTCGTCATTGCTCTGAAGGTTTTCTTCATTAATAAAACAAAACACCGTTGCTGATCCATCGGAGACAACAGTAAACAAATAAATGGTATAGAAAAAAAATAAAGCAACGAAAAAGGAGAAACATAAGATCTACCAGTGTTACAAAAACTGCGGACTAGAGCTACAGATGATAAATATCCACACAGATGGTTGGAAGGTGAAAGATGAAGTAGTTCCAGAACGAGGTGAAGAGATAAGGTAGGGGAGTATATGAGTGAGGGTGGTGTGTGGTGGTGGGGATAAGGTGGGGTAGTATATAAGGGAGGGTGGTGTGTGGTGGAGGGAGAAGGTGGGGGAGTATATGGGTGAGGGTGGTGTGTGGTGGAGGGAGAAGGTGGGGGAGTATATGAGTGAGGGTGGTGTGTGGTGGAGGGATAAGATCGGGGAGTATATGAGTGAGGGTGGTGTGTGGTGGAGGGATAAGGTGGGGGAGTATATGAGTGAGGGTGGTGTGTGGTGGAGGGATAAGGTCGGGGAGTATATGAGTGAGGGTGGTGTTTGGTGGAGAAATAAGGTGGGGGAGTATATAAGGGAGGGTGGTGTGGTGGAGGGATAAGGTAGGGGAGTATATGAGTGAGGGTGGTGTGTAGTGAATTGATACTGTAGGGTAGTATATGAGGGAGGGTGGTGTGTGGTGGAGGGGATAAGGTGTGGCAGTGTATGAGTGAGGGTGATGTGTGGTGGAGGGATAAGGTGTGGCAGTGTATGAGGGAGGGTGGTGTGTGGTGGAGGGCTAAGGTGTGGCAGTGTATAAGGGAGGGTGGTGTGTGGTGGAGGGATAAGGTGGGGGAGTATATGAGTGAGGGTGGTGTGTGGTGGAGGGATAAGGTGGGGGAGTATATGAGTGAGGGTGGTGTGTGGTGGTGGGATAAGGTGGGGGAGTATATGAGTGAGGGTGGTGTGTGGTGGAGGGATAAGATGGGGTAGTATATGAGGAGGGTGGTTCGTGGTGGATTGATAAGGTAGGGTAGTATATGAGGGAGGGTGTGTGTGGTGGAGGGGTAAGGTGTGGCCGTGTATGAGGCAGGGTGGTGTGTGGTGGAGGGATAAGGTGTGGCATTGTATGAGGCAGGGTGGTGTGTGGTGGAAGGATAAGTGTGGCAGTGTATGAGGCAGGGTGATGTGTGGTGGTGGTGGGGTTATAATTCCAATGTTGCCAGGTCTGCTAGGCTAATTTCCCAAGGTGCACCTTCATAGTTACCTTTTTCGCCACACATTTTCCCGGTAAGCACAGATTTCACTTGTTTCACTGGTAATATATTGTTATTGATGTTTTCTACCTCATCACCCAACACACACACACACACACACACACACACACACACACACACACACACACACACACACACACACACACACAGAGGGAGAGAGAGAGAGAGAGAGAGAGAGAGAGAGAGAGAGAGAGAGAGACAGACAGACAGACAGACAGAAAAACAGAGACAGACAGACAGACAGACAGACAGACAGACAGACAGACAGAGAGCACATTCCACTGAACCCAACAACATTGAGATATTGAGAACTACACAGAAATTCCAGAGATGCTTATGTGTTGGCCGTTCCACACGACGAATACGGTAATAGGACAAGAGATTGGCAGATAAGAATGGATGAAAAATAGTAAGATTCGTAGTTTCGCTGCAGTATAGTTAAAATATACTTTGAGATAATAGGCATTAAAATATAGAAAAATACTTAATTCAATGCATGAAGTTTCACGGGAAAATATATGTGCATCGTATTATCAGACATACATACATACATACATACATACTGTATATACATACATACAAATAGATAGTGAAATATTTAATTCCAACATACTCATAAAATAATTAGTTACCCACGGTCATCTCATCATGATGGAGATTCACCAATAAAATTATGATAATTTCCCACTCGCAGTTCAGTTGCATTTTTATAATGAAGGGAATAAGGGCAGTCCCAATTAACGCCCTGAATACAAAGCCATCTTACCCCTCTTTTTTTTCCCTACTGCTCGTACCTGTTTGTTCACAATTTGTTTGCTCAGTTGTCCGTTCATATTTGTTGTTTGGCAGTTGCTTTTTGTAATTACTGCTCTTTAAGTTGATGTGAGTTTGTGAAGGGAGGAACGTGAAAACGAATGTGAGAAAGACAAGGACGATCGAGATAGGATAGGACGACAGTACATATGAAAGTAAGTTTAAATGGGGAATATCCTAAAGAAGTGGACTGTTAGAATTTATGAACTAAAATAATATCAATCACGTCACAGTCAGCTAGACTCGGTGGTGATACTATTATATTGTAAAAGGACATCAACATGTGGATACAAAATTTAATGTAGTCTGTGTTGGTACCTCCTTAGGATAATGCTCAAGGACGTATCCCTCTCGAAGGAGGGTGGGTTAGTGGTGAAGAGTTAAATTGCAGTTCCTTAAACACCTTCAGAACGTTGATGAAATTTGCATTTCATTCTTGCTGCAGCAAGACGATGTTATTCAGTTGAAGTGAGAACCCTCGTGGTGAACGGAGGGCCGTCCTTGTAGTGGGCAATATGGCTGATGGAGCGAATATTTACCCTGCAATGTTGACTCGTGATTGTGCTACGTTGTAGACATTTCCTCATTACGACTCCCCCTCCCCTCTTTCCCTTACCCCCCTTACCTCTGTGGTGGTTGTGCTGGTACAATTAAAGTTATTTTTACGAATACTTGCAATTACTTCTGGGGATGGTGTGTTTGAGGTCGATATGGCACCTGTACATTTGTTTATGTCGCACTTCTGTTTACCCTGTTAGTGTTCAGATTACGAAGACTCTAGTATCTGATACTGGTACTACAGTCTAAATAACTGGAGATTAAACAAGGCCATGGCCAGAGGGAACGATCAAAGGTCAGGGTCACTAGGCAAAGTCAACTCAATTTTGATCAAATTCGAAAGAAAGTTGGTGCATGATTAAGGATTAGGAAAGAATGAAGAAATTTAGTTTTGAGGATAATCAGCCGAATTCAAGGTCACAGGACAAAGTCAAATATTGGCCCTTAGACCAGTTGGCTGGCACGGATGTTACGTTCTCTTGTTTTTTGTTAATATTTACATCTTGCTGCCGCCCAAGAAGTCAATATTAACCCCTACTGTTCGGAGGCACCTTGTGTTATTCGTGGTGCCGCCAGATGATTTTAATCGGTCAAAGGAAGATCTTTCTTAGCAAAGGATGAACAGTGTGGAAGTGTCCCTATTTTGTCCGTGCTCCTGCCTGATAATGTACCCGTGAATGTGCATGGGCCGGTTAGTGTGGTGTTGTGTAGTGTATGTCAATATCATGGCGACTCACTGATGTATATGATAATTGATTTTGTACAGTCGGGTGTGTGATCTGATATAGCTTGTGTTGTTCTGTTACTGCATGTTATGGAAAAAGATACAGAATACTTTGTGTGATCTGGAAAAGTGCTTCTTCTTTCCCAGGTCATGGGAAGTGAGTGAAAATTAATATTAAACAGACTTTGTGAATTGGCAAACCGCGTGTTTCTCCTTATCAAGCATACAGTGTCTTTTTTGTGTCGTGGATTTTAAAAGATATGTAGAAATCCATGCGTTGTTTGCTAAATGCTTCTTTGTCTTTTATTATATGATGATTGGTGTTCATGAATGGTGAATGAAATATACTGTGTGCAGCCTGACGTAGTGCCTCTGTCACTGCTTGATGTATTAGGGACATGGACACTGAATTAAGAATAGAAAACTGTGTGTGATCTGCCCCAGTGTTGTTCTCTAGCACTCACCGCATATTGGGTCAGAGTCAGAGAGGCTGAGAGAAATAGAGTTTGTGTGGTACAGTAAGCAAAAGTAATAGACCCAAGCGTTCAGTGAAATTGGACTTGAGTGATATTTGGTCTATTTTTTTGGCAGATTAATTAAAATGTTAACTACAGTATTACTGAGTTGGTCCTTTTAGAATTATGATATTTCATTTCTCTTTCATTTTTCTTCCTTCGCTGTACAGAGGAAGTCGTCGATCCTCCTCACACACAGTCCTGGAGACGCCTTTGATAACTGGTCATTACATTCATGTTATCAGATTTCATTTATGATTCACTAAATTAAACTTCCAGGGATAGTTCTAATATTCTCTTCCAGCTAACGCCGGATGAGATTATAATTTTATTGAGACTAAATACGCTGTAGAAACCTGAGAGTGTTAATACTGTCGCCCTTAACCCTCTCTTAATAGGCACAACTCTTGTATATTTCAGCTGACGACAGAGTATGGGAGCCCGTGTTGAATCAGGAAGGAATAAGGAAAGAGCATGGGAATAGGAACGGGAGAGAATAATATTCAAGTTATGTTTCATGTATGATATTGGGATGAATCGGAGAGGAAGAGGAGCGTATGATGGAGCGTGAGAGAATAATATTAGAGTCACATTTCAGTTACCGTATGGGTCAGGTATTACAGGGATTGTGGGAATTTATCTTTCATGGCCATAACTTTAATCCCGACATGAATTTGAAGCTTTTTATTTTTTTTTTATTTACGTTGCTGCCTCCATGTGATTTTACTCAGCATGGAAGAGATATAATCGTACTGGATGAGTAAATGAGAATGTGTCAGATCATTACACTCCTATAGGTCTTCCCAAACTACACAAGTCATCTGTGAGTAACGAGAATGTGAAAAAAAATGTAATGAAGTAATTAAGAGGTTGTCCTCAATTAGAATTTTCAAGACCATAAAGTTTCTAGTTAGAACCAGTGAATATAAATAAAAAAATAATGTCAGTAAATGAAATAAATAAATCCGTAAACGATGGAGTAATTATTCCATTAACTATGATGACGTTTATTTTACTCTTCCAACTGCCAGTCTATTTATTGAATTTATGTGACAGACTTCTAACTGAAGGTGTTAGGTGCAGCCTTTATTATACCGTTCAGCTCTAGGCAACTCTCATAATCTGAATAAATCGTGTTGTATCGGTAAGATTATATTAAAAAAGCGTCGTCATAGTGAAGGTACTAAAATCTTTCCCTCAGTCAAAAATCTGGAAGACTAACAATAAACTACTCGGCACCCGGAATAAAGAACCTCTCCGCTGAAATTTATGACGAGATTAACACCGTGTAAAAAAGAATAGTTAATGAAGGTGGTGAAAAACGAGCCGTGATAAATGTTAATGATAACGAGAAAATAATGCTAAACAGACGGCCACTACACTCTTACCTCCTGGCCTAAGAAAATTAATACACAGATATATGAGGCGGTGAAAATGATATAAATAAAGAAAAGGGAAAAATAAGTAGGAAAAAAAGGATACCGTATGGGGCAAAGACAGAAAATGGTGTCGACTTTATCCCGGCAAAAACATATTTCTTTTTCACTCAGTAGCCGAGGCGAATAAACTAAGAACCAAATTATAACGGGAAATAAAGTTATCCAAAAATGCAGTGTTTGTCGGCTTTATCCCAACAAAAATACATTAGATAATTTTTTTTTCCTCCTCAGCACTTTCGGTATCCAAAAATTAAAATTCTGCAGGGAAATTCTGAGTAATGATCATGGGAGGCGGGTAGGGGGTAGGGGATTAAGAAGGGGGTTGGTGGGGAGAGAGGGTATGAAAAGGTGGGGGAAAAGGAGGAAAGGAGGTGATGCGAGGGGCAGAGAAAAGATAGAGGAAGGGAGAGGGAAGGAAAGCGGGGGGAGTGGGGAGGGAAGGGAAGAGGGAAAGTGGTAAAGGAAGGGGAAATTGAGAGTGGGAGAGAAAAAGAAGGAAAAATGGAGAGTAGAAGGGGAAAAAGGTAGAGAAGGAGCAGGAAAGGGAAGAGGAATGTGGGTTCAAGTGAGCAAGACAGTAGTGCAAAAGGATACAAGTAGGTGTAGGGTGTGTCCCAGATGTTAGCTGAGATGGTCTTCATGGTGGTTTCCCGTAGGGCATCAGGATACTGCACGCTGGTTCTTTGGTTTCAAGCCTTAGTGGCAGAGGAGAAAGCTGGAGACGGTGCCCATGACTTGGCATCAACCACCAGGGTACTAAAAGACCGACATACTAGTGTAGTGCATAGTGTGGGAAGACTCAGAGCAGAGTCTGGACTTACATACACGTCAGAATCAGAGGTTACGCTTGGCAGATGGACCTGAATATTCCTGCATGTCTTGTCCTAAAGTGGCAGTTTAGTTGGCCCAATGAATCTACTTCGATGGGGCTGAACGAGGATCTGAGTTCCAGTGCCAGAAGTTTGATTTTACGAGTATTTAAACCGCCTCAAGTGAACCAGGTTCCTCCTTGTACCTGAGGCGAGGCCTGATCTGGAGGAGCACAGTGGGATGTTCACGGGAAGGCTTCATAGCTGCCGCCCTGGGTTCTGGCTGCCCCGTCTCTCCCACAGCGTTGGTGGGGTCATCCCTACTGGAAGCTAAGGCAGGGTTGGTGCGGCTACCGTCCTCGGAGCGAGAGGAATCAAAACAAAGGGTACTGTGGGCATGGGACTAAGTGGGACCACATCTGCTGTCCGTGTTTTTTCTCTGCAGTCTTCTTGTTTGCGGAGAGAAGTTTGTTCGGTTGTGGTTATGGGTAAGTGGCAGAATATATTCGTCTGCCGGCACAGGAAGAAGAATGGGAATGAAACAAAAAGGAAGAAAGATCGGATTGAAAAGAGGGAGGTGCATGTATCCCCTTCCTATTTTATTATCTTTTGTTTGGGCGTAGAAGGGAAGAGACGCTCATAAATCGTGGTGCAATATCAATAAAGGGAAAGAGAATGTCATTAGGCAGGGTTCCATTAGCACCGACTATGATAATTACTTGTTACGGTATAAAGACCACATGATATATAAAGGGAAAGTTACATTATTTTATCTGCGACGATTCGACCCAGAGTTATTCTATCCCATTATTTTGTTAGCCACCTTTTCTTTTTTTTCCGCCTCTTTTTATCCACTATTTCTTTTTAAGTTCACTCTCTGTTCACTTCATGTTCCTGCTCCTGTTCATTTCCTTGTTCTAGCTGCTTACTCTTTCTGTTACCACACCTTTCTGTTAATTTCCTTTCTATTCACTTCCTCTTGCCTCTTTCTTTTTCAGAACCTTTCTCTCTCCACATTCACATCTTCATTCTCTCTCTCTCTCTCTCTCTCTCTCTCTCTCTCTCACACACACACACACACACACACACACACACATGCAGTACTTGCACACACACACGCACTACCAAATGATCATGGAGCCCCACACACATGTGGCTTATCAGACTCCATAGTCTTGCCTGATTGTACAGCATTATCCATCAAGCAGGATATGCAGATTTAGGACAGATGTAATACCAGGTTGCAAGTGACAAACTACAGACTACAAAATTTGCTTTGTCAGGCTGTTCAGAATGTGGCGAAAACAAAATTTCGGGTTGTTCCCGTGTGTGAGAGGCAGCTCGGACACCTGTATGGATGTGGCAACAGGTGAACAACCATCAATGATACCGTCATCCACAGAGATAAATGGGGCAGAGTAGACACACCGTAGTCGTGGGGATATCACCAAAACACAGCACAGAGCTGCTAACATGACCCCATTTTTTTTCTTTTTCGCACAGAGGAATGTTACGTGTTTTCCTGCACCTGAATATCTCCCATCACATGATAAAGAAAGCAGCATAAATTTCCCACATCAGAGGAGCCCTTCCAATCAGCAAGCCTTTACACTAGGATATCCTCCACCTGAAGAAAATTCCCATTCCTAACCCTTGACACACCTACTCCCTCCTCTGACTTCCTCATGGCTGACATTAAAATTTCTTCAGCTGATGTATTTTCTGCCATCACTGGCCTCAACACTAACAAGGCATATGGGCCTGATGGAGTCCCTCCTGTTGTTCTCAAGAACTGTGCTTTGGTGCATACACCCTGCCTGGGCAAAGTCTTTCGCCTTTGTCTGTCAACTTGTACCTTTCTTTCTTCCTGGAAGTTTGCTCTCATTCAGCCAGTCCCAAAGAAGGGTGACCACTCCCAACCCTCCAACTATCGTCCAATTGCTTTAACGTCCTGTATTTCAAAAGTTTTCGAGTCAATTCTCAATAGAAAAATTTTAAGGCATCTTTCCTATCACAACCTTCTTTCTGATCGTCAGTACGGGTTCCGTCAGGGACGCTCCACTGGCGATCTTCTCACCTACCTTTCAGACACCTGGTCATCCTCCTTTCGGGACTTTGGCGAAAGCTTTGCCATTTCACTTGACATCTCAAAGGCTTTCGACCGAGTCTGGCATAAATCTTTAATTTCCAAACTGCCCTCTTACGGTTTCTATCCTTCTATCTGTGCCTTCATCGCTAGCTTTCTTTATGGTCGTTCTATAGCCACTGTTGTAGACGGCCATCGTTCTTCTCCTAGATCTGTTAACAGTGGTGTTCCTCAGGGCTCTGTCCTATGACCAACTCTCTTCCTGTTATTCATCAATGACCTTCTAAGCTGTACATCTAACCCTGTCCACTCATACGCTGATGACTCCATCCTTCACCTTTCCATTCGGTTCCCGCAACGCCCATCTCAGCAGTTACTTCAACAAACAAGGGCACACCTAATGTCTGACTTGGCTTGTATCTCTGACTGGGGTAAAAATAATCTTGTTGTTTTTGATGCATCTAAGACTCAGTTCTTACACCTATCAACCCGTCAAAATCTTCCACAGGTATACCCACTAATGTTTAATAATATTCAGCTTAATCCTGCATCATCCTTGAACATGCTTGGGGTTTCATTTACTCGGGACTTTTCTTGGAAAGATCATATTACATCTCTTGTAAATTCAGCTTCCAAGAGATTGAGTGTGCTAAGCCGACTCCGTTCTTTCTTTACCTCTGCACAATTGTTGACTATACAGGGGTTTTATCCGACCCTGTGTGGAGTACAATTCTCATGTGTGGGGAGGCTCGCCATACAGCTCTTCTCAATAGGGTAGAGTCAAAGGCTTTCGTCTCATTAACTCTTCTCCTCTTACTGACTCCCTTCAACCTCTGTCTCTTCGCCGCACTGTTGCATCTTTATCTCTTGTCTATCGGTACTTGAATGGTCACTGCTCCTCTGAACTGTCTGCATGCATTCCTCCACCTCTACGACGGCCGAGTAGCACCCGTCTAGCAGCAAACTATTATCCCTCTTCTGTCCAACTCTCTAATGCAAGAGTTAACCGTTACTCCCAGTCCTTCATTTATGCAACGGGTCAACTCTGGAACTGTCTCCCTCCGTCTGTGTTTCCTGCTGCCTGTGATCTCCAGTCTTTCAAACACAATGTGTCCGGTCGTCTTGAGGTGGGTGGATCTTGAATTGGCTGTCTCTTGTATTTTGTTTTTCTCTTGGAGGGAACTCTTATTGCGGGCTCATGGCCTTTGGTTCCTTCTTCCTCGCATTAAAAAAATAAAAAAACTTAAAGAATCCCCCGCCCCCACACCTGACCCACATACCACTTCAGCAATGTAACCCTGACCTTTCACACAAAGGGGCGGCTGACTCAGGACGTAATAAAACTGGACATGTGGCAATGTTTTAAACGTGGATGAGAGGCAGGCAGGGAGACAGGTTGTGACGGAAGTGAAATTATCAAGTAGCTGCCATGGGGGGTTAGGAAGGGGAGTAGGAATAGTAGTGTTGGGTGAGGATGGGGTACGCAGGAGTACAACAGAAGTACAGAAAATACGAGGTCCATTGGTTGAGAGTAAAACTAAATACAGTTTAAAGGTTAACGAATCTGTGTAAGAAAGGAAACAAAACAGGACAGGTCTCTTCGTGCTGCAATTCCTTCTGACAGAATAGCTGGAAAAAAAAAAATAGATAAAACAGACATGGAAATACGTACAAGCAAGGCATGAAAATAAATGTTATAAATATTTCCACCCATAATTAAAATTCTGAACAAAGGAGCACACGCAGCTGCAGAATGTCGTAATTAAGCAATTATCTCACAGTTGTCTGCGTCGATGTCGACTGAGAAATAATATAGGCCTATCGTAATATACAGACTGAGAAATGTGTCTGCAGTTTCAGCATTGGCCACTGTTTCTGGTAACTTATTCTAGCGCTCCACTGAACGAGTATTAGATTCTTTCCCCCTGTATTAGTATATATTTAATCTTTTATCTGTGAGCTGGAATCAGTTATTTTTAGTCTCATTATCATTCTGCATTTCAAACAGTTTTTCATAACGGACGTTAACTTTAACAAGATGTTTAATATTTGGATCTGATGTCCTCTATGTTGTCACGTTATGGAAAGCATCCAGTTTCGTTAGTCATACTCAGTAAAGTAAGCTGTTTCGCAGTGATGTGAATTTAGTCGCTGTTCGCTGTACTTATGCGAGCTTATTTTAGTCTTTAATAATGATGAGATGGAGGGATGGACTGGAGAGGTATGTGAGAGAGGGGAGTCTAAACTGGGAGCAGGGCAGTGAAATGGCTGGGGACAGGGCGACGTGGAGGCGATTTGTTTGTGGCCACCCCTATGGGGATTAAGGCGTTTGGCAATAGATAAATTGACAGAGATGGATAATGATCGGGAAGAAATAATGTACGCAAGATGATAGATGTAGTCTAACTATTGACGTAAAGTATTGAGATTATGTTTGGCGATTTTTAATCAAAGTTTATTGCAATGAAGCTGCGTATGTTGTTAGCCTAGTAAGTAGCTGCTCGCTGCTGTGTACCGTTGTTATTAATAATTACTGACTGAGACTCCTACATCCGTCTCATCCTAAACTTACCTCCATCAGTAATATATCAAACATTCAGTATTAATACTTGGTTTGATAATGGGTGAAGAAGGTGTGGCATGGTATGGTATGGTTTGGTATGGTATGGGGTGGTAGAGGGGTGGTATCGGTATGATATGGCGTAAAATGGGGGTAAGGGTGATATGGAATGGTATGGGGTGGAGGAAGTCTGGTATGGTATGATATGGTATGAGGTATGGCAGGGGTGGTATGGTATAATATGGGGATTGGGGAGGAGTGATATGATGTTGCATAGTGTGGGGGAAGGTGTTATGGAATGGGGTAGGGAAGGAGTAGTATGGTATGGGCTGGCATGGTTAGGTGCAATAGTATGGTATAGCGTATAGCAATAGTATGGTATAGCAATAGTATGGTATAGCGTATTATGGTATGGAGTTGCAGAGGGGTGTAATGAGATGTTATAAGGTGGGGGAGAGGTGGTATGGTGTGATAATGGTTTTGGGAGAGGTGGTATGGTATGGTATGATATGGGGGGGGGGGACCTGGTAAAATATATGATATAGTGTGGGGTGAGTGAAGGATGGTACAGGGTGGGGGAGGGGTGGTATTGTGGTGTATCAGGTGGGAAAAGGGTGAATCGGTGGTATTGTGCGGTATTATCGTGTGGGGAGGGGTGGCATGATATGGTATGGTATGTGATGGGATGGAATGGGATGGGATGAGATGGGGTGGGAGAGAGGTGGCAAGGTATGCTATAAAGTTGGGGAGGGGTGGTATGGTATGGTTTAGCGTAAGGGAAGGAAGTATGGTTAATTTGTGGAGGGGTGGTTTGGTATGTTATGGGATAGGGGAGGGATAGTATGCTGCGGTATCCAGTGGGGAGGGTGGTATGGTATGGTATGGGGTGGCGGACTGTGCTACGTTATGGGTTGGTATGGTATGGTATGGTATGATGTGGGGAGAAGGGTTAGTGGTATGATAGGGGGAGAGGGAGTGATGGTATGCTATGATAAGGGTTGGGGCGATGTTGTATAGTATGGGATGGGTGAGGGTTGGTATGGTATAGAAGTGTATGGACTGGGTGATAGTATGGTAGTTTATGGCGTGGGATGATATGGTATGATGATGATGTGAGGTGGGGTGGTATGGTATGATATGTGGTTGAGGAAGATTGATATGGTATGTGGTAGGGGAAGGTTGATATGGTTTGGGGTGAGGAGAGATGGAGTGGTTTGGGGTTGGTGTGGGGTGGAGTGGTATGGTATTTGGTGGGGAAGGGTAGAAATGGTTTGGGGTGTGGTGGGGGTGGGATGGGTTTGGTTTGGTGTGGGATGGAGTGGTACAGTAGCTGGTATGGGGGAGGGTTGATATGGTGTCGGGTAGGTGGTTTGGGATGGATGTGATATGCAAAAGCACGACAAGTTATGGTATACTCGTAATATGCATGATTTGGTATTGTGGATGGTATGTTATGGGTTGGGGTGGGGTGATATGGTATGGTGTGGGTAAGGGTGTTTTGATAATGGGAGAGCGGGTGGTGTGGCGTTTTTTAAAAATTTTCTTTCCACCAGATTATTTTCCTGCGCTTCCCAAGCTGACAAACATTCGTTCTCTTGTCTGTCAGACATTGATGGCAGTGTTTTGTGACCTTTTGTGTGGCCTCTGATGTCCCTAATCATCCTAGGTCATCGCATTACCAAGATGTAGGTGATGATTAGGTGCTTGGTGGGCAACTGGCCAACGTGAGGTTTTGACTTTACTTAGATACAGGAGGCACCGTGCTCTCCAGCCCTTGTTCTGTATGCCTGTAGGATTTCCAGGACGTTGTTACAATGACAGTATGGCCAAAAAATCCCACGAAAGAGACAGGTGTTTGAACCTTACGGTTGGCACGTTAGCCTGGCTTGACTAGTTAGGGCGTGGCGTAGTGGAAAACATTCCGTCCATAGAATCAGTAGGGCAGCAGCACCTGTGGTGTCCGAGCAGGCAACTCAGCAGTTTTGAAGCATGGTGACGAATCTTGGTATTAACAGTGGATCTGCAGCAGGGATGGTGTTTTATTTCATCACATCTACACGTCAGTTTTTTCAGACTCTATCCATACCATGATCCAATACCACAGGTGCCCAAAGATTTTGTGGAGAGAGAGAGAAATCATACTGTGGAAAATGAATGAACACCGCAGCCCCGGGCGGCCAGTGGATGGTGAGGCTGGCTGTAATGTCGTACTCAGAGCCAGTCAGCGGCTGTTGTGAGGGAGTTGTGTACCTAAGTCTCACGCCCACCGGCCACACCCTGTCTCTCGCAGCCACCAACCACGTGTAAGATGGAATTATTAACTTTCACGGGATTTATCAAGATTATTCGGTGCTCCATAGGGTTAGAGTAACAGTAACAGGTGCCGGATTATATGGTGTTATAGTGAGTGATAAGTGACAGCGAACAGGATTTTGTGATGCTACAGTGAGTGGTAGAACAGTGACCAAAAAGTGCGTGGTTATTCCAGGAACGGATATCTGACCCTTCTTTTCGGCAACACGTTGTGAGCAGGAGAAAGCGTAGGTCAGTTAAGAGATGATAACTGGACGATTAAAGATTTTTCTGAACTATGTGTGATCGGCCCAGCATGCAACTTTTATTGCCTCAGACACGGTGGAAAGAAGAAGAGAGTGGGGTAAGTGGGTGATTAAATGACTGAAAATCTACTTTGCTTGTTGTGTGGAAATGTTGAAAAAAAAAAGGAAATAATCCTTAATTGAAGGGCAGTGTCAAGGAGAGCCTGTATCGGTATAGTGTTTAGTATTATAATGTGCGTGATGTGCAGGGTTTAATACAATAGTGTGTGTGAGATGTGTGACGCTCGGCCATACTTAGTAGTCACGTGTTAAGTAAGCGACTTGTTCATATTATGCTGAACAAGTTGTCAGCCACCATGCTGCAGAAGGGTTGGTTGTGCAAATCACTGCGTCATCATCAGCATTTCTGCACCACCACTTCAGAGGTCGGTTCATTTCGCACTTAAAAAACTATCACACATCACAGTACTCAGTCAGTCCTTCACTATATCATCATCATCATTCGCCTCCTGTCAGTTTTGGTATCATCATCACTCATTATAGTTAAAGGTATCAGGGGACACAAAGCTTATTAAGGCTGACATGCCAGGCGTGATAAACACCAACCACTTAATTACAGTATTAATGGACGTAAATGGTAAGCTGTTTATACTTGATGGGACGTTAATAATGTGTGTGTGTGTGTGTGTGTGTGTGTGTGTGTGTGTGTGTGTGTGTGTGTGTGTGTGTGTGTGTGTGTGTGTGTGTGTGTGTATTTTACTTTCGTTCATGGGCTTGCATGCCTTGCTCATTGTTGTGCAACTGGCAGTTTCGTGAACTAGTCATATTGTTCATTTATTTGTTTATCATTCATTGTGGTAGGTGGGGACGCTCACCATCCACTCACTCGATGTAGTGCTGCTCTCGAGTGTCTGCCCTTTCATTTCCTCTATCCTTCTTTCATTTTATCCTCTTCTGTCTTTCTTTCCTTCATTCTTTCCTCTTCCTTTTGCCTGTGGGTGACTCTACACTGAGTGACAAACCAAATGGTTTCCTGTACACCAGGAAACCATTTACTCTACTGGGTGGTAACCATATAACCAAATTTTGGCGCCTGGTGGAATAGTGGGTAATTACAGCGCTCCAGTCGGGTTGAGCCGGTGAAGGTTTCTATCCAAGGGGTGGTTGGGATTTATTGCTCACGTAATTGCCACTCAGGGATGAGTGAGGCTGGTCACTCTTATCTTAAATGTCAGGACCAATTTGCCTAGACCCGGACTCCTACGCCCCTCATGGGACAACGTAGGATTGGATGATGGATGGATGGATGGTTTATCATTCATTGTTATGAATATCCTTCTCATGGAATAACTGACTTTTGTTGAACTGAGCATTTTTAGTGGCGAGGACTGTCTTTATACCGTCAGGCGGTAGCAGAAATGAACAAGAAAATTTAATAATCGCATTGAAGGAGGTAATGATGTGATGAAAGTTTTTATATAAACACTCAGTACGAGGAGTATCATATTGTGTAAAATTGTGTTGTGGTAAAAAGAATAACATTAAAAGACTTCATCGCACTGCGAAGGTATTGATGGAAATTGTTTCATCTCTGTCATGGAACTCATTGCTCAATTATGACAAAGTCTTACAGCGTTTGCAACTTACTGCAAGGCTTCCAACACACACACACACACACACACACACACACACACTAATCACCTCACTAACGAGGCTTGCACCCACTGGCAATTGCTGCCTAATAATACAAAAAGGAAAATTAATTCACGGTTTTTATCTCCGGCCCCACTCGCCACTGATATTGTGTTCATTAACACCCGTTGGGTCTGGATATGCAAACAGCGATAAGCAGTGGCCTTGTGTGTTATTGTTTTGAGGGATTGTTGGTGTGCTTGTGTTTGTGATTGGTGTTCCTGTTTTGTTCCAGGTTATTAAGTTGTTCATTGTTTGGTAGTCTTCTGGGCAAAGATAAACAGGGATAGTTCTATGCCTGGTCGCCGGGTTTGTTGCTTTTTGTTTTTGTTGATGTGGTTATTGTTGACTTGTCTTTAAGTATTGTTTTGATTGTTCTTCGTTGTTTTTAGTTTAATTTTTTCTCTCTCTCGTCCAGGCCGGAGTTGTGTTTGTGTTTTTTGGCACTGGTGATAGCGATAAAACCAGGGCTTTATACATTGGGTTTTCGTGGTGGTGGTTGTAATAATTTTGGATGTGATTATGTCGAGTCTGATGATAAATTTATGTGGTCGATTTCTTCTGTCTTGCTGTGTTTTTCTTTTAGATGTTGTCGTAGTAAATTAGTTTTGTATTGTCTGTTGTTAAGTTTTCTTTCAAAGTATTTTCAGTATGTTGGTTTTTTCTGGGTGGGGACTTCTTCTGTAATCGATTTTTTGTCTTCATATCTTGTTCTGTAATATTTTCAGACATTTCCTTTATATTTTTATTGTTTCCGTTGATGCCAGTATTTTCTTTTGTTGCTATTTTATGTTTGTGTTGTTGCTCGCCTGCTTCTCTTTCTAATGTCGTGATTGCTGATGAACAGTACTGCCAACCTATCCAGTAGCAACGATTCTGAATACATGAATAGCTTCATTCTAATTCATATTAGCACTGCTTTCATTCCGGCTCCGAATTTTATCATAATTATACTGTACCTCTCTCTCTCTCTCTCTGTATGTGTGTGTGTGTGTGTGTGTGTGTGTGTGTGTGTGTGTGTGTGTTCAGTAACGATAAGTTTCCATGACGTGTTGAGGAGTTAATATTTCATGATCACAAGAGGTTTCGGAAATGGAGGAGGAGAAGCTGGAGGAGGAGGAGGAACAGGTGGAGAAAGCACACACAAGAATGCCAGGAGTGCACAGGAGAGGGGGAGGACGGAAAGGAAGGGAACGAAGGCTGAGGAATGCAACAGAAGGTAAAAGAAGAAAAGAAGAGAGGGAAAGGAAGGGATTATACACAGAAAAAGCCAGATGAGAAGTAGAGACAGTAGGAATACTGTCAGTGGAGAAAGAGAAGGTGGACGGAGAAAGAAAGGCTAGATGGGATGAAGCAGAGAAAAAAGAAAGCGAAAAGGAGTTAAGAAACGCTCGGGGGAAATCCAGCTAAGGAGGAGAAGGTGGAGAAAGGAAAGTGAGAGGATTACAGGAGAAAGGAGGGGAAGGAGGAGGAAGACAAGAAAACCGAGTTTTGAGAAACTGGAAGCGAAGAGGAGGAAAACATGTAGAGGAAGAGGAATAAAAGGAATATGACTGGAGAGGTATGGAGAAGTTAGATATGACGGTATACAGAAAGGAGGAAGAAATGCATAAATGCCTGGTATTGAAGAAACTAAAATTCAATTATAGTACACGAACCCCATTAAACCAGGTGTACGTCTTGGTTCACACACACACACACACACACACACACACACACACACACACACACACACACACACACACACACACACACACACACACACACACACACACACACACACACACACACACACACACACACACACACACACACACACACACACACACACACACACACACACACACACACACACACACACACACACACACACACACACACACACACACACACACACACACACACACACACACACACACACACACACACACACACACACACACACACACACACACACACACACACACACACACACACACACACACACACACACACACACACACACACACACACACACACACACACACACACACACACACACACACACACACACACACACACACACACACACACACACACACACACACACACACACACACACACACACACACACACACACACACACACACACACACACACACACACACACACACACACACACACACACCAGTCAGTGCTGCTGGGGTATGGCAGGTGTATCGCGTTCAGGCACAGTGGTAGAATATGCGATATCTCAGGTACGTGGCAATTACAGCTTGTGGTCTGGGCGGCAAAAACACAAGCCTGGGCAACATGGACGGCCACACCATTGGAGGGGCACAGAGGACCTTATACTACCTGCTGGCGATTATGTCCTGCTTGGTGTGAAATACGTCAGAGAGAGAGAGAGAGAGAGAGAGAGAATTCCCACAACACTCTCGATCCTTAACCACTCCCCGCTCTTTCCCATGACTCCCATTCATTCTTCATCACTCCTCATTCATTCCCACCACTCCATTCTTCACTACTCTTAACACCATCCTTACCACTCCCTATTCCCTGCGAATCTTTTTCCCATTCCCCACTAGCCCCCATTCCCCACCACCTCCCATTCCCAACCACATTCCATTCCCCACCAGTTCCCCATTCCCCACCCATGTCCATTCCTTTTCCCAACCACTTCCCCTTCCCACCACTCCCCATTCCTAATACTTCCCACTCCCCGCCACTCCCCATTAACCACCACTCTTCATTAACCACAACTCCCCAGTCCCCACCACTCCCCATTCCTCACCACTCTCCATTCTCCACCACTCTCCATTCTCCACCATTCCATTTCTCACCACTCTCCATTTTCAACCATTCCCCATTCCCCACCACTCACCATTCCCCCACCACTCCCATTCATCACCACTCTCATTCCCCACCATTTCCCACCAGCTTACCAACTCCTTCCCTGGACTAGTTTGGATCAATGTTCAGGTTTCGTTTTTTGGTCGTTAATAATAGTCCAAACCAGTTCATCCAGCCAGAGTCGATGATTGGAAGTGAGGAGTATCGACTGGGAAGATACGGTTATCGAAGCGCTTCAGCACCATGTCGCTTGTAAAAGTTTAAATCCAAGAGCTGGTTGGGGTTTATTGCTCATATAATGACACTCATGATCATGTCTTACCATCTTCATTCTAAATCTCGGGACTTTATAAATAGCCTAGCTCTGGGTCTTTAACCGCCCTATTGGCAAAAGCAGATGAAACAATAGGAAAAAAGTAGAATCTCGATTTTGTCCTTGTGTATCCCATGTAAGAAGTATTTTACTTTGGTTTTCTCATATGTCACTGTAATGCAGTAATGGATGTATTCTTAGTGTCCATCACGACGACGCATTATATTTTTTTTCGTGCTATCTCCAGCTGATAGTATTCTATTTAGGAAGGATTCGCTGAAGTAGGGGATTTGAAGCAGGCAAGCTTTTACCGTCCCTGCTGTACAAAAGGTCTTTTATGAGATGAATAAAATCGTTTAGAGGTGGCATGAATACACTAATACATCAGCTGATTCAAGGGGTTAATCACTTTATAACACTGACGTGACCCTTGTCATGTACATCTCCAAGTCTGGGTTAATCCAGACTTGTAAAGGGATGATTGACCGGAACTGTACCTGAGTTGCATGGGGAGATTGGGGTGTTTTGTGTGATTAAGAATAGGGTTAAAAGTGCACGCACACACACACACACACACACACACACACACACACACACACACACACACACACACACACACACACACACACACACACACACACACACACACACACACACACACACACACACACACACACACACACACACACACACACACACACACAAAGCGAACGTACGTAAAGTGCTCTCTCTCTCTCTCTCTCTCTCTCTCTCTCTCTCTCTCTCTCTCTCTCTTGTGACTATGACCTGGGACTTTCACGTAGACAACTTAAAAGGAAGATCATGATCATACAAAAAGAAGGGGTGACTGACCTTAGACTCAGAGAACACAACACCAGCACTTCCATACACTACTACAACACAGTTGCATTGATGACAAGTTATGTTTATGGCAGACATACGACAAGTAGGTGGGTTGACTCTGTACAGTACATGCAAGAATAAGACTTGGCTACTGTTACCCTTGGGAACTGGGTTGGCAGGTTGATGAGGAGAAGAGGAAGTGCAAAGTATGTGAACAACCCAACAGACACTCTGAGGCATTATTTATTGGAAAGTCCACTCATACGTGAATACAGGAATACTCAGTTTATGACAATAGAGAGTCAGGCAAAATTTATGTTAGAAAATGATATTGTCAGAAAAATACTGAGGAAATACAAATTATTTGCTTCTCCTCAGTAACACAACAATTGCCCCCAAAATATACTTATCCTAATATAACTGTTATAACATTTGTCAACTTAAGAACTTATTTCACATATGTCTGATCAGTTCGTCCAACTCTCTCACCCTATGTATATTGATAATATAAAGTGAGTTATATTTATGTTGATATACTGTTGTAAGACTTTTGTAATGCAGATAGGGATGCATCTCGCTGAGATACTGCCTTCCTTTTGGATACCCCTTTTAAATTCTTTGTATGATGCTGTATCTGTGTATTCTTTTGACGCTGCCCCTTCACAGGATGAGGTGTGGGATGTCCAATAAACTAGCCCCATTGGGGTCAAATCAAGTCTGTCTGTCTGTCTGTCTGTCTGTCTGTCTCTCTCTCTCTCTCTCTCTCTCTCTCTCTCCTTCCTTATTTACTCTCTCGTTTATCTGTGATGATGTGATGAAAATGATGATGGAAGGTTCGATTTTGATGCTAGTGATATCACCATACAATTCTTTTTTGGCAGTGTAGTGTACTACGAAATCAGTGTCAGGAATAATGACTGTCAGGAATAATGGCCTTTGTTATATGTTTATAAAGAACTGTTTTTCTTTCCTCCAGGTACGTGGTGTGGTGTTTGCTTCCCAGTGCCAGTTGCTGTGTTGGTGTGATAGTGTTGCAGTGTCTGGCTAAGGTAAGTTTACTGCATATGTTATGTATCTCGACCACTGGATAAAAACACCAGGTATGTTTCGTTATTCATCGGACCGCCTGGTGCCAAGGTCTGGTGGCTGTATTTGCATTGAACTCTGATAGTTGACCTTGCTGAGGAGCGTTTCTCTTTTATCATACAACAGCTTGGGTACCGCTTGTCCACCACATGTACTGAAGATGAGTAATTTTGTGTAATATAGGTTACTGGCAAAAGCAAGGATGTACTATGTTTTGTCGGTGTAGTAATGAAAAAGTACTGAAGCTAAAAAAACACGAATATATCCCAGTAAAATATTTTCTTCGCGGATTGTGATACGTACAGGAACAGTGAGAGAGAGTTTGTGAATGAAGCTGAGCTGAGTGAGAGCTGGCCGGTGAGTGAGAGAGTGGGGCGAGTGAGAGTGGGTGACGAGTGAAAAGGTGGGTGAGTTTGAATGTGTTGGTGAGAGAGAGAGAGAGAGAGAGAGAGAGAGAGAGAGAGAGATGGGGCTGAGCTTTGTCAGTCAGGGTATACAGTACATCCAAGTGTCCTCACAGAAGTGGAAACGTTAAATCATATTGTTCTAATAAACATGTCCATCCCCACCACAGCGACATATCAGTACTTCTGTCTTCGTGTCATTTTGTGTTCGTGCTTAACTATATGATCCTGAGTGGTAACGAGTACAAGGATACTACTGCCATGTGAACGAATTGGATATTTTAAAAAAGGGGGAAGGGGTACTTGTAATTCCTGAACAATGTTGCATTTTTAATACGTATCTTTCATGTAGCGTAATGAATAGTATTTCACATAAAACACTGTGAAAGAGACAGGGAGGGAGGAAGGTTTATAATACGGTTTAATTCGAAAAAAAAAAATAAAAATGAGAAATACGTCATAGATGAAATTACTGATCACCAAACAATTTATGGCATTTCTGCTGGTAGTTAACAGACTAAATCAACTTTTTCAACAAAACATGTACACAATTTACTTATGTTTTATAACGAGTCTCTCTCTCTCTCTCTCTCTCTCTCTCACACACACACACACACACACACACACACACACACACACACACACACACACACACACACACACACAGTTCTCTGTTACTGTGGTTTGTTACGGTAAATTGTCCATAACAGACAAACAACATCCACAGCATATGCCGATGCTACTCCACTGAACACTTTCAGTATATGATGGCCATTATATCTGAAAATATTCTTCTGAATAAAAAGTAGGATTCATGGATAATCTTCCTATTTCTTTCAATAAGATGTGTTTAATAACGAAAATCATTTGGCTGTGGCCAGAATAAATAAGACGTTGTGGTACCGATTGGACTAATGGACATCATACGAAAAGCATTTCCTGAGATGAGTAAATTATTCTGGGGGTAACATGGCGTCATCACACCGAAAAGATGAGAAAGATTTGTGCACAAACAGTGAGAAACAACTTAATAATGACGAGGCTTCCAGATTTGTGGATAATCTCACACGGAGGGCGGAGGAGTTGGCGGGGGAGGGGGAGAGGTTTGTGATGTGTTGCGTCAACCTGCGTGCACATCTCCAAATTTAATTTTACGATAAGGAGACAGATGCAGTACCATTGCTTTGTTTTATATTTTTATGAGAAAAGGTGGAGACAGCGACGACGACGACTATTCTCTAAGTGTTCTCAGCCCAGGAGCTCACACTTAACCCATTGGCGCCCCGTGTCCTCAATATAGAACGGAACTGGGCATTTTCAATTATTAATAAAGAGGGGGACCCCGGGGTAGGGACCTACAAGCTTCGCGACTATGAGCCGACGGGCGGAGGGCGGTACGCCTAGCACCCTTCCAGCAAAATCCCACCCATAGGGAATCTGGGAGCCAGTGGGTTAATGGTGAATATGATTTTACTGTTCTCGGGGAAAAATGTTTTTTTTTTTTTTTTTTATGAAGATTAAATTCTTTATGATCAAAGGCCTTTCGCCCCCTAATTTTTATGCTGTGTAGTTCAGTAAAATGTTAATCACGGCTGATGAGGTGTGAGAAGGAAGGTTGGTTAATCAGCGAGAAAATGTTGTTTGACCCTGTCTTTACGTTGACGTCTCTTCTGCTTTATTCTTTCTACCACTGGACAATTTTGTTAATATTTTGAAGGACCTCTCTCACCAGCAGTTTGATAACATTAACCACATTACCAACACAGGTTTTTTGAAGAAGTATACGTAAAGCATATTTGAGCAAGAATTTATTTAGGTCTTTATCATAATGATAGTTTCCCTCTTGCCGCCTGAAGGCTTCTATAAAATGACTGAAGTTGGCATGGCTTTCATTGTACACAGTTTCTTTTAACTGTCTTTGGCCTAGAATATGAATTCAGATGACGTAGACCTTTGTAGCGGTGACAGTGCAGATGATTCATGGTTCACTGTTACCTTTTTTATAACTTCAATTATGTAATGAGAGGGAATTTTAGAGAAAGGGAAGAAAATGAGATCTACCAAAGAAAAAAGAAATGGACTCTTGCCCAAGCTAAGGTTTGCAAACGAAGGGCGAAATGTCAGTTGATGTAATGAACAACACACTGAATATATGCATCAATTTATTTTCCAGGATAGAGGAAGAGACAGCAGAGAATGAGAAATAGCGTGAGCTAAATTTAGTTCATTCACAGGCTGTCGAGTGCCAGTGTTTCCCAGCGACCAGTTTATTATACTGCACACCATAATAACCCTTCAAAATGAAAGTGATGGACGTTCATCATAAGCGTATTCTGACTGTAAAGTTGCACAAGCAAACTATACTGCGCTAAACGAGTTCTAGGGGAAGGGGGGACTGCAGCCTTCATAATCAGTAGGCTGGGTAAGTACTAGGGCCTGCTTTGTGTATAAAGTTGTGCAAGGAAAGGTGACTAGATAACTGATATATAAAGTCCAAGAACTGTGGTATGCGACTGTGGAGTCAGTGACAGTGGCGCCGTAACGCTTCCAGAACCATTGTATTCCTTCCATTCCACATTAATGGGACTCAGGGTCTGGTTAAGGGTTTAGCTACACTGACAAAAAAATGCAGTGTATAAAGAAACTTGCAGAGAATCTATGCATTATTTTCCTCTGCAGCGAGAAAGTTAGGGAAGAAGATAAGAGGCAACGAGAGAAATAAAGGTGATAATGCGTGTGATTGCAGCGAGAAGGAATTGGTGATAAAAGTGTGAGTGTGTTGAGCCAGAGGATTGGACGGGGAGGCGCTAAGATCCCGGTCCTTCGGAAAATGAAGGGTCATAAGCTGGATGCTGAGCCTCCCTGACTGACATGCACACTAGGACGGATGAGAACGGAATGAGTTTGGGTGGCGGTAAGGACGGAAGGAAGGGAGGAAGGAAAGAAATAGGAAATTATGGAGAAGTATGAGAAGAATTGGAATGAGAAAATTTCTGAATCAGCTAGAGAGAGAGAGAGAGAGAGAGAGAGAGAGAGTGGGGTGAGAATTTAAAAGGTTCCTGGAAGAAGACTGGAAGTGAGCACTTGGAGATGAATGAAAGTGGGCAAGTGAAATGTTGAGTCAGTAAGAGTGATTGAAGAAGAGAAGGGGTGGTTGATGAGCGAGAGTACGTGAGCATTGGAAGATGAATCAGAGAACGTAAGTGAGGAACATAGCAAGGAAGTGGGATGATGAATGTGTGATGAATAGATTAATGAGAAAATGAACCAGGGACATGAAATGAGCAAGAAACTAAGAGAAGGAATATGTTAACGAAAGAATGAGAAGTTGAGGGAGGGTGTTGGTCAATGAGTGAATGAGCGAGGAATTAATTGAAGGACTTGAGTAAAGAGCGACTGAGTAAATGAGTGACGAAGTTGGTTAATGACTGAGTGAATATCAGGAAGGGAATAGTTATACACGTGAGTGAATGAGGTATGGACGGGCTTTGCTACTTAGTGAATGAAAATTGCCTGAGTAGGTGAGTGATAATCTGATTAGAAAATGAGTACATGAATGAATTACTTCAAAATTTAGTAACTGAAAGCAAAGATGGGGGGGAGGGATGGGAAAGTGAAAATGAATATGTGTATGTGAATGAGTGAAGTATGAGTAGCCTATAAGAGTAACTGTAAAAGTGAGTGAACGAGTTTGGAAATGGGTTAGTGAATTGGTGAGTGATAATTGTGTGTGTGTGTGTGTGTGTGTGTGTGTGTGTGTGTGTGTGTGTGTGTGTGTGTGTGTGTGTGTGAATGGATGTTTGAGTGCTTTAGCGAATAAAAGCACGTGAGAAAAAGCGTGTACAGTATAGGTGAGTGAGTGGGAGTAGGTGAACATGTATGTGCGAGTGAGTGAACGAAAGCAAGTGAAGGGTTTGAGTGAGCAGAATTAAGCAATTGAGAATATATGCATGTCTGAATGTGAGAAAGGCGCGCGCGCGCGCACACACACACACACACACACACACACACACACACACACACACACACACACACACACACTCTCTCTCTCTCTCTCTCTCTCTCTCTCTCCGTTCTGTTTTCCCTTTTCTCTCTGATATTTTTAATATCTTCCTCCTCCTAATCCTCCTCCTAAGCCTAATCCTTCTTATCCTATTTCATATACTCGCAGTAATCACAACCGCTCTGTTTTTCATGCCACTAAGTTTACCAGCTGCTCTAATAACACACTACCACCTTTGTGCCGCTGTGTTGGTCGCGCAGGGAGCCCAAGTTACGTCCAACACCAGATTTAAAAATGGTCGCAAAAGAAAGGGAAAAGAGAAGGAGGGGCATTGCCATTAGAGATTTATTGGAAGAAAATACCAAGCAATGTAGCTTTTAGCATCAAAAGAAGAAATGGAATCGTTAAAACTAAAAATAAGTCATAATGATGATGATAATGATGATAAGAAATCGTAGACCGAGAGCTTGACTAGGATAGTGCACTAGTATGTAATGTAAGTGGGGGGGTGGGGAGGCCAGAAGGAGACCGAGGATGAAGTGGAGGGTAGGAGTAGAGAAGTGTATGAAAATGGGAGATGTGAGTTGAAGTTAGGACTGCCTTTCTCATCCCAACCTTCCTTCTTCCCATCATTTTTACCCTCACTTCCTCCTCTTTCTTTACTTTCCTTCTCCCTCCTCCCCTCCCAACCTCCTCCTCCTTATTAACCCTCCCCTCTTTCATTTCTGTCTCCCTCTCGGCATTTACTCTCCCTTTCTCCCTCCCTTCCATCTTTCCTGCCTTCCTCTCCCTCTCCTCATTTATCCCACCCCCTCTCTCCCTTGTTCACTACCTCCCCCTCGTACTACCTCCCCCGCCTTTTTTATATCTCCTCTCTTCCTTCTTCCCTGCCTCTCTCACCTTGTCCCTCCTCTGTCCCTTCCTCCCATCCGCTACCAGGTTGTCCACTAAAATGTGTGGCTGCAAGTTGGAAATTGAAATGAAGTGTGGGAAGAGAGTGCAGTTATCACCCCTAAAATCAAGTACGGAAGGGGAAAAAAATAAAAATTTACGTCTGTGAAAAATCTGTTCTTGTATGTAGTCAGTGAAATTCTGGTGCGTGTTAATTACTTAGCATTAATGTACCTTTAGAAGTTACAGTTACAGCCCATACACAAGAAGTTGATGGAAGATATATATATATTTTTTTTCATAGACCTAACGATGGAACTTAATTTGACGGCAATGAGGATGTGGTGTTGATGTATTGTTGGCATGTTTTGAGTCGGGATGGTATTTGGTGTTATTACACTCGCGCTCAGGAAGCTTAAAAACGTGAGCTGGTGTTATGTTTTGATCGGTTTGAGTGAGTGTGTGTGTGTGTGTGTGTGTGTGTGTGTGTGTGTGTGTGTGTGTGTGTGTGTGTGTGAACGCGCACGCGCAAAAGTAAATTGGGTCAGGAAAGTGAATAAAAGTAAGTAGTGAATGATAAATAGTAATTTAAAAGTTTGAGTGTAGGTTAGGATGAAGAGTACAACAGAACACAGACTGATTATGAAACTGTCCTTCGCTTATGACTGAATCCATTATGTAGTATGTTAGTAGGTGGGGGCGCTCACCATCCACTCACTCAGTGTAGTGCTGCTCTCGGGTGTCTGCCCTGTCCTCTCCTCCATCCTTTTTTCCTTCCATCTTCTTCTATCTTTCTTTCCTTCGTTCTTTCCTCGTACTTCTGCCTACGGGTGACTTTACATTCCCTCTTCTGTCTTTCATTCCTTCATTCTTTCCTCTTCCTTCTGCCTATGGGTGACTCTACACTGAGTGACAAGCCAAATGGTTTCCTGTATACCAGGAAACTATTTACTACACTGGGTGGTAACGATATAACCAAATTTTGGCGCCTGGTGGTTTAATGGATAATTATTGTGCTCCAATCGGATTGAGCCGGTGAAGGTTTATATCCAAGGGGTGGTTGGGGTTGATTGCTCACGTAATGCCACTTGGGGATGAGTGAGGTTGGTCACTCTCATATTAAATGTCAGGACCAACTGCCTAGCCCCGGGCTCCTACGCTCCTCATAGGGCAACGTAGGATTGGATGATGGATGGATGGATGGAGTAGGAGGAACATAGCACATTAAGTATTCGTGATTTAGATCAGTTAAGTACTTGAGCACTCCGCGAAGTTGCGTAAATATTAGTCACATTGTAAAATACAGCCGATTAATGTCATGTGCCCTCGTTATTCACCAGCATTTAACGTAACTGTGCGAAATGTCTCTCAGTGATGTGAATAATGAAATGAATAATCCTTAATGCACGTCCAAATGAAATTCCATTCGACAACGGACTCCAAAATAACATTGCAAAATATCACAAAGTCGGGGCAAAAACCCCTTAAATCCCTTGACACCCAGTTACTATTCTCTGTTTAGGTGGATTGAAGAAACATAATTTCATCATACTGAAAGAAAAAAAACAAGAGACTGATAAGTAGATATATAGGCAGGTAGATAGACAGATGTCTAGTTGTTTACTTCTACTAGAGACTGAGAAAATTCCAATTAGAACACCGACACAAAAACAGCTATTGTCACACCATACTGAAAAAATCTTGATAAACTGCAAAATATGACAGGACAGAGAGAAACTATGAAGGAAAAGAATGAAAATGTAAAACAGAATAGGTCAGAGAGAGAGAGAGAGAGAGAGAGCACGGCAGGTGACAATAATACCCGAGTGAAGGAATAATGGAGTACGGCCGGTGCTGCTTTACCATAACCTGGATCCAGCCCTGTTGAAGCCACCATCACCATTGTTATCACACCACCATAACAGCCAACACGATGGAAAAAAAAAAAGTAAGAGAAAAGGTGACTCAAAGAGTAGGGCAAATAAAAATATCCAGACTTCTTGCATTCTTAGCAATAACTAGTGCAGGCAAGGATGTTAGATGCTTACAGACTTTGACCTTACCCAGTGACCTTAAACTCTAAGTGGTTGGTCTCATTTTTTTTTTCATCCTTCGTATTTCTTGAACCCTTGCAGCAAGGTTGATCTAAATCAGGTAAAATCTTTAAGTTGACCTTTCCATGTAATCTTGACCTTTCGCCAAATTTTCTCAAAAGCAGTTGGACAAACCTTTGGCAGATCTTCCGCTGTTGTACTGAGTTTGGTACTAGTAAGATAAACGCTGTTTTATTTGTTCACATGCATACACACATCGGTCGAAATTTTACCTCGCCCTGTGACATTAATCTTTTGACGGATGATAATATTAAGTTCATCTTACCATGTGACCTTGATCTTTGACAAGTTGTTCAAAAAAACAGTAGGTGACCCTTTAGTTTACCCTCATCGCTTTCACGAAGTTTGATTAAAGCCAGAACAAACCTGTGTGAGAATATTAGTAAACTACAGCTCGGTCCCTTAACTGCTTTTCGGCCACATACCTACAACTCCGCCACTTACATAGACAGACAGTGATTATGACGTAATGGGATGCTTGTCAGCACCTAAAAATTGTATGTTAGACGTAAACGGTAAGAGACATAAGTGGGAAAGAAAACAAAAAGAAAATGGTTGACCCCATATGTAAGGTTTAATTGGTGGAAAAAATAAATGTCGGAGAGAGATTCCTAAGAACTTTTAACTGTTTGTGGGAAGTGTATTGAAACATGAATGGGTTTATGGGGGAAGTCAGGAAGAAGACTCTTACCGACGGGAATAAGGCTGGTGATAAATGGTGAGGGCAGGAATATTTCATGTCTTATGTTTGAAGATGATCCTGTGTAGACTATTTAAGAATGTTGTGAATTTCTACGAATATGAGCTGAACAGTTCCAGTAAAAGAGCAGCCCATCCAGGTGAATAGTTGCTGCCAGGTACATCGCAGGTTACAGTCAGATATCAGTTAGGTCTCAGCCAATCTTTAGTCAGTCTCAGTGCTCAGTTAAGGAATAAGGGAAGGATTGTAAGGCAGGGGTCAGAACCAGGTGTGTCGGGGTTTATATATATATATATATATATATATATATATATATATATATATATATATAGTGGATAATTGCAGCACTCCAATCGGATTTAGCCGGTGAAGGTTTATATCCATGGGATGGTTGGGGTTATTGCTCACATAATGCCACTCTGGGATGAGTGAGGCTGATCACTCTCATCTTAAATGTCAGGACCAACTTGCCTAGCCCCGGGCTCTTACGCTTCTTATGGGGCAACGTAGGATTGGATGATGGACGGGTGGATGGATATACATATATAGGTATATTTTTAACCCAGTCCCTTTTTCTTCTGATGTTTTGCATACCCCGTGTTTGGACTGTGAAATGAACTTGGAAGTCCCATGTGTGGTTGTGAAAGGGTGGGGGAAATTGCTGTACTGTACCGGAGATGTGTGTGTGTGTGTGTGTGTGTGTGTGTGTGTGTGTAATTCACCGGGTCGGTCAGGATCACTTGATGGTCGTGATCGTCAGCTTTTACCCTCCCGAAAGAGAGCTGAGAGCTCATATAGTCCGATCTATGGGCAAGGCTGTGACCTTCACACACGCACACACCCGTCCCCTTGCTCTAGGGGGACAGTAACCACCCACTTTGTCAGTGAAACTTTTCGCAACCTGAGCGAGGAGCGAACTCCCGTCCACCAGTTGGCAAGCGAGAGCGTTACCACTGCACCAGCGAGCGGTGTGTGTGTGTGTGTGTGTGTGTGTGTGTGTGTGTGTGTGTGTGTGTGTGTGTGTGTGTGTGTGTGTGTGTGTGTGTGTGTGTGTGTGTGTGTGTCTTCTTTATGTTTACCCTTTTTCTCTCCTTTTTTTTTCTGTTTACCCAATATCTCCCTCGTTCTGTGTCTGTCATCATCTGCCTATACACTTGTCTGCCTGTCCATTATTTTTTTAATACAAGGAAGAAGGAACCAAAGGCTATACCGGTACATATTGTTCCATATGCCTATAATAACATCAGAGGTTATGTAAGGTTCATTAATTGTCTACTGATTTGTCATCAGAGGTCCAGTTCTTATTCGCTATGATGCTGCAAGTAATTGAAGAGATTTTTTTTTAACACAATTTATCAGCAGTCAATTGTAGCTCGGTACTAGACCCATGTTGACATACGGTACTGCATATTACTCAGAATTAACCCATGGATATTCGTCTGATTATTTACAAACTTCACGGGCCACTCTATACAGCATATGTAGATGTCTGTCTGATGATGATTTTACTTAGTCTTTTCATATGTCGTTTATCAATATTACATTTTTTATTTGACTAAGCTTATCTGGTTGTGTGTTCATCTGCCTACACCCATCTATCCATATCTATCAATCCATCATATCTAAACAAGATCAGTTTGTTTATATTAATCTGTATATGTCTTTTAATCTATTTGTCTGTCTATAGATCTTTGTCTGTCTTTTTGTCAGTCTGTCAATTTGTCCGTATACTTGTGTGTGAGATCCATATGTTCATCTGTCGTTCATCCAACTGTCTCTACCACTGTTCCATCTACTTTGTTGCAGTCAACATATCTGTCTATCTGTCCAAACATCTGTCATCTTTGTTACCTATCTAGCATCTGTCTCTCCATAATTTATCTGTCTGTCAATGTTTCTCCCCCTGCGCCCTCAAGCGACGCTTTAGAATTCCTCCAGGCCGTCCCTTCCGCTCCAGTAACTCGCAGGGGAGAGAGAGAGAGAGAGAGAGAGAGAGAGAGAGAGAGAGAGAGAAACTGTGTCGTGATGCGTGTGAGGTTTTGAGAGGAGGAGGACCCGGCGGACCATAGCAGCCTGATTATTATGGTCGATGTGTACCTGAAGTAGGGAATGTGCTTCCGGCCACTAGCTATTGAAACGCACATGTAGAGTAAAGATGGGGGTGGGGGGAGCAATAAACATCATTGTACAGAAGAGATTAACGGAGATTGCGTTTATTCTCTGCACAACAAGAGGTCTCTGCTGAGTCAATTAAAATACGCAAGGGATAATAGCTGTAAAATCGACATCGAGAAAAAGGGTATTTGTGGGTCTGCCTCTCATCTGACCATACCATATGGTAGTGTTCATATGAACGTCTTCTTTAGTTATATTTTTACTTGTGACCGCTAATGCATAATAACCAGGTGTAGTTAACCAGTATCATTTTTATATTAAAAAAGAAGTGATATCAAGGTAACATGAGCTTAATGTAGTTAGAATATTTATGGGTAGGAACCATTCCTACACTTTAAGCGTTTTATGTGGCAAACAACCCCTTGGTAATCAGTGGGATTCAGACCATGGTTTATAAGCCACAGGACCACCAGGCGTGAGTAATATGCATGAGAATTATAAGGTTCAACTTGAGAAATTTCCGAGTGCTGCTCACGCTTAAAATGAGGTCTGACCCAACCAGTGTAAGACCAATGAATTACGAACCAGATGGCAACCATTTGTGTGGTGACGGTGAATGAAGGTTTGGGGGTATGGGTGGAGGGTGGTAGAGGTGTGGGGATATGAGTGGAGGGTGGTAGAAGTGTGGAGGTATGGGTGGAGGGTGGTCGAGGTGTGGGGGTATGGGTGGAGGGTGGTAGAAGTGTGGGGATATGGGTGGAGGGTGGTAGAGGTGTGAGGGTACGGGTGGAGGGTGGTAGAGATGTGGAGGTATGGATGGAGGGTGGTAGAGATGTGGGGGTATGGGAGGAGGGTGGTAGAGGTGTGGGGGTATGGGTAGAGGGTGGTAGAGGTGTGGAGATATGGGTGGAGGGTGGTAGAGGTGTGGGGTATGGGTGGTGGAGGGTAGTAGAGGTCTGGGGGTTAAGGTGTGTGTGTCAGCGCTGAGTCCATCATACAATCGTCTTGTTATGTGTTTTACTGGTTACTTACGGATGGAGATGGAAATGGATGTTATGACCCGGGGTTTATTTAAGTATTGTGCAAATGTAGCCTATATACTGTAGGTATTGTCATAAATTTTAGTATGATGATTTTTTTTTTTTTTTAAGGCTAGGAACAGTACTACCGCTTCAATTTCATCTCGGTCAAGTTTAGCTTGTATTTTCAGGCCTAGCCATTAGGATTAATAGGTACACAAGTAAACATCCATTCGTTCACATCCATGAATTCACTCAAATTACGCTCTGAGTGTAGATGTGTTATGTATATTATGTATATGGGAATATATATATGTGAGGTGTGTACATGTGTAATGTGCCTGCATGTGTTTGGAGAGTACACTTAATCGAGAAGAGAACTGCTTCATCACATTATACTCCACCATACCTTCTTCCCCAGTGAAACCTTGATATAATAACCTTCCCTTTGTATTTCTTTATAAATATGTTAAAGAATGTGGCTGTGTTGTTGCAAACGCTGAACACATTAATTATTACATATACTAACAGGGTTTCCCGGCTTTGCCAGGGCCAATATTGCGAACACTAACCCCATTTGTTCTAGTTCACTCTTTCTACTCGAGAAAGACCATCTATCTCTTTTGCTTTTGAAGAGGGATTAAAAGAGGTCCAGGAACTTTCTATTTCAGCTTTTGCAGACTAACGCACAGTATTTGTGCTCACTTGTTTACTATTACCAGTGACCTCAAATGACCTCCGACTGGTGACCTCAAATGACCTCGGAGGTCAACCTCACATAGCCTATGTCCGGATTGGAGGTCATGTGAGTCTCCATGCCAAAAATTGGGCTGCTTGGTCGTCATTCAAGCGTGTATTAACAGGGACCTGGAATGACCTCTGACCAGCGACCTCAAATGACCTCGGAGGTCAACCTCACATAGCCTATGTCCGAATTGGAGGTCCTGTGCGTCTCCATGCCAAAAATTGGGCTGCATGGGTACCCGTAGTTGCCCTGGCCAAAGAAGCGAACACTTTACCGGTGACCTCAAATGACCCAAATCTGAATTTTGACCCCCCTATAACCATCCTTGGGCCACCCTGTTTCCGATTATATATGGGTCTGGGTGTGTCTGTCCCATGGGTTGGGGGTGATTGAAGGAAAAACATACTAACAAACAAACAATACGGCTCATTTATATATATAGATTTACTTCATTTCCTACATTAATCGAAATGTTGGAGGGGAGATGAAACGTCCTTGGTTTTTGCGATTTGGTAGCTAGATTTGAATTATATATTTTTACTTTGCGACAGTTTTCCACGGATGTTTACCACATTTGAACACCTGTCTGTCGTTTTGGAGATTTTTATGTCCTCAACTTTCTAACACCTTTTGCTGCTGGTTTGGAAACTAGTTATCATAGGACACAAACCTAAATTATGTAGTGTAGGTGTTAACACTTGGCTCTTAACTTCATGACATTTTAATAAATGATCGATTCCTTATAAAAACATCCTGAAGGGAGAATGGAATAGTATTCGTCGATATTACTATTTCTATGGCTGTTAACTTAATAAATCATAAGAAACATTACCAATTCTAGAAATATACAACTTGAACAGATCATAACAGCATTTAACCTAATACATTGTTACTATGACAAAGCTTATTATTAGTAAAGTTGAACTGGCCAAGGAAATAACCTTAAGACAAACGACAGTATTCACTCTTAAGCTGTATGACAAATTTATTAACATATATTCTAGCGAAAGCAGTTTCATTAAACCTAGAAATGATTTCTGTAGTGAAGGTGCTGTATATTACCTCTTCAGTTGAAAAATGTCTTCTACGTTGAAAAGAGACCGTAGAGATAAATGGTCATAGGACAGTATTAGAAAGAGACACCTGGACGTAATACTTTTAATTCCAACTCTCACATGACAAATTTTATTTTTCCCCCCCAGATGTTGGTACCGTACATCACTTATATTCTAAGGCTCCATTCAGTTCCACAATGGTGCAAATATCAGAGCTTTCATCATACCGGTAGCTTTAAATAGTGTCTCTCTCTTACGAAGCGTCTCAAGTGATGTTTGGATGGTGTTATTATAATATAGATTTAAGTCAGATTGGACTTATAGAGGGAAATTGAGTGCAGCGTAGGTAGGCTGGTTGCTGGGGGGTTTATTACCCGTCTTCGCACCGTAGGGGCTCGGGGACAGGTATTGTTTTCACTCGGTTTATCTGTTTGTTTGTCTGTTTGTGTCTGATAACAACTTAACCCGAAAACTACTGGTGCAATTTTGACCAAAATTACAATGATGATGGGCTGTGACCTTCTGATCACATGATTAAATTTTGGGCCAAATTGGACCAAGGCTCAGACTGTAGGCCCAAAAAATGTAAAAAAAAAAAAATAATGTAAAAAAATCGTTTTCCACGATAACTCCTTTCAAATTCGACATATCGACATGACCTGAAGGGGCATCTTTCAGATCTGCATCCTATAACATGCCTCATTACGTCAGGGGGGTCACCCCCCAGTTGGCGGTAGGACGGTCAGTGTCAGGTGGGTCGGGCCTATAATATAAAATCGGCATAAAATCGTCAATTATCACCCGATTTACTCCAGATTTGATATGTGACACGTTTGACTAGATATCCTGTTGTGTTTATGCGTCAGCACTAATATGACTGCCGGGGACGGGTTTGCTGTGCCTTGGCACCGCTTCTTGTTCATCCTGTTATAATGGACACAATTTCTGTCCTGTGTGTGTGTGTGTGTGTGTGTGTGTGTGTGTGTGTGTGTGTATTTGTGTTTGTTTGCTTGTGGGTGTGTGTGTGTGTGTGTGTGTGTATTTGTGTTTTGCTTGTGTGTGTGTGTGTGTGTGTGTGTGTGTGTGTGTGTGTGTGCGTGCGTGCGTGCGTGCGTGCGTGCGTGCGTGCGTGCGTGCGTGCGTGCGTGCGTGCGTGCGTGCGTGCGTGTGTGTGTGTGTGTGTGTGTGTGTGTGTCCTTGTTAAACCTTAATGTTGTACCAGGAAATAACAGTGTGGTGTTCCCGCTCAACCTGGCTGTTAGTGCTGACTAATTTTTTGTTTAATTTTAAAAAAGTGTGTTACCCAGCCAGACATATTCCATACTAGGTGGGAAACACACACACACACACATACACACACACACACACACACAAATTGGGTTAAAAAAAAAATAAGGGTGAAACAACTGCAAGAGGTATACATTGAAGGAATACTATTTTTTTTAATCATGGTTGAAACATACCAAAACAATACTGAGAAAATAAGGTAAAGGAGAGAGAGAGAGAGAGAGAGAGAGAGAGAGAGAGAGAGAGAGACTAGATTGGTTGGGAGAGAATAAATAATGAAAAAAAGACTAAAATAAGAAAAGCGACTAGTTCACGAACAAAGGTTGAAAGAAATATTGAAAATAAACTTTGAGGGGGAAGAATTACAAAAATACGAAAAAGCGGATTACAAGAGGCAAAGGAGAAAACGTGTAACAGATGGGAAGAACAATAGACAAAGGCTGAAAAAAAAAATGATAACAAGGAAACACAGGAGAAAATGATGGAGGAAACAAGATATCAAAAGTGAAATATAAATGAAGACAGAAAAAACAGCGAAAGACGAGGGCTTATAAAGGAAGAATGAAAGAGTCTGAAAAATAACACAAAAAAAGGAGGATTATAAGAGTCGAATGTCGAGAAAAAGAATTTAAGTCACCTTAAAAAATATCGAACAGTAATTGTGAGAACGTAGCTTGAAAAACTAGCACTAAAAGTAAATGCGAGAATGAACGGGAAAAAAATGAATATGCGATAAAGATAGAATGAAGCAGTGCTACAAAGGAACAGAGTCAGAAGATTAAAACATAAATATAATAAAAAGAAATTACGAGAGCAAGTATAAAAAAAAAATCTGTTCATTATCTTTCTTTTTATCTGTCTGACGTCTATCTCTCCACAGTTTATCTATCTGTCTGTGTTTCTTCCCCTACGCCTTAACCGACCCTTTAGAATCCCTCCAGGCTGTCCTGTCTGCTCCGGTGACTCGGAGAGAGAGAGAGAGAGAGAGAGAGAGAGAGAGAGAGAGAGAGAGAGAGAGAGAATTTTGTCCGTCCTGATGCCTGAGAAGTCGTGAGAGGAGTATGTCTTGGGGAGCTTAGTGGCATGATTAATATGTTAGTTGTGTTCGGCGATATTACTATGTCTGAGGCTGTTAACTAACAAATTACAAGAACCATTATCGAAGCTAGAACTGTACAACTTGAACAGATCATAACAGCATTCAACCTAATACAGTGTTACTATGACAAAAGCTTATTATTAGTAATGGCAGAACCGGCCAAGGAAATAACCTTAAGACACTCTGTGACATTCACTCTTCAGCTGGATGACAAATTTGTTAATATATATATTCTAGCTAAGCGGTTTCATTAAACTTAAAAATGATATTCTGTAGTGAAGGTGCTATATCTAACCTCCTCAGGTGAAAAATCTCTTCTAAGTCGAATAGAGACCGTAGAGATAAATGGTCATAGGACAGTACTAGAAAAGGACACCGAGATGTAATACTTTTAATCCCAACTCTCACATTACAAATTATGTTTTTCCCTCCCTAATGTTGGTGTCGTACGTCACTTACATTTTTAGGCTCCATTCAGTTCCACAGTGGAGCAAATATTAGAACTTTCGTCATAGTTTTGAATAGTGTCTGTCTATTACAAAGCGTCTATAATGACGTTGTCTGGATGGTGTTATTATAATATAAATGAAATTCAGGTTGGACTGACAGAGGGATTTTGAGCGAAGAATAAGTAGGCTGGTTGCTGGGGGGATTTATTGCCCTTCTCCGCACCGAAGGGGCTCGGGGACGGGTATTATTTTCACTCGGTTTGTCTGTTTGTCTGTCTGTTAACAACTTTTCAGAAAAATTACTGGTGCGATTATGACTAAAATAACAGTGATGATGGGCTATGACCTTCTGATCACCTGTTTAAATTTTTGGCCAAATTGGGCCAAGGCCCAGGCTGTAGGCTCCAAAAATGTACAAAAATGTTTTTTTTTTTTTTTTTTTCCGCCATAACTCCTTTCAAATTCGTCATATCGACATGAAGCCAAAACTTAAAGGTGCATCTTTCAACTCTGCATCCTACAACATGGCTCATTACATCAGGGAGGTCGCCCCCCAGTTAGCGGTATGGGGGTCAGTGTCAGGTGGGTCGGGCCTAAAATTTCAAATGGGCATAAAATCGTCAATTTTCACCCAATTTACTCCAAATTTGAATGTGATATTTTTGACTGGATATCCTGTCGCGTTTATACGTCTGCATTAAAATGACTGTCGGGAACAGCTTTGCTGTGCCTTGGCACCGCTTTTTGTTGTTACTGATTCCTGCGATTTACTTAGTGTTTATTGTACTAGTAAAGGGATGAAAGAAGGTTATACCTGTCCCAATCGTCAAAAAATAATCTCTCGAGCAGATTAACTTCGACCAAAGGAAACAAGAAAATAGTGCTTTTGAACGGCCCGGCAAATACACTGAACACTATTCCAGTATCATTCTTATCACCAGCCTTACTGAAGGAAATAGCAATCCTTGTTATTACTTAAAAAGTAACCAGACGCCTTTACTTTACTCATATCCTTTTAGCCACACCAACACCCACACTCGCACTCACCCAAACCCACACCCACACCTACACCTACACCCAAATCCACATTCACCCTGTTTGTGCACTTTTTCACAAAAACTCATAACGGTAATCCCATTTTATCCCTCTTATGCTTTACCCTTCCCCTCTCCCTGTCCAGACTGCCTCCAGTGTGAGCCTTTATTACATTAACCTCCACTGTATTCTTATCACGCTACACATTTCCTTTAATTACATTTCTTTTCATTAATAGCTGATGTATTTTACCCACACCAGACAACCTTCCTCCACAGTTATCTTGATGTGACGCTTGATTTGTGACTCTTACCCATCTCTGTTAATGTAGGCTAGCTGCAAACTGTTAAATCTCTCTCTCTCTCTCTCTCAGGTAAACTGTCATTGTTTTATTCATATGTGACTGTACTGTATGGTTAGCCGCCAGACGGAATTGAGAACGGGTGAAGGGGACGGAGGGAGGGAGGTTCTGCTTTGCTACTGTGTTCTTAAATTTCCAGACGGAATTTAGAACGGGTTAAGGGGACGGGGGGAGGGGAGGTTCTGCTTTGCTACTGTGTTCTTAAATTTCTTTATTACGAGCGAACGAGCGATGTTTACTCAGTAAAGTTTGGGAAATGAGCGACCCGGCTCGACCCGGCTGTCAGGCTAAGCAGAAGCTAATAACTTCACCCCTATGAACCAGAGTCGAAATTCTTTCTGCACGTTAGATGTTTACGGTCTTTGACCTTATCCTGTGACCCTAAACTTGGAGTGCTTCATCTAATTTATATATATATATATATATATATATATATATATATATATATATATATATATATATATATGTATATATATATATATATATATATTAATCCTTCGCAGTCCCTGAACCCTTTCGGTAAGTTTGGTCTAAATCGGATAAAATCTTTCTTTTTCCGCCTCCCTCTCCCCGTTTGCCTTCCCTTCCTCCTTCCTCCTCTCCCTCCTCCCTCTCTCCCTTCTTCCCTCCCTCCCTCTCCTTCTTTACTTGTCTTCCCTTCATCATTCCTTTTCTACCTCTGTCTCCTTTCTTACCCACCCTTCC
The DNA here is from genome assembly GCF_032717465.1 of Coenobita brevimanus. NCBI lineage: Eukaryota > Metazoa > Arthropoda > Malacostraca > Decapoda > Coenobitidae > Coenobita > Coenobita brevimanus. The sequence goes on along the minus strand of NC_137024.1, from coordinate 8,255,511 downwards.
TGCGTTTTTTCTACTTCCTTCACCTCCGTTACCTCTCCTTCTTTTCTTCTATCCTTCCCTATCTTCCATTTTTTCCTTTCTTCACAATTCTTCATTCCTTTCCTCCCTACCTTGCCTTCTTCATTATCCCTCCTTTCTTTTCATCTTTCCCCCCTTAACCTTTCCTACCCCCTCCTCCTGAACCATCTATTCTTCATTCCGCACCTAACCTCCCTATCCCAATTTCTGCCACCCTCACTCCCTCCCTCACACCTGATACCGTTTTCCACTAAAATATGTTACTGGAAGTTGGAAATTGAAATGAAATGTGGGAAGGGAGAGCATTTATGATTTCGTAAATTCAACACCGAACGAATAAGGAGTAAAAATTTTTATAACTCAGACGAACATGTTTTCTTGACTGTGGTCAATGGAAACTTTTTCTTTTTTTATTATTTAAACGTGAAAACCTGTACAGTATTTGTGTGGAAGCTTATTTTTGTAGTAACATTTTCCCCGCCGTACAGACACGGAAAAAAAAAATCTACTTGGAAGGCAATGGAGAAGTGATGTGTTGACGTAGTTCGGGTTTGGATAGTGCTTGATAATTAATTATTCATATCTATCTATCTATCTATCTATCTATCTATCTATCTATCTATATATATATATATATATATATATATATATATATATGTGTGTGTGTGTGTGTGTGTGTGTGTGTGTGTGTTTATATACTTCTATTTTAATACGGTCATGTGTTTGATTTTTTGTGATGGTGTCTTGCAGTGTGCATGAGTGTGTGTTGGGGGGAGATACAGTTTTCATGGTATGATGTTGCCTTGGTCTGTCTTGTTCTTTTATTGATGTAGTAGGAATGTGGTCCATTAAGTGGTCTTGGTCTGCTGTTCACTTGGATTGAATGTGTGCGGCTGTAATGTGGAGGATCAATGATGTTGAGGTGAGTTTGGTGGAGGTGTGAGGTGGATTTAGGTGGGATATAGGCGTGAATCTGTTAATGGTGTCATGGTGGTGTAGATGTGATGTTGGTGTGAATCTGTTAATGGTGTCATGGTGGTGTAGATGTGATGTAGCATGAATCTGTTAATGGTGTCATGGTGGTGTAGATGTGATGTAGCATGAATCTGTTAATGGTGTCATGGTGGTGTAGATGTGATGTTGGTGTGAAGCTGTTAATGGTGTCATGGTGGTGTAGATGTGATGTTGGTGTGAAGCTGTTAATGGTGTCATGGTGGTGTAGATGTGATGTTGGTGTGAAGCTGTTAATGGTGTCATGGTGGTGTAGATGTGATGTTGGTGTGAAGCTGTTAATGGTGTCATGGTGGTGTAGATGTGATGTTGGTGTGAAGCTGTTAATGGTGTTATGGTGGTGTAGATGTGATGTTGGTGTGAAGCTGTTAATGGTGTCATGGTGGTGTAGATGTGATGTTGGTGTGAAGCTGTTAATGGTGTCATGGTGGCGTAGATGTGATGTTGGTGTGAAGCTGTTAATGGTGTCATGGTGGTGTAGATGTGGTGTTGGTGTGAATCTGTTAATGGTGTCATGGTGGTGTAGATGTGATGTTGGTGTGAATCTGTTAATGGTGTCATGGTGGTGTAGATGTGATGTAGGTGTGAATCAGAGAGAGAGAGGGAGAGAGAGAGAGAGAGAGAAACTGCCAAGAACGCTGTATCAACAAAGCTTTAACAACAAACCAGAAACTGTCTGCATGAGTGTGTGTGTGTGTGTGTGTGTGTGTGTGTGAGAGAGAGAGAGAGAGAGAGAGAGAGAGAGAGAGAGAGAGAGAGAATGAATAAAATAACTCACAAGTTTTATATGATTTTAACCAAACTTGGAATGGTTAAGGGTATGCCGGGTAGTTGGTCTTTTTTTCTTTTTTTTTTTTTGTCAATAGGTCAGAGATCAAGTTCAAATGGCTAGGTCAAAATTTGGCTTCTGTAGGTCAACTTAAAAGAAATTTTTCCCCAGTGTAAACCAAACTTTAGAGATGGATTCTGGGTAAGGCTAAAACGAAGGGATTCAGTTTGGAGAATAATAGTCAGAGATCAGGGTCACGGTGTAAGGTCAGAGACTGACCCGACACGTTTATCTCAAATATATTGTAATACATAAACTTTTATCACTTTACATGTAAATAATATCGAAACTGATGTAATTTCCTTTGCAGTTGTCGTAGCTTCAACGATAATTATTAAACTGACGGGAAGACTGCCAAAATTAAGTATCGCTTTTCAGTGTAAGCGGCAGAAGTGATGGTTCATTAATTCAGTGTGGGCAGAAGTGACGGGTGTGGGTAGAAGTGACTAAAATTCAGTGTGGGTAGAAGTGACGGTTCGCAAATTCAGTGTGGGTAGATATGACGGTTCGTAAATTCATAGTGGGTAGAAGTGACGGTTCGAAAATTCATTGTGGGTAGAAGTGACGGTTTGTAAATTCAATGTGGGTAGAAGTGTCGGTTCGTAAATTCAGTGTGGGTAAAAGTGACTTTTAGGAATTTCAGTGTGGGTAGAAGCGCCGGTTCGTAATCCAGTGTGGGTAGATGTGACGGGTCGTAAGTTCAGTGTGGGCTGTGTTGATTTTGAATGTATACAGTCAAATCAAGCGCCTGTTGTTGATGTCAAAGTAGAGCTATGTCGCATTCGTTATACAAAATCGAAACCAGAGGAAAACTAGATTTTGAAAGAGATCGTTTAGTATGCAGCGAAATTTTTAAATTTTTGTGTGAAAAACGTCATTTCGAGATGCAGAATGGTGTATACTCCGCCCTTTAGTCGATTAGGGTAGAATTTCTGAGGATATTTTTTCATGCTCTGCTGCAGATGTTAATGATAATAGTGAAAATTGATTGAATATATTAGGGGAAATGTGTGTGTGTTTTGGTGACATTATAATGGCAGTACATTAATGGAAGGGACTTTTTGTAAAACAATTAATAAGAAAATTAATAAAAGAGAATAGTACAATTGGTAGTAGAAACGGTAAAGTTTTTTTCTTCCCTTTTTTGTCAAAATGTCATTGAAAACTAACTCGGCAAATATTGGTCAAAATGTCATTGAGATTATCTTAACATCTGTCAGAATGTCAGTGAAGATTTTAACCAGAGTGAAAAGTTATAGTTGAAAATATCATTGAAAATGCCATTGGTAATCCCTTTCATCATGGACGTCAGTTCAGTTTTACCTTCACGTTTCACTCTCTCATTGTCTGGCCGAGGCTTAATGATACGTTTGTATTCCCGCTACGTGTGTGTTGTTTCACCACCAGATTAACTAAACTTTTTATCTTATCCTTGCTATCTCCAGACGATTACATTTTTGCTAACGGCACGGAGGAAGGGTCTCTTACTGAAAGGTGAAAAGAGGCCTTTATTCAGGTTCGTGTATTTTATTTCCCCACTAAGAAGTTTTTTTCAGTATCTCCAGAGGATAATATTTTTGCTAACGCCACTGAGAAAACCTGTCGTACATGAAGCACTGAAGACAAGTTTTGATTATGGTTCGTGTGTGTTAATTCCCTACCAGGTTTAATAGTTTCATTTTTATTTTATAGTTAATACTGAGATGATTTGTTTTTGCTAACATTATAGAGATAACTTCTTTTATTGAAATTCTAGAGGAGAGGTGTATGTTGAAGGTTCGTGTGTGTTATTTCGACACCAGTGAGATGTCCTTTTACCTGCGTCGTGAAAGGCAGAGTATATGTTTCGTGCTCATTTTTTTGGTTGTTTTTCTTGTTCTGCTGTCAGAAAGGTTGTAACTGCTGTAATAGACCCAAATTAATGCAATTGGGTCTGAAGATGGCTGTAATGAAATAGAAGACGTGTACCCAGATGGATGTGGATAGACCTTCAGTTCCCTGAATATGCCTGACTGCACCAGAACTGACATGACTGTAAGTGATCTTATATGGCCTGGTACACATTGATGCATAAGCCTTGAGCCGACTTAACTGAATATTGTTGCACCTGAACTGACCTGAATTCTCGGAAATGATAGGAAATTTCCTTGATCCACCAAATATGACACGATTGGCCCAATGTGACGATATTTCTAAACAGACGTTAGTAACTCTGAATGGCCAAAACTGGATGTGATGGACTATTATGGCCATTAGGTGGCAAAAATCTGAACGTGAATGATCCTTTATGCACCTTAAATGGGTTGATTGACGTCACTGACCTGACTGGATGTATGCAAAGTAGCAGTAGTAGGCCTGATTTATTGTTACTGGGTGTGAACATGTCTAAAATTGCCCAAACGAATGGATGTAGCAACTTCTGATATTACTTAACTGGACCTGAATTGATGTTATTGGGCGGGAGTGAATGTGAAGGGCCTGAAATGAGCTGATACCACTAAATTAATATGTGAGTAGTTTGGCCACACAGAAAATATTAGTCCATTCCTCCAGTTGTTTTTTCTGAAGAAGGTATTCCGGCTGATGATGGTACCGAGTGAGTGTTGCGTTGGGTGATTGTTATGCCGGGTGATGGTTATGCCGGGTGGTGGCTATGCTTTGCCAAGTGATGGTTATGCTGGCTGGTGGTTATGCTTTGCCATGTGGTGGTTATGCTGAATGGTGGTTATGCTTTGCCAGGTGGTGGTTATGCTGAATGGTGGTTATGCTTTGCCAGGTGATGGTTATGCTGAGTGGTGGATGTGTTTTGCCAGGTGGTGGTTAGCCTATGCTGACTGGTGGATGTGTTTTGCCAGGTGGTGGTTTTGCCGGGTGATGGTTATTCGTATGCTTGGTGATAGTTTTGCCAGGTCACAGTTATGCCGGATGGTGGTTAAGCTAGCTGGTGGCTTGCGGGCTGGTGGTTATGCCAGCTAATGGTTATGCTGACTGGTGGTTATGCCGGCACGACTCAAGTACAGTACACGGTGGACGAAGGCGTTTGAAAAGATTGTCACCAATATTGGTAACAGTATTGATTTCCTGCTAACCTGTTCAATACCAGTACCATCACTGTTCTCATTACCATTAGCATCACCACTCACTACCATTCCCGTTGACATTTTCGTTAACATTATACACTACCACTGTCGTAGCCTTTATTACTAACATTTTTACTGTCATTTTCCCTGTCACTTTCACCACCATTTTCCATATTATTTTCACTACCGTTTTCATAAACAGTTTCACAACCATTCTTCGGAATTTTTTCCCCCATTTTTGCTACCATTTACCCCCACATATATCACTTTTCCCTTTTTCCACCTAATTGCCTCCCTCCTATGTTAGTATGTCGTGTGATGGCCGCTGTTTGCTTATTTTTTACCTGTTTTCCTTTCATTTTCTGCCCTGTTTGTCCATGAACTCTGTAGTCCTCTCTCTATATTATCACCTAATTTTTGTTTTCCCTTCATTTTCTGCCCTGTGTATCCCTGAATATTGTTGTCCTTTACATGATCGCCAAATTTTTCTGCTTTCGCTTCATATTCATGCATTTTGTTGGTATGTCCTTTGTGATGCCAGCTTTGTTCGAGTATTAGGCTATGTTCTCTATCTTTCCATGAACCCTTATACACAAAGAAAATCTTACTAGTGTATTCTTGTTACCTGTGTGTGTGTGTGTGTGTGTGTGTGTGTGTGTGTGTGTGTGTGTGTTTTGAAGTTTTATATTAATGATTATCAACTACATGGGGATCATTAGGACATACTGTACAGTCATTTAGTTTCAGTCATCCTCCAAATCACGGCCAGCAGTAGTATAAGTTACATCCAGGTCTCCAGTTATACTGGTGTGTGTGTACATTTAGGAAGTAAGTAAAACGTGTATTCCTGTACCCTTCCTTTGGGTATGTCACTGTGTACGTCAAAAGGATGCGCTATCGCACTGACTCAGATATACAAGCTTTTAATTTGTACCTCGATTACCCGCAGATGGTAGGCTATAGTTCAGCTTACTTGGATAAAATGCAACAGAATCGTCAAAAAATAATAGAGCCTATGATCTGTTCTTGTGGTGGCTACTTATGAACTGTGGTATTTATTCTGGAATATTTCAGATGGTTTTACTCAGTGCAAGGGCACTGTTCAAAAATTAAGGATTGATGATAACAGTACGATTATTTGTATATCGCTCTAAATTATTAAACAGTGCAAAGAAAAAGCATGAAGATCTCGAAAAACATATGAGAATATGAATGAAATATTAGATGAGAGTAGAATGGAAGGTGGATGAAGGGAAGCGAGAGAGGAAGAAATCCGGGAAGCAGTGTCGAAGAGAAAGAAAACATATAAGAAGGAGCGATAGTAGGAGAAAAAATAAATGGGAGAAACAGAAAGAAGGAAGGAACTGGATGTGTAAAAGTACAGGAAGGAGGAATGGAGATAAAAGGAAAATCTGGACGAAGGGGATGAAAGAAACGGTGAAAGAAGGTGGAATAGAGAATGTTGTTCATAAAAGAAACGACAAAGAAGTAAATATTATAAAGAATTGTAAAAGGGGAGGAAGGACGGGAATTGGGGTTAATAGCATGGAGGAGCGAGAGAGGAAATAAATGAATGAATATAGAAGAGAACGCTTTAGAAGGTGAGAGAGAGAGAGAGAGAGAGAGAGAGAGAGAGAGCAGCGACAGACCTGTTTGTACACTACCTTCACGGCTGCATGGTATTGGGAAGTTTATAAGAAAACTATTCACTCAGTTAAGGACAAGGATTGAAAAGCAGGAAGACTCCCTCTCACCCACCAAACCCTCCAGCCGAAGCCGACAAGAAGTAGTGAAAAGGACCACCGTGTAGTATAGAAATGCTGTCATGAAGTTTTATAGGAAAGAGGCAAAGGAAATCTTATTCTCCAATATTTACCTGAAAAGGAAAGTAACAGCAAGTGAACAATATGTATCGCTGTTGTTCTGCATTTGTAACCCCCAGGCTTTGACAGGAGAGAGAAAAACTAAATAAATATGCTTCAGACCTGTATTATTCAGGAGTGAGCGTACGAGTACTCGTCTGGGAGTTAGAAGAGAGATACTTATCCAAGTGATTTTTAGAGGCAAGCACTGTATCACAGTTGACTACATCTAAGAGCAGTTTGTTCCACGTATTTAAATCCAGTCAAAGAAGAAATGTTTAGCTTCATGTGAATGAAATGGCTTGCCTATAATTTTGTGCCCATTACCCACAGTATAATTTGAGCGCTCTACTGTGAAACATATATCATTAGCCATATTATCGTCTCCTTTGAATATTTTGAATACTCGAATTAAACCTCCTCGTAACTTGCGGTTAATTAAGGTAATGAGATTAAAGGTTTCTAAGGATCCTCGTATGGTTTATTTCTCAATCTAGGTATCATCTTTGTCAACCTTCGTTGCATTCCTCATGTTTAAAACTTTTTTTTTTTGTTTTTAATAAGGCGACCAGAACTTGACACAATACTCTAAGTGTGGGAGTACTAGGGAATTATGCCAGGTGAGGATGATATTTTCTAATTTATATTCAAATGCCCTACCAGTGAATCATGTTAATTTGTTGTCTTTCTTAACAGTCTACGCACACTGTTTGCTTGGCTTAAGATCATTCTTTTATGCAAAGAAGGGGGAAACAAAGACCAGAAGTCCTCAAATTGTTCCCTCCATGAAAAAAATAAAAGCAAGATAAAGAGAAAAATTCAAGATCCCTTCAATCCGACATGCCTGGATATACTGCTTATAAGAGATTGGAGGTCATAAATAGTACGAAATACAGACAGAGGAATACAGTTCCTTAGTTACCCTGTTGCATACATGAAGGGCTGGGAGTAGCGTTTAACTCTTGCATTAGCGAGCTGGACAGAAAAGGTTTGAGTTTGTTGCTAGACCGGTGCTACGCGCCGGCCGTAGTGGTGGAGGGATGCAAGCAGACAGTCCAGTGGAGCAGTGACCCTTGAAGTAGCAATAGAAGTGAGACAAAGATGCAGCAGTAAGGCGGATAGATACAGGTAGAAGTGAGCCGGTAAAAGGCGGAGAATTAATAAGACGAGAAGACTTTGACTCCACCTTTTTGAGAAGAGCTCTATATGGGGAGCCTCCCCACACATGAGAGTTGTACTCTTTACACGGGCCTTATTGCAAAGTCAACAACAATGCAGAAATAAAGAAGGCAGGGAGTCGACTTAGTACACGAAATGTTACTATATATAACTCCTAAGTCTTTTTAATGGCTGACATTATCGAGCTGAATGTTGTCCATAGTGTCGCTGGCCTTTTCATTTCATTTCTTACCATGAATATGCATGGGCTCAGTAGTGTTGTGTAGAATATTGTATGTCATTATCATGACGACCCACTGATGTATATGACAATGGGTTTCATACAGCCGGGTGTGTGATGAGTTATAGTTTGTGTTGCTCTGTTACTCGCTGCATGTTGCATCTGGGTCACTGAAGGTAGATGAGATACAGATTAGTGTGATAGGGGATCGCCCTGCTTCATTTTCAAGTCATGGGAAGTGAGTGAAATATTGAACAGTATTTGTGGTTTGGCATAACTCATGTTGTTCCCTATCACGTATACATTGTCTTTTGTGGGTCGTGGATTCTAAAAGATATAATTATAGATGTTCATGTGTTGTTTGCCGTAGAGCTTCTCTGTCTCTTATTACATGCTGGTTCAGGTTCATGAAGGCTGAATGAAATATATTGTGTGCAATCATACGTAGTGCTTCTATCATTGCATGATGTATCACGTCATGGACGCTCCGTGAATAATAGAAAACTTGTGTGAGCTGCCAAAGTGCTGCTCTCTTTCACTCCCTACATGTAGCTTGTGGGTCACGGAGGCTGGGAAAAATATAGGAGAGTGTTTGTGTGGTGCAGTAGGTAAAAGTATTAGACCCAGGCGTTCATTGAAAATGGACTTGAGTGATATTTAGCCTACTTTTTGGCAGAATAATTCGATTGTCAACTATTTTCGAGAGGGTTCTTGCAGAAACTTGATTCCTTCCCCCTCCCTCACCTCCTTCATTCGCTGTACCGAGGAGGTTGTGGACCCCCCCCCCCTCTCACTACCACCACCGCACACATAGAGTTCTCGAGATGCCGTTTGTAACTTGATAATCACAATCAGGTGATCAGGTTTTAGGTACCGTATGATACAATGAATTAACCCTCCAGAGATAATTCTAATATTCTCTTAACAGTTAACGCCAGATGATATTCATATGAGAGTGAGCACACTGGTGAAGCCCGAGAGTGTTAGTTCTGTCACACTGAATCCTCTCTTAATAGGCACAACTCTAGTATATTTCAGCTGAGAGCAGACTTTTTTTTTTTTTTAAACTGAGAATGAGTCATAGGAGCCTGAGTGTTGAATTAGGAAGGAAGAAGGAAAGAGCATCGGAATGGGAACGAGGGGAAAACAATATAAAAGTTACGTTCCAAATAAAATATTGGGATGAATCGGGGAGGAAGAGGAGCGTACGTGGAGCGTAAAAGAATGATAATATAGTCACATTTCAGTTACCGTATGAGTCAGGTATTACAGGGATTGTGGGAATTTACCCTTTATGGCCATAACTTTAATCCCGTCAGGAATTTGAAGATTTTTTTCTTAATTTACGTTTCTGACTCCATATGATTTTACACAGCTTAGAAGAGACATAATCGTACTGAATGGGTAAATGAGAATGTTTCAGATCATTATACTCCTATAGGTCTTCCCTAACTACACAAGTCACCTGTGAGTAACGAGAATGTGGGAAAAAAATGTAATGAAGTAATTAAGTGGTTGTCCTCGGTCAGAACTTTCAAAAGCATAAAGTTTCTAGTTAGAGCTAGTAAATATAAATAAAAAAAAAAGATAAGTAAGCAAATAAAACAATCAGTCCGTAAAATGGTGGAGTAATTATTCCCTTTACTGTGATGACTTTTATTTTACTCTTTCAACTGCCAGACTATTTATTGAATTTATGAGACTCTTCTAACTGAAGGGGTTAGGTGCAGCCTTCATTATACCGTTCAGCTCTAGGTAACTTTCATAATCTGAATAAATCGCCTCGTATCAGTAAGAATATATTTAAAAAGCGTCGTCGTAGTGATGGTACTAAAGTCTTTCTCTCAGTCTAAAATTTGGAAGACCATAAATATACTAGTCGTACCCGGAGTAAAGAACCTCTTCGCCGAAATTTATGGCGAGATTAACACCGTGTAAAAAAGAATAGTTAATGAAAATGGTGAAAAACGAGCCGTGATAAATAGTACTGATAATGAGAAAATAATGCTAAACAGAAGGCAACTACGCTATCACCACCTGGCCTTAGTGAATGAGTAGGCGGATGGATGAGGCGATTAATGTAAATAAATAAATACAGGGAAAAATGAGTGTGATGAAAGTTGGAGGGTGGCAAAGACCACAAACGGTGTCGAATCGTCCCGGCAAAAATACATTTCCTTTTGTCTCAGTAGCCGAGGCGAATAAATTGGAATAAAAGGAAAAAGGCTGTGTAAAATGCAGTATCTGTTGCCTTTATTAAAAAAGAAATGCGTCAGGTTAAGCTAATGATTTTTTTTTTTTTTATGGTTTTCCTACCTGTACTTTCAGTATCCGAAAATTAATGTATGTACAGGGGAATTCTGGGTAATGATCAAAGGGAGGGGGAGTAAGGGATCAGGAGGGGATGGGTGGGGGGACAAGGTATGGAAAGATGGTGGGAAATGAGGAGGAGAGGGGAGGGGGTAGGGAAGGAAAGGGAAGAAGGCTAGTCGGAAGGGAAGGGAAGAAGGAAAGGGGTAAAGGAAAGGGAAGTCGAAAGCGGGAGGGAATGAGAAAAGACATGGAGAGAGGGAGGGGAATGAGAAGAGATGGAATGGAGAAAAGGAAAGGGAAGAGGAAGATAGGTAGATAAGAGCATGACACCACAAGAGGATATGTAAAGGTAGGTGTAGTGTGTGTGTTAGAGAATATCTCACATGTTAGCTGAGGAGGTATTCATTGTGGTTTCACGTCGGACATTAGAATGCTGCACGCAGGGTTCTTTGGTTGCAGCCTCAGTGGCAGAGGAAAGAGCTGCAGACGGCACCCGCGACTTGACATTAGTTATCGTGGGCAGACTCAGACCACACCCTTGACTGGCAAACACGTGAGAACCAGAGGTTACCCTTGGCCGTTGGAGCCTATTTCGATACTGTACCAGATGACATTCCTCGAGTCGCCTCAAATGTGCCTGGTTCCGACTGTTACGTGAAGCTTGGCCAGGGCTGGAGGAACACAGTTGGATGTACACGGGAAAACTTCGTACTTGCCTCCATGGGTTCTGGCTGCTCCCGGCTCTCCCACAGCGTCGGTGCGTTCGTCGGTATTCGAAACTGAGGCAGTGATGGTGGGGCTGCCGTCCTCGGAGCGGGAGGGATGAAGACAAGGGCTACTGTGAGCTTGGGACGATGTGGGACCACGTCTGCTGTCCGTGGCTTGTCTCTGCTATCGTCGTTTTGTCTGCAGAAAAAATTGATTGGTTGTGGTTAAGGGTAACTGGTAATATCTATTCGTCTGCCTCCACAGGAAGAAGAATGGCAATGAAAAAAAAACGGGAGGAAAGAACGGGTTGAAATGAGGGACATGCATGCATCAACTTCGTACTGTATTTTCAATCGTTTGAGCCAAGGAGAGAGGAGGAATTCATAAATCGTGGTGCAGCACAATTAATGGGACAGAGAATGTCATTAGGCAGGATACCATTAACACGTATTATGGTAATTACTTGATACGGTATGGGGGCATCTTGATATATAAAGGTAAAGTTACATTATTTCATCCACGACCATTCTATCAAGAGTTATTGTGCCATATTACTTATTCTCTTAGCTACCTTTTCGTTTCTTCCTCCACTTTTTACCCACTTACTTTATCCATTTTCACTCTGTTCACTTTGTGTTCCTCCTTCTGTCCGTTTCCTTGTTTTAGCCGCGTACTGTCTCTGTTACCTCATCTTCCTGTTGACTTTCTTTTTATTCACACTCTGCTCTTTCTATTTAGAAATCTCTGTCTCCTTTCTTTATCCACATTCTCTCTCTCTCTCTCTCTCTCTCTCTCTCTCTCTCTCTCTCTCTCTCTCACACACACACACACACACACACACACACACACCACCAAATCATCATGGGATCATTTAGTATGTGGACTATCAGACTCCATGGTCTCATCTGATTGTGCCGCATTATATCTCGAACAAGATATGCGACATAGGACAGATGTAATACCAGTCTACAAGCAACGGACTACAGATCACAAACTTTGCTTTACCCCGTTGCTCAGGATCTGGCGAGAACAAACATTCGAGTTAATCGCGTGTGTGAGAACTTTTCGATGCTTAAAGATGTAATACCCTTCAAAATAATTTATTTGTTGTATTCTATAGATAATAAGTATTGAATAGTAGGAAATAATAAACGTGCGAGTTTCATTATTAATCCCAGGCAGGTCGCTCAGGGTAACACAAACACGTCCTATATATTTCCCCGCCATATGGCTCATTCTTGCTCATTATTCCAACTCTTGTAATGGGATTGTGATATGGCAACACTAGATAGGGGAGGGGCGAACAGCAAGGACTCGCCCACATTGCCCAGCTAACGTTCGTTTTGCATCGAACATTCCTGGGGGTAACGATAGTTTTTCTTATGACTGTACAGATGGCTGAAGTGCTAATAATGATAGTATAAAGTAATGGCTTAGGGATAATGAATGGAAACAGGTGGGAAAAAACACAAGCTGAAGCAGATAAGTTCTAGGAAATGTTTCGTCACTCATAGCTCGATAGTGAAACTTAGGTCGAAGCCGTAGTGGAAAAAGGAAGAAAAGTAGTTCTGACCGCGGCTTTTCCTAACATTCAGATATGAATGGACTGTAGAAAGAATGAGGTGGACGTACTATAGAGTTTGGTGGATGGTTCGTTGGGACGTTTAGGAAGACCATTCATAGGCGGGGATAGAACAAATGGACAATAGAGAGAACTGGAACGGATATATGGAGAAATTGGATGGATGGTTAGCAGAGGAGTCTGATGGATGGTTTCAGGGGCAGGTAATGTGGGCTGGAATGAATGGATCGTTGACATTATTAAGGTTGATGGTTTATGGGGAAAACTAGGATGGATGATTTCATGGGGAAATTTGGGATGAATGGTTGGTGGACATGTATAGGGTGGATGGTTTATAGGAAGAACTAGGGTGGAAGGTTCGTAAAGGAGGTGAAGTAGATTTTTTTATCTTTTTTTTTTTTTTTTTTTTTAAAAGGACGGGTTGAGATGACTTGTTTATGGGGAAGGATAGGGTGGATGGTCCGTGGAGGTGATGAATCCTGTGTGAATTGTTACGAGCGAACGAGCGATGTTTACTGTTTCGTTTGGAAATGAGCGGCCCGGCCCGACCTGACCTTAATGCTTACCAGAATCTTATAACTTTATTCGTATGTGAAGATGAGTTGAATTTCTTTCTGCATGTGATACATTCATGCAATAAATTTTGTTAGCAATTAAAAACTCATTCATAAAGACGCAGGAACCCCTTGGAATCTCGAGTTTTCCAAGGGAGTGTTCAGCTCAAATCGGTGAACGCCTCAGTTACAAAATCAAATTTTAAAAGATTTTCCGTCGTAACACTGTGTTTTTTGGCATCCTCTCCATTGTGTATCGAATATTCCGTCTATAATTTTACATCAGAGGGAATCTGTGATTATATGGCGCTCGCTTGCTCGTCACGTGTTCACAAAGTGCACCTTACTGGTTCAGAGGAAGAAGTAGGATGATTCAGGGAGTGGGGTCGGATGGATGGAGTTCATAAGAAGGGTTGTGATGAATGGTTCAGAGATAAAGGTGGGACGAATGGGTCATATGGAGACGAAGACTGTATGGCTGACGAAAGGGGTTGAGATGAATGATTCATAAACACTGATAAGGATGCCTGGAACGGATGGTTCGCGGTGACGGACCAGGCAGCTGGTTCATGGTGTACTGCTTGAACTTCAGGCTGGGTGATTTTGTGAGCAGTTGTGGACGGTTAATTTAGCCTACCAAGATGACGCACATGATAAAACTAATTAATATTCATACTGAAAAGGAAGAGCTTGTAATCAGAGTGTACAGTCAGACCAGAGAACTGCAAAGCATAATTATATCATGCCATCACAGCACACGCTGACAACCCTCATTTCGACCTCACAGTTATCATACCGTCGTGGGCACACAATGGGAGTGCGACATTGGAGCCTGCAGTTAGAAAAAAAGCAGTAAGAGTACACCCGTAACATAATTGGACCTGACAATCAGAACATACAGTTATAACAAGATTAGAACATTTAGAACATACTTAGTTTAGCTTTAATCGAGAATAAATAATTACAGTTTACTGGAAAAATTTTACGTTTAAATGGAGGCTAATTACGTATTAATACAAGATTTTCAGGTCAGTAGTTTTCTACGCGATAAATAAAAAATTGTAATGCCGGGGGCGCTCACCATCCACTCACTAGTGTTGTGCTGTAATTACCCACTAAACCACCGGGCACCAAAATTTGGTGATATGGTTACCACCCAGCGTAGTAAATGGTTTCCTGGTGTACAGGAAACCATTTGGCTTGTCACTCAATGTAGAGTCACTCACAGACAGAAGGAAGAGGAATGAAGGAAAGAAAGACAGAAGAGGGGGTGTAACGTCACCTGTAGGCAGAAGAACGGGGAAAGAATGAAGGAAAGAAAGACAGAAGGGGATGGAAGGAAAGATGGATGGAGGAGAGGAAAGGGCAGACACCGGAGAGCAGAAGGAAGGATCAGACTTGGTTACAGTGGTCAATAGAATCAGTGAGTCACACGATGTCACAGGGATCACGAAAGGTAACAGGGGTCGGTGAAATCTGACACGGGATCACAGGGACAATTAAAAGTCCTAAGTGATCACACACACACACACACACACACACACACTTTCTCTCTCTGTCTGTCTGTCTGTCTCTCTCTCTCATGTCTATGAAATTTACTCAAAAAAGTTTCTCTCTCTCTCTCTCTCTCTCTCTTTCTCCTGTCTAGGAATTAACTCACAAAAGTTTCTCTCTCTCTCTCCCTCCTGTCTATGAAACTTACTCCGAAAAGTTCTCTCTCTCTCTCTCTCTCTCTCTCTCTCTCTCTCTCTCTCCTGTCTATGAAATTTACTCAAGAAAGCTTTCTCTCTCTCTCTCCCTCTCTCTCTCTCTCTCCTGTCTATGAAATTTACTCAGAAAAGTTCTCTCTCTCTCTCTCTCTCCCCCCTGCCAAAGAAATTTACCTGACAAGTTAGCCCTCACGGCATGCAAGATAGCATACACTGGAGAAATCATGGCTAACATGAAGGCATTAGAGGGTTAGTATGAAATAGTGGAGGCATGTTTAATATGTCATCATTTATTATTCTGTATAATCTGTATAATAGGAGGGTTAGGTGTGGCAGGGAGGTTTTGAAAGTGAGTGAGTTGGATAAAAGAGAGAAAAAGATAGAGTATCAGGAGAAATTGAAAGATGAGTGGAACGCAGTGAAAGATCGGGAAAATGGCAGTGTGGAGGAGGAATGGCAGTTGTTTAAGAGTGCTGTGGTGGAGCATGCAGAAGAGGTGTGTGGTGTGAGACGTGTGGGTGGTGGTGTAAGAAAAGGAAGTGAATGGTGGTGCGAGGAAGTAAGTATGGCTGTGGCTGAGAAGAGACGTGCATATGAAGTGTGGCTGCAGAGGAAGGATGAGATGTCATATGAAAGGTATAAGGAAAAGAGGAATAGAGCGAGAAGGGCTGTGCGTGATGCTAAAGTGGCAGCAGATGAGAGGTGGGGTAGGCGGCTGACAGAGAATTTTCAACAGAATAAGAAAATGTTTTGGAAGGAGGTGAAAAGGGTGCGAAAGGGAGAGTCTGGGAAGGAAGAACGAGTAAAAGCAGAGGATGGAAGGATGTTAATTGAGATGGATGCAGTAAGGAAGAGATGGGCAGAGTATTTTGAAAGATTGTTAAATGTAGAGGAGGAAAACGTGGCTGAGATTGTGGCAGATAGAAGGGTGCAAGGAATAAATGTGTTGGGAGAGTTGAATGATTCTTTGATCACGAAGGAGGAAGTGGAGAAGGCAGTAAAGGAGATGAAAACAGGGAAAGCTGCAGGTATGGATGGGTGTGCTGTGGAATGCCTGAAGGGTGGTGGAGTGACTATTGTTGACTGGTTAGTAAGATTATTGAATGTGTGCTTTGAGAAAGGTATGGTGCCAATTGACTGGGCAAGTGCTTGTGTGGTCCCGTTGTATAAAGGCAAGGGTGATAAGTATGAATGTACTAGCTTTAGGGGTATAAGTCTGTTGAGTGTTGTAGGTAAAGTGTATGGTAGAGTGTTAATTATGAGAGTTAGAGAGGGTACAGAGGGAGTGATTAGTGATGAGCAGTGTGGCTTTAGGAGAGGGAGGGGATGCGTTGATCAGGTGTTTGCTGTGAGACAAGTGTGTGAAAAGTATTTAGCGAAAGGCAAGGATGTGTTTTGGGCATTTATGGATTTAGAGAAAGCGTATGATAGAATTGATAGGGAGGCTTTGTGGACTGTTTTAAGATTGTATGGACTTGATGGTAGGTTACTAAAAGGGGTGAAAAGTTTTTATGTAAATAGTAGAGCGTGTGTAAGAGTGGGAAATGCTTTGAGTGATTGGTTTCCCGTGAGAGTGGGGCTGCGACAGGGATGTGTGATGTCGCCTTGGTTGTTTAATATTTACATGGATGGTGTTGTAAGGGAGGTGAATGCAAGAGTTTTAGGTGGTCTGAGTCTGGTAAATGTTGATGGAGGAGAGTGGAATCTGAAGCAACTGCTGTTTGCAGATGATACTGCATTGGTGACTGATTCAGAGGAGAAATTGAGACAGTTGGTAGAGGAGTTTGGAAGGGTGTGTGAAAGGAGGAAATTGAAAGTAAATGAGAATAAGAGTAAAGTGATGAAGTGTACGAGGTTGATAGATGGTAGGGGGATGAATATAGTTTTGAATGGTGAGTTGCTTGAGGAGGTAGATTGTTTTAAATATCTAGGGTCACATGTTGCTGTGGATGGAAGAATAGATGCAGAAGTGAAGTTTAGAATTAATGAAGTAGGAAAGGTGCTGGGAGGAATGAAAAAAGTGTTTAAATGTCGTTCGCTTAGAATGGATGTAAAGAGAAGGCTGTATGAGGGTGTTGTGGTACCGACTGCGTTATATGGGGCTGAAACATGGAATATGGGTGTAGCAGAGAGGAAAAGTTTGAATGTAATGGAGATGAGATGTCTGAGGAGTATGTGTGGAGTGACGCATATGGATCGAGTGCGAAATGATGAAGTGCGAAGGAGAACTGGAGTTGTTCGGGAGATGGCTGGTAGAGTTGAGCAGAGGGTGTTGCAATGGTTTGGGCATATGGAGAGAATGGATAATGAGCGATTGGTGAAAAAGATAACTAGATCTGATGTGAGAGGTGTAAGACTGAGAGGAAGACCACGAATAGGATGGATGGACAGTGTGAAGAGAGCGCTGGATGCGAGAGGGATGTCTGTTGAGCAAGGAAGAGTGGCTGTGCGTGACAGAAATAAATGGAGAGAAATTGTGAATGAATAAGTGATGACGCAGCCCTGAGGGGATATTCTCCCGCATTTGGTCTGATCAGCTAGTCAGGTCAGGTGCGGGTAAGGGGATGGGTCTGTTATGATGTGGCAGGGGTAAACCAGTTCTGCTGTCGGGCCCTGCTGTGGATGTCACTGCTTGCATTGCGCAGTTGACCCTTGTGCGGTGTGATGCGGTGAGGATCTGTCCGTTCTCCCCTTTGGGGCTAAGATGCGAATGAATGTGTTTGAATGGATGAGTAAATGGAGAGTGAGTCGTCCTGTCTCGGCTACCTCCCTTTCCTTGGGGGAAGCAGCCTAGGTATATAGATATAGATAGATAGAGATAATCAACAATGTACTTCGTGGCTGAGCTTTGGTCATTTGTCTGCCACATTAATGGTTATGTATTTAGATGGGAATATACAAAGTAAATTTGTTGTTGACACAAAATTAAACTCGTGAACACAACTATCTATTCTTCAGAAGGCTCTTGACATGTTCTTCATGTGGTCAGACGCGTAGCATACAGAGTTTAATATAGAAAATTGTACCTTAAGTACATAATGTGTGCAAACCTATCAGCACTACCAGTTACGAATTAGATAATGTAAAATTAGTAGATCAGATTATGAGAAGGATTTGCATATTATAGTCAACAAGGCTAGAGAAGAGAAAGAAGAGATCACTAATGTACAAAATATAGGAAACACGAGCTTTGTAACAAAAAGTGAGAGTAGTACAACTTCTGAAATAATACTACAATTTTATCTTGTAATAGTGAGGTTACGCTTGGATGATGTGCAATTTTGGTGTCTGTAGGAAAAAAAAATCTTTATGGTGTGTTCAGAAAGTTTGCAATAGTAAGACTCTTTACGAAGATGCGCTCATCTACACTCGCTAGCAATACGGAAAGTCAGGAAAGTTTTGATTGTTGTGTTTAAGTAGCATAAGGGAAAATAATATGCTTTTAAGACTAGGGAACGAGCACAACTGGTCTGAGTCTGGAAAAATGATGCTTCATGAGGGTGATGGGTAGAAATGATATGGAAACAGATTTGTGGATGACTGGAATAAGTTGCTGAAAGTGTAGTTAGTGGTAATACGGTTGGTAAACAACAGGGCTAGGTAATCATATGATGAGGAGAGGTTCAGTGTAGGACTCTTTCCATTCACTGAAATGCTCACAACAGAATAATTACGATGTTCTTTTAGGCTGTGTAGTAATATGTTTTCCTTTTAAATATTAGGTTCCTGGACTAATGTGTGTGTGTGTGTGTGTGTGTGTGTGTGTGTGTGTGTGTGTGTGTGTGTGTGTGTGTGTGTTAATCTCATTTTGGCTGTTAGTTTTCGGCTGGAGGTATGATGGAGAGAGTATTTTTCCTTTCATATCTCATTCTTGTCACTGAGTCATACACGTAACCCTAGAACGGTTGCCCTTGGATGACTGAACCCAAGTCCTTTTTCCTTTCCTTTTTCGCGTAGGAAAGAATGAGTGGAAGGAAGTTAGCTGTGTCGTCTTATCTCTCATGTTTTTATTTTTTCACCATTCCCTCTATGAATTCATTTTCTTTTTTGTCCGATTTTCATGTCTTCTTGTCTCTTCTCCCCTCTTGTCTTGTCTTGTGTTGTCCTAACTCTTGTTCTCTTCATCACCACAACCTTCCTTCCAACCACCACACACAATAATATGGTTGCTCCCTGCCTCCTCCATATCACACTGGTTTATCGGCCACTCAGCGCCGCTTCCCTTGTGCCGCTGTTGTGGTCATGAAATGAGGCCAAGGTACGACCCACAGCAGATTATAAAATGAGGGCGACAGAAAGAAGAGGGAGGGGACATTAACATTAAAGTTTTTTGGCATCCAGTCTGAAGTCGAAATGGTTTATCGCGAGTGGCTTTTCCTGAAATAGCTAATCCATTAAATACCAACCAAAATTAATAGCATGTGGTAATATATATGACGGACGTGAGCCATGGTAAACATTTAGTTACATGTAACTTAAGAAATCCCGACTTGCTAACAGAAGAGAGTGGTAGTTAACACAGCGTTAATTATGTCAGCAGAAATGGTTGTGCTGAGAGAAGGTTGACTTGTTTGGTTTAAGCAATGAATGTTGTGCAAGCTAGTTTTTTATTCTTCATCGGCTGGATACCACCTCAGCTTATCTTTAGATGGGAAAACGGACCCAGCTGTACCTTTCTTGTGCTTCCGTACCTACTTTTTCTATTTACCTTTCCCCCCTTCCCCTTTCTGTACTTATTTACCTCTCTGTCTTTATTTTTTTCTTTTTTACCTTTCCTCCTTCCTCCTACCCATGTTGTCTCTCTTACCTTACCTCTCTTCGTTTTGTATACCTTCCCTCCTTCCCTCCCACTCCCTCCTTTTCACTCCTTCCCTCCCTCTATCCTTCCCCTCCTCCCCCTTTCTTTACCCTCCTTCCCCCTTCCTGTAACCTCCCTGTCTGCTCCCTGCAGCTTTCTTCTTTCTTTTCCAACTGTTCCATTTTTGCTTTCTGTCCTTTGCTCTCTTCGGCAACCCTCTCTCCTTCTTTTTCTGTACCATTTATCTCTCCCTTCCTCGTTTCCTAACGTCCTGTCATATATATATATATATATATATATATATATATATATATATATATATATATATATATATATATTGTCTCCTTGGTTGTTTAATATTTATATGGATGGTGTTGTAAAGGAGATGAATGCAAGAGTGTTAAGTGGAGGTCTGAGTCTGGTGAATGTTGATGGTAGAGTGGAATCTGAAGCAGCTGCTGTTTTTTTTTTTTTTTTTTTTTTTATGCGAGGAAGAAGGAACCAGAGGCCATGAGCCCGCAATAACAGTTCCCTCCAAGAGAAAAGCAAAATATAATAGAGAGTCAAATTCAAGATCCGATCATTTTGAGATGCCTGGACTCACTGCGTTTGAAAGACTGGAGATCATAGGCAGCAGGAAATACAGACAGAGGGAGACAGTTCCAGAGCTGACCTGTTGCATAAATGAAAGACTGGGAGTATCGGTTAACTCTTGCATTAGAGAGTTGGACAGAAAAGGGATGAGAGTTTGCTGCCAGACGGGTGCTACGCGCCCGCCGTAGAGGTGGAGGAATGCAAGCAGACAGTTCAGAGGAGCAGTGACCATTAACGTAGCAATAGAAAAGAGATGAAGATGCAACAGTGCGGCGAAGAGACAGAGGTTGAAGGGAGTCAGTAAGAGGAGGAGAGTTAATGAGACGAAAAGCCTTTGACTCCACCCTATTGAGAAGAGCTGTATGTGGGGAGCTTCCCCACACATGAAAGTCGGCTTAGCAAACCCAATCTTTTGGAAGCAGATTTTACAAGAGATGTAATATGATCTTTCCAAGATAAGTCCCGAGTAAATGAAACCCCAAGCACGTTCAAGGATGATGCAGGATTAAGCTGAATATTATTAAACATTAATGGGTATACCTGTGGAAGATTTTGTCGGGTTGATAGGTGTAAGAACTGAGTCTTAGATGCATTAAAAACAACCATATTATTTTTACCCCAGTCGGAGATACGAGCCAAGTCAGACATTAGGTGTGCCATTGCCTCATCCCTTGTTTGTTGAAGTAACTGTTGAGATGGGCGTTGCGGGAATCGAATGGAAAAGTGAAGGGTGGAGTCATCAGCGTATGAGTGGATAGGGTTAGATGTACAGCTTAGAAGGTCACTGATGAATAAAAGGAAGAGAGTTGGTGATAGGACAGAGCCCTGAGGAACACCACTGTTGATAGATCTAGGAGAAGAACGATGGCCGTCTACAACAGCGGCTATAGAACGACCAGAAAGGAAGCTAGCGATGAAGGCACAGATAGAAGGATAGAAACCGTAGGAGGGCAGTTTGGAAATTAAAGATTTATGCCAGACTCGATCGAAAGCCTTTGAGATCTCAAGTGCAATGGCAAAGCTTTCGCCAAAGTCCCGAAAGGAGGATGACCAGGAGTCTTAAAGGTAGGTGAGAAGAACGCCAGTGGAGCGTCCCTGACGGAACCCGTACTGACGATCAGAAAGAAGGTTGTGATAGGAAAGATGCCTTAAAATATTTCTATTGTGAATTGACTCAAAAACTTTTGAAATACAGGATGTTAAAGCAATTGGACGATAGTTGGAGGGTTGGGAGTGGTCACGCTTCTTTGGGACTGGCTGAATCAGAGCAAACTTCCAGCAAGAAGGAAAGATACAAGTTGACAGACAAAGGCGAAAGAGTTTGCCTAGGCAGGGTGTAAGCACGGAAGCCTCACTTCCACTTGGGTGTCACCCTGCTGGAAGCAAATCATGTCTTCAGTTTCCTCTTTTTCTCAGCATATGCCTTCCTCTTAGTTCTCCCTGTTTGTCACCTTCACTCTTACTATGTTGCCCATTAGTATTATTCGGATTTGGTCGGGTTAGATTAGGTATATACTATGACTACAACCTTGACTCTATGGGTGTTGGATCAGTATAACGTGTGCATCTACCCAAAACCAGGAAGCACGTGTTTGCTGAGAGATAAAACTTGTCTTTTTGTCAGCGTTGAAGGGATTTGGATAATATTTTCAATAGATTTTTGCATGCTGTTACATAGCCTATAATTTCATCATCCTTTGTGTAATTTTAACGCACAGTATGCTGCATGTTTGATCACGAGCGTGTTCTGCCTCAGTCCCCCCCTTCTACCGTTATAGTAGAGTAAGTCGTCCTTTCTGTTGTTCAGAGCGGGATTGTCAACTCTTTGTCCCCATGGCTTCATTTGCGCGTCCTTCTTACAAGTTGTATCAAGCTCTGCTGGCCCCTATATAATGAGCTCAGTCTCTGCATCATTGCCACTTAGATCTGCTCCTCATTTTGTTCACATCTCTGTCCTCCCCTGTACAGTTATTATTATTGTGAGTTTCTCAGGAAGTCTCCAACCATCTGGCAGCTGTGTGATTTGAGTATAAGTGTTATTGCATTTTGTTCTTGTACTGTATAGCATAAGGTGTTGATTTGTAGGCCTAGTAAAGTTTTTGTAATTCATTTTGTCAGCCAGTGGTAATAATAGTTTGTATCTGTAATTATTTATCTTGCATTAACTGAGCATTACCCAGTGTATTTTCATTTTATCAGGGCTGACTTAGATAAATTTACTCATGCTAATTTCGTGTTAATAGAGGCTATTGCAGTTAACCATATATTTAACCTGTTTTTTGCCATTACATTATCCTTATGAGTCCTGAATGTTTTGTTGTTAGTTTGAGCATTAAACTTTAACTTGTAATTTTACCTAACTCTTTTGTTTTGAACCTGGAACTTTACGGGACAGTAGTGACTCTTAGTATTCTCACTTAATGTGTACATTATCTTTCTCTGTTCCGTAACATAAATTTGGCGACCTCATATCAGGATATTCAGGATATTATAATAAGGATATTGCTTGATATTTTGTGACTGTGATTTATTCATGATGTCTACTATTACTACACTTGATGAAGCCAAAGATTTTTTGTCAAATGTGCAAACAGTGTTGGATGTAGAAAACAGAACAAAGAATGAACTTAAGGTTGTTGCTCATCAATTGGGAATTGCTGTTCGCTCTCATCATTCTAAAGATCATATTGTTGATATGATTAATGAAAGCTTGTTTAATGTAACTCCTACAAAAGAGCAAACGCAGATTGAATTAGCTAAGTTACAGATAGCCCTGCAGGAGGCTCGTGTGAAGGAAGCTGAATTTCAAGCACGTGCTAAGGAGGCTGAGTCTCAGGCTAAGGAGGCTTGTGTTAAGGAGGCTGAATTTCAGGCCCGTTCTAAGGAGGTTGAGGCACAAGTTGAACTTCCCAGGATTCAGGCAGACCATGAGTATCGCATGAAACAAGGTGGAACTGGATCATCTTATTATGATGATTTTGATGTGGCTAAAAATGTTAAACTTGTCCCTCCTTTTAATGAATCTGATTTAACTAAGTATTTTCAGTTGTTTGAGAGGGTAGCTACAGGTTTTAATTGGCCCAAGGAGTATTGGCCAGTACTCCTTCAAACTGTTCTCACCGGTAAAGCTAAAGTAACTTATGCATCTTTGCCTCAGGGTCAATCTGATAATTATGATGTAGTTAAGAGCTTGATTCTTAAGGCCTATGAGCTTGTTCCTGAAGCTTATAGAGTAGAATTTAGGACAACTTACAAGCAAGATAAGCAATCCCATGTTGAGTATGCAAAAATCGAAGAAGATCTGTTAGAGCAGTGGTTAAATTCTAAGAATGTGGATTCTGATTTTGGTAAATTTAAGCAGATGATTTTGCTGGAGGACTTCAAGAGGTGTATTAGTAAAGATGTAAGCCTATATCTTGATGAGAGAAGAATAGATAATTTGTCTGATGCTGCAGTTTTAGCTGATGAATATGTTCTCACTCACAAGAGATATTCTAAAGAAAAAGGGAAAGCTGCGAGTAAGTACGTTGCCTCTACTCAGAGTACAGGTAACAGGAAAGAGAATAAAGATGATGTTTCTCAGGAAGTAAATACCAGCTTCACCTCTAGATTTCAGAAAAGTAAATGTACTTATTGTAGTAAGCTTGGTCATACTACGGAGAAATGTTTCAGGAGACAGCGTGATGTGAACAAAAAGGAGTCTTTAAATATTCAGTCAATTGGTCTAGTGTCCACCCTTGAGAGTTCCCAGAATTCTTTAACTGAGTTAACTGAACCTGCTTTGAGGGGTAACTTAAATTCTCATGATGGAGCTCCTCTTTTGAGCAGTAACGTGGGTGACACTCTCAAGAGTTCATGTGCTAATTTTCTGTCTGATGGTTTTGTCAGTCCTCTGGACAGTAATGACAGGAAATCAGTTCAAATATATCGTGATACAGGTGCTTGCCAATCCCTTATGCTGACCAGTGTTCTAAGCTCTAATGTTAATTCCTCTGATGAAACTGTAATCTTACAAGGTGTAGGGAATAATTACTTCTCTGTCCCTCTGTGCAGAGTGAATTTAGAGTCTGGTTTTGTTAATTGTTCCGTTATGGTTGGGTTGGTTGAGACACTCCCAATGTCAGGTGTAACTTTCTTACTTGGAAATGATATTGGTGGAAGTCAAGTGTGTCCAGCTCCTCAGTTGTCTAGTGAGCCAGTGGCTGCGACCCATGATTGTGATGTCCCTGATGTGTTCCCTGCATGTGCTGTCACTAGGGCCAAGTTTAAAGTTGCTGGTGATTTAAAGGATAATGATGATGATGATGTTATCCTAGTTGACACTTTTCTTGCTAATTTGGACCACTCACCAGATGAGGCAGTACCCCGTAGTGTTGATAATTTGTCTCGTCAAGAGTTGGTTGAGTTGCAGGTTGCTGACCCTGAGTTGAAAGGTCTAGCTAAGTCTGCTTGCAGTGAGGAAGAGTCAGCCGGTGCTTCTACTTGTTATTATATAAAGTCAGGAGTGCTTATGAGGAAGTGGAGATCCCCAACAGCATCAGCCGACTGTGAATGGGAGGTTGTACGTCAAGTTGTCATCCCTCGTGTTTGTAGGCAGGATATCATTAAAGTGGCTCATGATTCCAGTTTGGCAGGACACCTTGGAGTGAGGAAGACTGTGGCACGCATTTTGAAACACTTCTACTGGCCAGGTATCTTCAGGGATGTTTCCTGGTATTGTAAGTCTTGTCACACCTGTCAAGTTGTGGGGAAGTGTAATCAGACCGAAAAGGTTGCACCTCTAGTTCCCATTGCTCCTTTTGAGGCGCCATTCACCCGTGTGTTGGTGGATATTGTGGGCCCTCTTCCTAAGACTTCTTCAGGATTTTCTTATGTGTTGACCCTGATTGATATGGCTACTCGTTATCCTGAAGCCATTCCACTTAGAAATATCTCAGCAAAGAACGTGGTTAAGGAAATGCTAGGGTTCTTCACAAAGTTTGGTCTGCCCAAGGAGGTACAGTCCGACCGGGGAAGTAATTTCATGTCGAATGTTTTCAAGCAGTCTCTGAAAGAGTTGGGCATCTCCCAGATCACGTCTTCAGCTTACCATCCCCAGACCCAAGGAGCGTTGGAGAGATATCATCAAACACTTAAATCGATGCTCAAGAAATACTGTTTGGAACATCAGAAAGACTGGGATAAAGGTCTTCCATTTGTTGTGTTTGCCGCAAGAGAATCTCCAAATGAATCATTGGGCTTCTCACCTTTTGAACTACTGTTTGGCCATGAAGTAAGAGGACCCCTTAAGTTACTCAAGGAATGCTGGCTGTCGGAGGAAGATGATGTCAACCTGCTGGAGTATGTGAAGAAGTTCAAAGAACGGTTGTCCACTGCTTTACAGCTGGCAAGAGAGAATTTAGGAGCTGCCCAGGAGAAAATGAAGACTTGGTATGATAAGAAGTCCAGGTTACGCCACTTTCAGCCAGGAGATCAGGTTTTGATTCTGCTACCAGTTCATGGGCAACCTCTTCAAGCCAAGTTTAGTGGTCCTTATTTCGTGGAGAAGAATCTCAGTGATGTCAACTATGTCATCGCCACACCAGATCGTAGAAAGAACAAGCAACTATGTCACATCAGCATGCTAAAGTTATATCACAGGCGGGACGAAAATAATCCAGTCTGCACTGTAGCTGTTCCACCCGAGTCTGCAAGTGAAGCTCTCCCATGCAGTATGAGCCTGAGTGATAGTTTGGGGAAGAATCGTGATATCATGAATGATCTCCAGACTAAGCTTTCTCATCTACCTCCCGAGAAAAGGCAGGAGTTTTCGGCATTACTGCAGGAGTACCCGCAAGTGTTCCGTGCCACTCCAGGAAGAACCACTGTGTTGATGCATGATGTCGATGTTGGAGACGCAAAGCCAATTAAACTGCCTCCTTACCGTGTGAACCCAGTGAAAGTTCCTCTCATCCAGAAGGAGCTTGGCTACCTGTTGGACCACAAGATGATTGAGCCCTGTCAGAGCGAGTGGAGTTCTCCTGTCACTCTAGTCCCTAAGCCAGGTGGGTCACAGCGGCTTTGCATTGACTACAGACGTATTAATCAGATAACCAAAACAGACACTTACCCTCTCCCTCGTGTGGAAGATTGCATAGACAAGATCGGAAAGGCTAGGAACATAAGTAAGTTTGATTTGTTAAAGGGATACTGGCAAGTACCTATGACTGAACGTGCTAGGGAGATCTCATGTTTTGTAACATTAGGAAAGACTTTTGAATGTTCTGTAATGCCATATACAGATTGTTTTAGAGTAATAAGAAATTTCCTTTGTAAATTTCTTTTTTCTTTGTGGGGAGGTGTTACATAGCCTATGATTTCATCATCCTTTGTGTAATTTTAACGCACAGTTGCTGCATGTTTGATCACGAGCGTGTTCTGCCTCAGTCCCCCCCTTCTACCGTTATAGTAGAGTAAGTCGTCCTTTCTGTTGTTCAGAGCGGGATTGTCAACTCTTTGTCCCCATGGCTTCATTTGCGCGTCCTTCTTACAAGTTGTATCAAGCTCTGCTGGCCCCTATATAATGAGCTCAGTCTCTGCATCATTGCCACTTAGATCTGCTCCTCATTTTGTTCACATCTCTGTCCTCCCCTGTACAGTTATTATTATTGTGAGTTTCTCAGGAAGTCTTCAACCATCTGGCAGCTGTGTGATTTGAGTATAAGTGTTATTGCATTTTGTTCTTGTACTGTATAGCATAAGGTGTTGATTTGTAGGCCTAGTAAAGTTTTTGTAATTCATTTTGTCAGCCAGTGGTAATAATAGTTTGTATCTGTAATTATTTATCTTGCATTAACTGAGCATTACCCAGTGTATTTTCATTTTATCAGGGCTGACTTAGATAAATTTACTCATGCTAATTTCGTGTTAATAGAGGCTATTGCAGTTAACCATATATTTAACCTGTTTTTTGCCATTACATTATCCTTATGAGTCCTGAATGTTTTGTTGTTAGTTTGAGCATTAAACTTTAACTTGTAATTTTACCTAACTCTTTTGTTTTGAACCTGGAACTTTACGGGACAGTAGTGACTCTTAGTATTCTCACTTAATGTGTACATTATCTTTCTCTGTTCCGTAACATAAATTTGGCGACCTCATATCAGGATATTCAGGATATTATCATAAGGATATTGCTTGATATTTTGTGACTGTGATTTATTCATGATGTCTACTATTACTACACTTGATGAAGCCAGAGATTTTTTGTCAAATGTGCAAACAGTGTTGGATGTAGAAAACAGAACAAAGAATGAACTTAAGCTTGTTGCTCATCAATTGGGAATTGCTGTTTGCTCTCATCATTCTAAAGATCATATTGTTGATATGATTAATGAAAGCTTGTTTAATGTAACTCCTACAAAAGAGCAAACGCAGATTGAATTAGCTAAGTTACAGATAGCCCTGCAGGAGGCTCGTGTGAAGGAAGCTGAATTTCAAGCACGTGCTAAGGAGGCTGAGTCTCAGGCTAAGGAGGCTTGTGTTAAGGAGGCTGAATTTCAGGCCCGTTCTAAGGAGGTTGAGTCACAAGTTGAACTTCCCAGGATTCAGGCAGACCATGAGTATCGCATGAAACAAGGTGGAACTGGATCATCTTGCTCTGATGATTTTGATGTGGCTAAAAATGTTAAACTTGTCCCTCCTTTTAATGAATCTGATTTAACTAAGTATTTTCAGTTGTTTGAGAGGGTAGCTACAGGTTTTAATTGGCCCAAGGAGTATTGGCCAGTACTCCTTCAAACTGTTCTCACCGGTAAAGCTCAAGTAACTTATGCATCTTTGCCTCAGGATCAATCTGATAATTATGATGTAGTTAAGAGCTTGATTCTTAAGGCCTATGAGCTTGTTCCTGAAGCTTATAGAGTAGAATTTAGGACAACTTACAAGCAAGATAAGCAATCCCATGTTGAGTATGCAAAAATCGAAGAAGATCTGTTAGAGCAGTGGTTAAATTCTAAGAATGTGGATTCTGATTTTGGTAAATTTAAGCAGATGATTTTGCTGGAGGACTTCAAGAGGTGTATTAGTAAAGTTGTAAGCCTATATCTTGATGAGAGAAGAATAGATAATTTGTCTGATGCTGCAGTTTTAGCTGATGAATATGTTCTCACTCACAAGAGATATTCTAAAGAAAAAGGGAAAGCTGCGAGTAAGTACGTTGCCTCTACTCAGAGTACAGGTAACAGGAAAGAGAATAAAGATGATGTTTCTCAGGAAGTAAATACCAGCTTCACCTCTAGATTTCAGAAAAGTAAATGTACTTATTGTAGTAAGCTTGGTCATACTACGGAGAAATGTTTCAGGAGACAGCGTGATGTGAACAAAAAGGAGTCTTTAAATATTCAGTCAATTGGTCTAGTGTCCACCCTTGAGAGTTCCCAGAATTCTTTAACTGAGTTAACTGAACCTGCTTTGAGGGGTAACTTAAATTCTCATGATGGAGCTCCTCTTTTGAGCAGTAACGTGGGTGACACTCTCAAGAGTTCATGTGCTAATTTCCTGTCTGATGGTTTTGTCAGTCCTCTGGACAGTAATGACAGGAAATCAGTTCAAATATATCGTGATACAGGTGCTTGCCAATCCCTTATGCTGACCAGTGTTCTAAGCTCTAATGTTAATTCCTCTGATGAAACTGTAATCTTACAAGGTGTAGGGAATAATTACTTCTCTGTCCCTCTGTGCAGAGTGAATTTAGAGTCTGGTTTTGTTAATGGTTCCGTTATGGTTGGGTTGGTTGAGACACTCCCAATGTCAGGTGTAACTTTCTTACTTGGAAATGATATTGGTGGAAGTCAAGTGTGTCCAGCTCCTCAGTTGTCTAGTGAGCCAGTGGCTGCGACCCATGATTGTGATGTCCCTGATGTGTTCCCTGCATGTGCTGTCACTAGGGCCAAGTTTAAAGTTGCTGGTGATTTAAAGGATAATGATGATGATGATGTTATCCTAGCTGACACTTTTCTTGCTAATTTGGACCACTCACCAGATGAGGCAGTACCCCGTAGTGTTGATAATTTGTCTCGTCAAGAGTTGGTTGAGTTGCAGGTTGCTGACCCTGAGTTGAAAGGTCTAGCTAAGTCTGCTTGCAGTGAGGAAGAGTCAGCCGGTGCTTCTACTTGTTATTATATAAAGTCAGGAGTGCTTATGAGGAAGTGGAGACCCCCAACAGCATCAGCCGACTATGAATGGGAGGTTGTACATCAAGTTGTCATCCCTCGTGTTTGTAGGCAGGATATCATTAAAGTGGCTCATGATTCCAGTTTGGCAGGACACCTTGGAGTGAGGAAGACTGTGGCACGCAATTTGAAACACTTCTACTGGCCAGGTATCTTCAGGGATGTTTACTGGTATTGTAAGTCTTGTCACACCTGTCAAGATGTGGGGAAGTGTAATCAGACCGAAAAGGTTGCACCTCTAGTTCCCATTGCTCCTTTTGAGGCGCCATTCACCCGTGTGTTGGTGGATATTGTGGGCCCTCTTCCTAAGACTTCTTCAGGATTTTCTTATGTGTTGACCCTGATTGATATGGCTACTCGTTATCCTGAAGCCATTCCACTTAGAAATATCTCAGCAAAGAACGTGGTTAAGGAAATGCTAGGGTTCTTCACAAAGTTTGGTCTTCCCAGGGAGGTACAGTCAGACCGGGGAAGTAATTTCATGTCGAATGTTTTCAAGCAGTCTCTGAAAGAGTTGGGCATCTCCCAGATCACGTCTTCAGCTTACCATCCCCAGACCCAAGGAGCGTTGGAGAGATATCATCAAACACTTAAATCGATGCTCAAGAAATACTGTTTGGAACATCAGAAAGACTGGGATAAAGGTCTTCCATTTGTTGTGTTTGCCGCAAGAGAATCTCCAAATGAATCATTGGGCTTCTCACCTTTTGAACTACTATTTGGCCATGAAGTAAGAGGACCCCTTAAGTTACTCAAGGAATGCTGGCTGTCGGAGGAAGATGACGTCAACCTGCTGGAGTATGTGATGAAGTTCAAAGAACGGTTGTCCACTGCTTTACAGCTGGCAAGAGAGAATTTAGGAGCTGCTCAGGAGAAAATGAAGACTTGGTATGATAAGAAGTCCAGGTTACGCCACTTTCAGCCAGGAGATCAGGTTTTGATTCTGCTACCAGTTCATGGGCAACCTCTTCAAGCCAAGTTTAGTGGTCCTTATTTCGTGGAGAAGAAACTCAGTGATGTCAACTATGTCATCGCCACACCAGATCGTAGAAAGAACAAGCAACTATGTCACATCAGCATGCTAAAGTTATATCACAGGCGGGACGAAAATAATCCAGTCTGCACTGTAGCTGTTCCACCCGAGTCTGCAAGTGAAGCTCTCCCATGCAGTATGAGCCTGAGTGATAGTTTGGGGAAGAATCCTGATATCATGAATGATCTCCAGACTAAGCTTTCTCATCTACCTCCCGAGAAAAGGCAGGAGTGTTCGGCATTACTGCAGGAGTACCCGCAAGTGTTCCGTGCCACTCCAGGAAGAACCACTGTGTTGATGCATGATGTCGATGTTGGAGACGCAAAGCCAATTAAACTGCCTCCTTACCGTGTGAACCCAGTGAAAGTTCCTCTCATCCAGAAGGAGCTTGGCTACCTGTTGGACCACAAGATGATTGAGCCCCGTCAGAGCGAGTGGAGTTCTCCTGTCACTCTAGTCCCTAAGCCAGGTGGGTCACAGCAGCTTTGCATTGACTACAGACGTGTTAATCAGATAACCAAAACAGACACTTACCCTCTCCCTCGTGTGGAAGATTGCATAGACAAGATCGGAAAGGCTAGGAACATAAGTAAGTTTGATTTGTTAAAGGGATACTGGCAAGTACCTATGACTGAACGTGCTAGGGAGATCTCATGTTTTGTAACATTAGGAAAGACTTTTGAATGTTCTGTAATGCCATATACAGATTGTTTTAGAGTAATAAGAAATTTCCTTTGTAAATTTCTTTTTTCTTTGTGGGGAGGTGTTACATAGCCTATGATTTCATCATCCTTTGTGTAATTTTAACGCACAGTATGCTGCATGTTTGATCACGAGCGTGTTCTGCCTCAGTCCCCCCCTTCTACCCTTATAGTAGAGTAAGTCGTCCTTTCTGTTGTTCAGAGCGGGATTGTCAACTCTTTGTCCCCATGGCTTCATTTGCGCGTCCTTCTTACAAGTTGTATCAAGCTCTGCTGGCCCCTATATAATGAGCTCAGTCTCTGCATCATTGCCACTTAGATCTGCTCCTCATTTTGTTCACATCTCTGTCCTCCCCTGTACAGTTATTATTATTGTGAGTTTCTCAGGAAGTCTCCAACCATCTGGCAGCTGTGTGATTTGAGTATAAGTGTTATTGCATTTTGTTCTTGTACTGTATAGCATAAGGTGTTGATTTGTAGGCCTAGTAAAGTTTTTGTAATTCATTTTGTCAGCCAGTGGTAATAATAGTTTGTATCTGTAATTATTTATCTTGCATTAACTGAGCATTACCCAGTGTATTTTCATTTTATCAGGGCTGACTTAGATAAATTTACTCATGCTAATTTCGTGTTAATAGAGGCTATTGCAGTTAACCATATATTTAACCTGTTTTTTGCCATTACATTATCCTTATGAGTCCTGAATGTTTTGTTGTTAGTTTGAGCATTAAACTTTAACTTGTAATTTTACCTAACTCTTTTGTTTTGAACCTGGAACTTTACGGGACAGTAGTGACTCTTAGTATTCTCACTTAATGTGTACATTATCTTTCTCTGTTCCGTAACAATGGATATTAGTGATTTCAGTAGCACATGTTTGCTCTCTCTCACACACACACACACACACACACACACACACACACACACACACACACACACACATACACACACACACACACACACACACACACACACACACACATACAGACACAGACACACACAGACACACACACTTTACCTCCTACCTTTCTCGAAAAAAAAAATATGTCCCTTCTACCTTTGCACTGCATTCTATTCCAGTCACGTACCATCTTCATCCTTTCACCTACCCTGCTCACCTCCGCCCTATTCTTCTCCCCTTTGTCTATTTTCCAATAAATATAATTCACATTCCCTGACACTGCCATTCCATTCACGATCCCCTCTTCTTTTGTTTCTTATGCCGACACTTGTTGGCCTGTGTAACCTGCCTTTTACAGGGGACAAGACCTTACCAGGTGTTAGTTATGGAATGGGAGCAAGAGACAGGTGTAGGAGCATATGAGTGGTGGGTGGAATGGAGGACCATTGAGGAAAAGAGAGAGGGAGAGAAGTACAAGGCGTTGCCAAGGATAGAGGATGGAGAATATGGGATAGAGAAAGACTCTGTGAAATGAATAGATGAGGATTGAGTAGGATGGAGGAATATAGTAGACATATAGTTGGCTCACAAATTTTGGCAAATATCTATCCCCATTCTATCTGTCGGCACAGAGGTGAGGGCAGTGTAGTGTAAAGTGTTGTGAGCAAGGATGAGGGCACTGTAAGGTGGTGTGAGTAAAGACGAGGGTAGTGTGCAGGCAGTGTGAAGTGAGATGTGAGCAGTATGAGGGCACTGTTAAGTGGTGAGGTGATAACAAGTCTCAAAGCACAATTCTCGACTGAGTGAAGCGAAGGTAATGTATGGGCAGTATGAAGACAGTATCAGATCAATATAGTATCAGTATGAGGACAGTGCAAGGACAGTATGAGGGCAGTGTATGGCCGGCGTGAGGAGAGTATCAGATCAGTATTATACCAATATGAGGGCAGCGTAAAGACTGCACGAGGGCAGTGTATGGGCAGTATGAGGTGTATATAAGATCGGTATAATAGCTGTATGAGAACAGTGTAAAGACAGCACGAAGATAGTGTTTGGGCAGTGTGAGTACAATGCTAGATCAGTATGATAGCAGTATGAAGACAGTATGAGGGCAGTGTGAAGTGGTGAGTTCATGAAACAATGAACACTTGTTCCTCTTGACATTGTCACACGATGTATTGATTATATACCGCTGATTGTATTTGGTCGCTCTTAAGATGTGGAGTTTATCGAGAGAGAGAGAGAGAGAGAGAGAGAGAGAGAGAGAGAGAGAGAGAGAGAGAGAGAAGAATTTAAACGGTTCCTGGAAGAAGTCACAGGAAGTGAGCACTTGGTTGCAAATGAGAGAAAGCAAGCAAGTGAGAAACTGAATGTTCATGTGAATCACCTGTTTCTGTTGACACGTGGGAACACCATTACTACCGTGACGAAATGAACACTAAGCTTCCCACTGCTGCTGCTGCCTCACTCCTGCTGAATTCTCACACTCTCTCTCTCTTTCACATTTGCTCCTCATTGTCGCTCACACTTGTCTATACGAGTATGTTACTATCATCACTCCCTCCCACTTCTCTCTCTCTCTCTCTCTCTCTCTCTCTCTCTCTCACACACACACACACACACACACACACACACACACACACACACTTTTATTTATTGCTCTTATTAAACTTGGAACATATGTACTAACAAAAGGGGTCATTTCATGAAGTAATTCATAGCTTTTCCTTTTCTCTTGCCTGATACACAACTCTTCATATATGCCTTGTGTCATCCCCCTGCAGTGTCAAGACGCAGTTTTTATTTAGTTCTTGTAGCCACCAGACGACTTTATTCTGTTTATGGGGAAGAGAGAGACAAGACAAGCTCCATTATTCCATTTAGTTCCCCAGCATCAGAAAGCAGTACGCTCCTCCGTCTTAGAGAGAGTAGCAAAGTTTAATTGCATTTCCCTAGCAAAGTGTTTGTGGGATTAAAGCAACATGCGTGCAGGGAGACGAGAGAGAGAGAGAGAGAGAGAGAGAGAGAGAGCATTAAAAACCCGGCAGTCAAAGCATTTAATACGAGGACGTCTTTTTATTTTATATTTGCTACAGTCAGACGATTTTATTTGGCTTAGGCATGACCTGTTGCAATAAAGGAGATAATAAAAAATATTTCCACCACCGTAACAGACTTTCTATTGTGTTTAGTCAGACACCTTTAATACCAGAGGAAGTGGCAGCAAACAAATCGCCTCCATGTCACCCTGTCTTTCAGCATCAACTGCCGGTCACCCAATTCACACCACACTGATAGGGTACATATTTCTCTACCCTGTCCAGAAGCTTGATAAAATCCTCTGGCAGTAGCAATGAGGAAATGAAAAAGACATTTCAGGATTTTCGTCTCGTCAGCTCCCCTCCTTTCACTTACCCTCTAGTCTCTATCACATATCTTTCTCTGCCTACAGTGTTTCAATAGCACGATTTGTATTTATTTTTTTGTATCCCTTTTCCGTTACGCAGGGCACACAACATCCTTATAGCTACCCATCCCATCCCGTTTCTTTACAGCCTGCCAATGCAGGAGTTAATCACTCAATTATACTCATTTTCACACTAACTTTGTCCAATATTGCCATCTCCATCGTGAATGCTTCGTTTTCAAAATGCATTACCACTGAATGTGATGGTTGTCATGAAGAAATGCTTTGCACAGCTGTAGTATTGTCATTTTCTGCAACTGAAGTATGTGAAATAAGCCACAAAACTTAAAATCTGGGAGAAGTTAGAGTAAAAAGACTATAGCTTACTCAGCAAGTCTTTACCCACTTATTTCTCTCACTGATTTTAACTTCAATTTTTTTTTTTTAATACGCGATGTATTCAGCATATTAAACAGATTTTCATTATGGCTACCCTTTGTCCAACTCGTAGGGAGAAACAACCTTTCAAGCCTCGAAGTATGTTCGTTTTTCCTCTGCATGAAAAAGAAAACAAACATTTTATCGACTTGTTTACTCGCCAGAGGACTCCTTTGTCACTGCTCTTGTTTTCATCGCCATCAAAGTGTGTCAATAAAGAAAACTTCGCGTCCACTTTTCTCGCTATTAAAAGCCGAGCAGTTTTGTGCCCAGCTTGCTTCACTCATTAGCTGCTGCTTTTTACCAAATTAGGGCATACTTTTCTTACGCATGTTGTTAATTGTGCTTTTATAAGACTTCCAGTACACTGACATCTTTATATGTTCATCGCCAAACTACTTTAATTGTGTAAGGTTAGGTCATACGTTTTATGATTATTCTAATTGTATTTAGATCTTGTTGTTGTTGTTGTTGTTGTTGCTATGAACGTGGTTCAGCCACTTGAGTCGATAGTGCCTTCTCTATACATTCCTCTTACTCCCAGACTTCCGGTACATGATTTATTAAGGTCAGGTTAAGTCGCACATATGCCTCCTCCTTTAGCAGAATTTGAAGCAACTTTGGTATGCGATTTCTGCTGTGTGTGCTCTTTCAGGTCTTCAGTTCGATAACTTTTTTGGGTTTTTCATTTCAGTCTTACCTTCAAACTATTTTAATTAGGTCAGCTTAATTCGTGCATGTTCGTGTTCCTCTTTACCGAATTAGAATAAACGTTTTTATGTGCTTTCGCACAGTGACGTAATATGTTATTTCTTCTCATGTCATGACGAGATTCTTAAGGTTACGAGGGACTTTTTGAAGGGAGGGTTTTGATCTGGCCTCCATTAATTAGTTTCTTCACGACAATGGGAGCTTGTAAGCCGAATAAAATCGCCTGGTGGCAACAAGAATTTCCTGCAGCAATTATCCTTGTCTGGTAGTCAGTGCCTTCAGTGAGGTGTTTTCTTTTTTTTTTTTCTTTTTCATTTTCCTTTTTACTCCTACAGTACGATGGTGTCGTTTAGGGGTAATTGCTGCTACATCCAGACGATTTTATTCAGCTTAACGGAGACATTTTGTCTACCATGGGACTTTTATTTAGTAAAGGGAAGACCTCTCTTACTGAAGGGTTGAAACACTGATTGTTAAGGTGTTTTGTTCCATGGTTAATTCACACAGTTGGTGTTGCTGTTTGGATTAGGGTAACCCATAATTCACGCAGTTGCTGCTGCTGTTTGGATTAGGGTAACCCACTGGTGGTGAAAGGATATAAATCAACGATGCTTTTTTTTATGTCATGTTCTTGCTATTGACGCAAGTCTTCGTTAATCATCCTAGTTCGATGGCGCCTGTTTGTCGTGCTCGTGGTACCGCCAGACAGTTTTAGTCAGCTAAAGTGGGACTTTCGATACAGGATTAACGATGCGGAAGCGTTCCTTCTTTGTACGTGTCCCTGCCTGATAATGTTACCGTGAATATGCATGGGCCGAGTAGTGTGGTGTACTGTGTCAGTATCATGGCGACTCACTGAGGTATATTATAACTGATTTTATACAGCCGGGTGTGTGTTGCTTTGTTGCTCACAGTGTTACATTTGGGTCATTAAAAATATATAAGGTTCTAATTAGTTTGTATGATCTGGAAAAGTGTTGCCTCACTTCATGGTTATGAGAACCTTTCCTAGCACAGCTTTCTTTCTGATCGTCTGTATGGGTTTCTCCAGGGACGCTCCACTGGCGATCTTCTCACCTTCCTCTTAGACTCTTGGTCAACCTCCATTCGGGACTTTTACGAAAGCTTTGCCATTGCGCTTGACATTTCGAAGGTTTTCGATCGACTCTGGCATAAATCTTTTAATTTCCAAACTGCCTTCTTACGGTTTGTGTTTTTCTATTTGTGCCTTCATCTCAAGCTTCGTTTCAGTGTTGGGTACAACTCTCATATGGGGAGATGCCTCACATACTGTTCTCAACAATGTGGAATCAAAGACTTTTCGTCTCATTAACTCTCCTCCTCATTCTGGCTTCCTTCAACCTCTGTCTCTTTTGCCGCACTGTTGCATATTTATCTCTTTTCTATCGCTACTTGAATGGTCAGTGCTTCTCTGAACTGTCTGCTTGCATCAGACACATGGCACCCGTCTAGCAGCAAATTCACATCCCTTGTCTGTCCAGCTTTCTAATACAAGAGTTAAGCGTTACTTCCTTCATGCATGCAACAGGTCAGCTCTGGAAATGACTTCCTCCCTCTGTATTGCCTACTTCCTATGACCATTAGCCTTTTTATCCCAGTGTGTCTAGTTATCTCGAAATGAACGGATCTTGAATTTGGCTCTCTGTTATCTCGTTTTTGTTATTATTATTATTATTATTATTTTTTTTTTTTTGAGAGAACAATCTTGCAGGTTTCTGGCCTTCG
Organism: Coenobita brevimanus; assembly: GCF_032717465.1. Taxonomy (NCBI): domain Eukaryota; kingdom Metazoa; phylum Arthropoda; class Malacostraca; order Decapoda; family Coenobitidae; genus Coenobita; species Coenobita brevimanus. Next base: position 8,217,905 of record NC_137024.1, on the reverse strand, counting down.
TTTCCTTCTTCCTTGCATTAAAAAAAAAAAAAAAAATGAGCAGAGTCAGTGGTTTGGCAAACTCTTGTTACTCCCTGTCGGGTCGTAGATTTGGAGATATACAAATAGAAATCCATGTGTGATCTACCCTAGTGCATCACTGCTACTTGCTGCTTGTTGGTTCGGGTTCATGAAGGCTGATTTTTTTTTTAATTGCTTGCAGTCTGGCTTTGTGCTTCTGTCACTGCATATTGCTGGGTCATGGACTCTGAGTAAAGTATAGAAGGCGGTATGTGGTCTGCTACAGTGCCGCTCTGTTTCACACACCGAAAGTTGGTGCTGGATCACGGAGGTTGAGAAACTGAAAGGAGTAAGTGTTTGTGTGGCACAATAGGCAACAGCTTTTTGTGAAATTGGACACGAGCAATATTTGGCCTGATTACTCCAAAAAGGGTCCTTGCAAAATCATAATATTCAATTTTCTTTCCTTCTCTGTCCTTCCCTGTAACGAGGAGGTTGTGGATCCCTTTCCCCGCAGTCTTGGAGATAAGCTGGCAACTGATGATTACATTCGGATAATTAGATTTCAGTTACAATATATTGAATTAACCTTCCAGAGATAATTCTGGTTTTCCGTGCATCTAACGCCGGATTAGGTTTTATTAATCTGAGAGTGAGTGCAGTGTAGACGCCTGAGCGTAAATTTTGTCACGCTTAACCCTCTTAATCGGCACAGTTCAAGTATATTTCCGCTGACGCCAAACTATTTTTCAGCTGGAAGTGAGTCATAGGAGCCTTTGTTGAATCAACAAAGAAGGAAAGAATATGGGAACAGGAACCGAAGATGAAGTTATGTTTCAAATTATAATACTGGAATGAATCGGGGAGGAAGAGGAGAGTACGAGGTAGCGTGAGAGAATAATAATATAGTCATTTCATTTTCCTTATGAATCAGGTATGACAGGGATTGCGGAAATTTATCCTTTATAACCATAGTTTTAATCCCTACGATGGTATAAAACTTTTATTTTCATTTATGTTTTGTGCCTTCATGTGATTGTACTCGGCCTAGAAGATATAATCACACTGCATAGGCAAACTGAGAATGTTTCCAGTCATTGCACTACGAAAGGCCTTCCCAAACTGTTTGTCATATATGAGAAACAAGAATTTTTTAAAAATCAATGAAAGAATTAAAAGGTTGCCATTATTTAGAATTTTCTAGACCATAACGTTATTAGTTGGCACCAGTAAAGACAAATAACAAATAAAGAAATTAATACATAGAATAAAATATAACCCTCAAATTATTGGATAAGTAACCCTTTTAGTGCGGTGGCGTTTTACTATTCCAACTGCCAGACCAATTCATTAAATTTGTGAGGGAATTTTCTGACTGGAAGGGTTAGGTAAAGCCTTCACTGTCTGTTCAGTACTAGGGCACTTTTCTAATCTGAATAATTTAATACAAGTGGAGTTTACGGGACTGATGTACTGAATGTATTCTGCTTCAGTGCTTTGGGTGGAGTACCAACAAAATGGGAGAGTATATGATGAAGGGTGGTGTGTTATGGAATAATTCCATATTGCATTTGGATTAAGGAATACCTGGAGGTCTCTTTGTTGAAACCAACTCATAAAAGACGTGATTGTAGGCAACAAATGGATAGAACGAGTGGGAAAATAACTTAAACAAATAACAGGTACTGACATACAAGGATTTTAAGATTCCTTTTGTTCACGAGCGATAATAAAGATAAAATATTTGGGTCAGTTCTAAGCTTCATTGCTTTCCATCCTTCTCTACCCTTTGAATGACAAGTAGAATGAAAAAAAAAAAAGGCGAGGGGGGGGGAATAATTTCACGAGAAATAGTTAGGATAAAAGTGTATAAGCCTTTCAGTCTGAGGACGCTTTTTTATCATCTTGCAACCATCACACAAGTTTATCCATCATAGGGGAAGTGTTAAGAATGGAGCATAAATGCTGGCTGGAGGGAGATGTGGATAAGGGAAGGAGGGGGAGGTGAAAGGTGGAGGGAGAACGGGAGAGGAGGATTTTTTTGTTTTTTTTTGTATAGATAATGAATGGAGGAAGGAAAAACAAAGGAAAAAAATAAGTCCATGTGCCTAAAGGCATCCTCCATTCATAAAGTATTTATAACAACTGGATTTAAATTGAAGTGGATGAAATGTCTGTGGGAAACAACTCCCAGGAAGTGAATTCCAGAGAGTAGTAGTTCTGGGGATAAATGAATTTTGATAAGCAGACGCTCTGTGTTGCGGGGGAGAGAGTGTGAGTTCATAGGCGCTCCCAGCTCCCCGAGTATTTCGGGAGAAAGTGTGAAGGGGAGGCACAATTGAAGCCAGTTCGTCAGAGCACTTACGGTAAAAATATCGATAAAATAATGCTAAAGAAGCAACATCTCTTCGTACTGATAATGGAGGAAGGTCCTGAGTAATGGCAGGATTATTGATTAATCTAATGGCTTTATTTTGAATTTTGTCCAACTGCCTCAATGCAACCGCTCCACATCCACTCCATAGTGGTGAACAGTATTCGAGCTGAGAACGCACGTGACTTCTGTATATTGTGGCCACCAGCTCGCCAGTCAAGAACTCACGAGCTCTGTACATAAGTCCCAATTTTTTGGAAGCATTTTAAGCAAGGGATTTAACATAAGCTGTCCAGTTTAGGTTGAGGTTCAGAGTAACACCTAGGATATCAATTGTAGTGGATATGGGAATATTTACATCATTTAAAATTATGTGAGAGTCTGAGGGATTCTTTCTGTTATAGAAATTAATGTAATTAGTTTTCTGAGCATTAATTGAGACCAGATTTGTTTGTCCCCATTGATTAATTTTAGAAAGGTCTTAAATTCAGAGAAATTGCTGTATTTATTTGGGAATTTATAATATCAAATTGTGTAAAGGAGGTACTAAATGTGAAAGAACTATGAAGGGTCGAGTCATCAGCATAAGAGTGTATTGGGTTGTGAGTGACTGATAGGAGGTCATTTATATGAATGAGAAAGAGGGTCGGCGCCAAAACTGATCCCTGAGGTACGCCAGCATTTATGGAATGAAACTGAGAATAAATTCCATCTACCATGACCCGTATTTTTGTATTATGAAGGTAAGAAGAAATTAGAGGAACCAGTGATGCAAGGCCATAGTGTGACATCTTAGACAATAAGGCCTGGTGCCATACTCTGTCAAATGCTTTTGATATATCAAGTGCTATTGTGTGTGTTTCACCGTGTTGGTCTATTGTTTTGTTAATCTGATGGGTAAGAAGGCAAAGAATATCTACAGTTGAACGTTCCTGTCTAAATCCATACTGCCGATCATTGATTCATTTATTGATTTCTAGATGCTTGGCTATGTGTTTGTTAATTAGTCTCAAAAACTTTACCGAGAATGGAAGTTATTGCAATTGGTCTATAGTTTGATGGATCAGAAGTTGCCCCCTTTTTAGGAACAGGATGGATATTTGCTTCTTTCCAAGAGGCTGGAAAACTTGAGGTACGGATGCATAAGCGGAAAAATTTTGCTAATACAGTAGCCAACACTGAGGAGCAATTTTTAAGTACTATTGAAGGAATTTCATCTGGACCAGTAGCTTTGTCTGCTGAGAGAATCTCTAATACAGACTGTATGTATCTGGTGTGAATCATGAAAGGAGGTATTTGAGGGAAATCAAAATCAGATACAGGAATATTGTGATTTTCTGTATTTAGGGTTGAGTTTGTTGAAAAAATGTCAACAAGAAGTCTGGCTTTTCCACGTGGGTCTCTTACTAATTTTCCATTGAGGGACTGTAAAGGTGGAATGGAAGAGGTGGTAGTGAAGTTAGTTTTGAATGAATTAAGGGTTGACCAGAATATTTTGTTATCATTTGGGTTGTTCAGTAGTTTGTTAGCTTGTCTATGTAGAAAGTTTGATTTAGAAAGATTGATAATAGTTTTGGCATGAGAAGGGGAAGTGAAAAGAGGAGGGGAACGAGAGAGGAGGATGGGAAGGGGAAGTGAAAGGGATAGGGAAACGGGAGAGGAGGATGGGAAGGAAAGGTGAAAGGAAGAGGGAAACGGCAAAGAAGAATGGGAAGGGGATATGAAAGGGGGAGGGGGAACGGAAGAGAAGGATAAGAAGGGAAGGTGAAAGGGAGAGGGAAACGGGAGAGGACCATGGGAAGGAGCGGTGAAAGGGGGAATAGGACCTGGAGAGGAGGATGGGGGAGGTAAGAGAGAGAGAGAGAGAGAGAGAGAGAGAGAGAGAGAGAGAGAGAGAGAGAATGAGAGCAAAAAGGGCCATGGGGATTCTGTCGTTTTTTAATGATGAAGAAAAATATGTGAATCCAATCAATACCGCAGAGGAAGGGAAAATTGGAAGGGGAAATGGCGATGGAGAGCGAGGCGGAAGAAGGGCAAGGAGGGAACCAAAGAAAAGACGAGGAAACCAGCAGAGAAGAACGTGGAGAAGGGAGAATGTGAATGAGGGTTTGGGAAAAACGATGTGATCAATAGGAAACTTAGTCATTAGGCAATTGAGGGACATGTGAAGAGACTGAAGACGAGAGAGAGAGAGAGAGAGAGAGAGAGAGAGAGAGAGAGAGAGAGAGAAGGTAAAGAAGAAGCCGAAACCAGGCGGGAAGGATACTGTAGAGTGTACGAGGGTGAGGAAGGAAGAACAGCTGAGACTAATAGCAAAGATTTTAAATTGTAAAACAACGAAGGAGGAATATGAGGAAAGAATATAAAATGCAATTAAGGTCAAAAGAGAAATAAACTGATCAGCAAAGAATGAAGTGGAGAAATGAAAGAAAATGAAGAGGAGGCAGAAAAGCATGAAAATTAAACGAATTGAAGAGAAAGCAGTGCAAAGAAGAAAGAGACGAGAGAGAAGAAGAGAGAAGGGGCAGAAAAAAGAAAAAAATGGAGAGGGGACAGAGAAGGATAATGTACTGAGACTAGAAGATAAGAAATTAAATGGACGGAAGAGGTGGACAGACAGGCGGAAAAAGTAAGAAGAGGAGATGAAAAGAGAAACAAGACCCTCAAGGATGAAAAATGAGATGGGAAACTATAGTGGAGTGAAGGAAAAAAAATATCAAAAGCAAGGAAACCTGAAAGGATGAAAGAGGGAGAAAAGGAAAGGAGATAATGTAAGAAAGAAAAGGTAGGTGAGGAAAAAAATAACTACCAGTGAGAAAATGCAGAGGGATGAGAATGTTTGAAATGTGATAGTAAAAGAACTGAAATTAAATGCAAAGAAGTTAAAAGTGTAAGACAGGGAAATGAGCCTTGGAGAGGAAAGGAAGCAGAAAGAACGGAGACAAAGTAGAAACAGAGAAATTGACATGGATGAAAATGGACAGGTGAGAATATCGGAGATCGTGTAAGTAAACGAGTTTAGACTAAATGCAAATTAGTTAGTGAGAGAGAGAGAGAGAGAGAGAGAGAGAGAGAGAAATCTTTGAGACCAATAACGTAAAAGAAAGAAAGGTAAAAAAGGTGAAGAGAGGAGAGGATGGAGAGAGAGAGAGAGAAAAAAAAAAAAGCCACGCAAAAAACAAATCACTAATAAAAAATAACAGGTATGGAGGAGGAAGACTTGAGTGTGAGGAAAAAAATGAATTGTATCTGAAATGAAGATTATTTTAAGAATCAAATAGAGAGATGTAAAGAACGAAAAGGAAAACGAGTATTTAACTGCTGAATATGTTGTTTTGAGGCATAATTCACCCACCTTCCCGATTTCTGAAGCCCGTGGCTTCATCCATCCCTGACCTAAGTTTTAATTCACATTGCCACTTCAACCATATGTACCCACATGTGAACACGTCGTTTATCTGTCTATCTACCTATATATACCGTATATACCTACATAACTATATAACTATAACAATATAACTATAACTATATAACTATACTGTAGATAAATAGATAGATAGATAGATAGATAGATGATTGATAGATATGTGTGTGTGTGTGTGTGTGTGTGTGTGTGTGTGTGTGTGTTTTAGGTTTAGATAGAAAATTTTTCACTATCTGCTTAATAGTCCCCCAATGACCCCTCTATCGTAACATTTATCAGCAGCAACTTTCGTGTATTCATTTATCATCATCATATCTGGTATAATCGATGCGGTGTGTCAGGGGAAGGGGACATATGATTAAAATATACGGTATTATGGGAACTGGATGATGAACTTGTAGTTGTGATTTTAAGTCTTCATTAGAACATATACTGTGATAGATAGAATTCGGTAGAATTTTTCACCCGATTTCATAATTGGATAAAAGGAGTGGGATGATGATGATGATGATAATGATGATGATGATGATGATGATGTATAACTACTGTTGCGATTACGATACACAGGAGTATATGCCGCCTGCATTAAAGAGTTGTGAATTAGGATGATGATGGTTTGCGGCTGCAGCTGCTGTTGATGATGATGATGGTAATGATAGGGATGATTCACCACATCTGACAACTGATATTGCCCTAATTATAGCTTATATGTGTGTGATTTTTCGCTATTCGTCAGAAGCTAAATGATGTGTTAATTATCAACAGTTATTTATGGCGTTACATCACTGAATTGATGATGTTAGATTGCCATCGTTAATTTTATCTTCGTCCTCTCGTTTTCCCATCATCTTCCTAAATCATATTTCTGACATCGCCAGTCGCCTTAACGGTCTCATCTTCCCTCATTTTCTTTATCAGTTTTTCGTATGGTTTCATTTCTATAAATTTTTCTATTTTGTCTTCTGTTACCAACATCTATTTCACTTCCAATAATTTCCTCTTCACTTTCCCGTATCACTTTTCTCACTAACCTTATCACCTTCCTCACTCCCTTTGTTTTACCTTATAAGATAAAGTAACATTCGAGCGGGTTGGAAAGGTTGGAAAGTCGATTCATTAGTTCGGAACTCCAAAGTGTGTAAATATGAATCACAGCTGCACGGAGACATGAGTTCCCCTGCTGTTCCACAAAGTTTATTGCATACTAAAGGCATCTCTATCATTTTCCTTACTAACGAACCATATCAAACAGAGAATCATTTATTGACCGAGAAACATACCAATTCACTCCCAGTCTGGGAATGTTAGCACACAGAGGAAAGTGTGAAGGTGAAGTGAAACATTGTACTTTTGTTCCGAGTATACATAATACTCTGGATGAATAAATTTCTCTGGCATGGGACCCCAGACATTACGCAAAAGGCCAATGGGTAAAATAATTGACTGTTTAATTGTGTTTTGTCATGTACTAACACTTTCAGTAATGACCAGCGCTGAGATATTTTCATCATTGACGTGGTTGATTGTTGATAGGAATGTTTAATGGAGTAAAGGAGAGCTAAGTAGTGCAATGAAAATAACTGTTCTATAAAAATAGCCTCTCTCTCTCTCTCTCTCTCTCTCTCTCTCTCTCACACACACACACACACACACACACACACACACACACACACACACACACACACACACACACACACACCTCATCATAGCGTGAACAGCTGGAGAGAGAGAGAGAGAGAGAGAGAGAGAGAGAGGTTCGAAGGTTGGTAGACTTCACGCTTAGTTAGGGTATGTTGCCGCGACCAACACCATGTGGACCTCGCCAGATACCCCGGAAACTCAGCTTTTTATATTTTTGTAAATGTCACTTTGCTTGTTCTTTCTGGAAAGCCGACTGTGAAGAGGTTAGTACATCCTGCTTACAAGTGGAAGAATCATAGATCGGCTATCAGGGATGTCAGACTTCCTTGACCCTGTTCACCCAGTAACAAGGGTCATGCGAAGGTGTGGATAGTGTCTGCTAGTGGGGGAGGCGGTGGCTGAATCGGTAGAGAGGCGGCCTGCAGTCCTAATGGACCCAGGATCGAATCCCGGCTGGGGCAGGGAACAGTTTAAGGATTTGAATTTCCTAAAAAGCAGACTTTCTTGATCTACCAGATGACCCGCCGACATGTCGTAAAAGTATCCCCGCTAATACCAATACACCAGTCCTGTATGAGACAGCCCTAGCATATATTCAATATGGAGTCGGACACGTAAAAAAAAAAAAAAAAAAAAAAAAATTGAGAACAAATTGTAAATTCGACTGTTGCAGGTCTTGTTCTGCGGGACTTTCGGCACTCGTCAAAATGAACTCCGCAGTTACCCTTGTTCAGTCGACAGTCATTTATTTTAGTTTAAGCCTTCTGTTTTATTTTACTACTGACTGTAAATAACTTAGTGACCTGAAGTTAAGCCTGAATGTAATGACGTTACGACCGGTGAAAACAAATAATGTAAACTTATTACTGCTTCCATTTATGACACTGTCGTTATTATTGCTTGTGTAAATTAATGTACAACTGTTGTGAATGTTTGTTGTACTCAATTATAAAAAGTTTTTCTGTGTTCCAGGTAAAATTGTCTTTGTTGAAATTTCGGTGTGCGAATGTAAGTACGAAATTTTTACTGTCCGTTGCTTCACTTAGGATTTTATCGTTTGACAAAGTTTTTAGTAATCATGTCCTCGCTAGAATAAAATTGGAGGGGGGGGGGGAAATGAAGTCCTCATTTTCACCCTGCTTATTTCATTATTTCTCTGTGGGTAGTCCTATGGAACTTACCTTATCGTTAAATAAGTGTCTGGCTGATTGTGGGTTAAAATAAATGTGGCCATAACTTCCCATGCTAAAAAAAAAAAAAAAAAAAAAAGAAAATGAGAACGCTCCAGCCAGTACTCATCCCGTATGAAGACAACAATCAGTGTCCCACCCCAGGGAACAAAACCATGGGCTAATGTTGTCTTATCATCTTTCACTGTCTTCCTCATCATCCCACTGATAACTCACCGTCACCCTCACCCTCTTCCAGCGTTACCCTCACCCTCTTCCAGCGTTTGCCTCGCCTTAGATAAATGAGCCGTCCACTTACCCTGGCACTGTCTGTTGGGGAGGTGGCCGATTATTGCTTTCGATTGTACTCTCCATCAAAACGCATCGCTCAGGAGGGACCGATGGTATCCAAAATGACCATATAGTTCGTGGAGTTCTATCTATCTATACATCTGTCTTTAGCCAGATGCCGTAATCCCGTATGGATTAGCCACAAACAAATCGCCTCCTTGTCATCCTGTCCCCTGCCTTTTCGCTTCCCGCCTAACTTACATACCCATCTCTCATATACCTCTCTACTCCATCACTTCTTCTCATCCTCGGCCTCCCCCGAGATTTCATCCACTACCACCTGTATGTGCATACTGTATGTTAACAGCACGGTTGTTTGGAAGAGTATATGGTATGCGGGTGATTGGAAGGACAGCTGTTATGGATTGATTGAGGGAGTGTATAGTAATGGAATTTAGAGTGAAGAACTGGTTGAAGAGGTGTATAATAATGTAATGGAGAGAGAGTGAAGGATTGATTGTAAAAGTGTATGATGTAATGATGAGTGAAAGATTGGCTGGAGAGACGATCTGAAATGGTGAGCAGAATAGTACATATCGTGTCAGGTGACGACTTTGAAGATGTGTGACAAAAGTCAGTTGTCAGAGCAATGGATTTTGTAATCTGAAGCCTGTTTTCAGGACTGGATGAACAGGGTTGGATGGAATTGTATGTTGATGGGTGATGGGGAAAGTATACCTTGTGAACATGGGCTCTGTATTTCGGCTTAGGCTATAGCATGTACGCACCACATAACTGCAGAAATGTGTGTGATGGACGGAGAGGAGTGGGCAGGACAGGCTTCGATAATGGTAGGTTGTGGATGGAAGTGGGTAGGATAGGCTTGGGTAATGGTAGGTTGTGGATAGGAGTGGGCAGGATAGGCTTCGATCATGGTAGGTTGTGGATGGAAGCGTGTAGGATAGGCTTGGGTAATGGTAGGTTGTGGATAGGAGTGGGCTGGATAGTCTTGGATAATGGTAGGTAATGGATAGGAATGGGTAGGATAGGCTTGGATCATGGTAGGTTGTGGATAGGAGTGGGAGGGATATGCTTGGATGATGGTAGAATGTGGATAGAAGTGAGCAGGATAGGCTTGGATAATGTCTAAATTGTGGCTCAGATCAGGGAGAATGCATTGCGAAAACTGACAATTTACAGTACGTTGTCTAGTATGGATGATGCGATGGCTTATTTCCAACTTTTCACCAAACAGAACAAGAGTAAGAGGAAAAAAAGTTAGCACGCATCACTCTAGTTTACCCAGCATCTCGCGACACAGGCAAAAATACGACATCATAGTAAAGAGGTGGGGTTTTTCTTGCAGTGAAGGATATTTATTTGGTTCTCAGTATGCCTATCAGTCAATAGACAGGTAAAAACGCACATACCGTGAGAATACACCCTGAGCCATTTATTTTATTTTATTACCTTTTTTTTTTAATTTGCAGATGCCAGTGTTTATAAAGCCGTACTTACGTTTTTCTTTCAGTTGTGTTCACTATATGCAAATGGGTAGTCGTGATTTCTGGCAGGGTTGGTTTCCGCGGTAGGACAGTGTTTTATACCCGTGGCTGCGGGGAAAATATTTGCTGTGTCCTGCCCTAATGAGGGATGAGGCCAGGTAATACAGCATGTTGTGTTATGCTGCGTTGCGTTGCGTTGCATTGTGCTGTTTTGTGTTGTGTTGTATTGTGTTGTGTTTTGTTTTGTTGTGTTGTGTTTTTTGTTGTGTTGTGTTTTTTGTTGTGTTGTGTTGTTTTGTTGCACTGCGTTGAGTTGTGGTGTGTTGATGCATTGCATTGCGTTGCGTTGCCTGTCATATTCACCAGTCTATGCCGTAACTTGGATTATTTTACTCGTTCCTGGAACAATTATGCCCAAATGTGGGAAGTTGTTTTACTGGTGAGATACATCAGTTTTGACCAAACATGGACCTTCAGGTTATGGATAGGCAGGCATTGGTCGATTACAGGGGTATTGCAATTGATTACGATTATGATTACTTTGCAAACTTCAGATTACGATTACGATTAGGATTACTTTGCAAACTTCAGATTACGATTACGATTATCATTACAGTAAAAGTAAGAGTAATCGATTACGATAACGATTACATAAGAAGTAATCATTATTACAATCATGATTACATGTACTGTTGTGCACTATATAATTATGAGCACGTTTTCTTTTATACTTGAAATTGATTAAGTAAACAGCTGAAGTAAGTTTTTAAAAGCAAAAACATCGTCCAGTAATATAAAACTGATATTTTCTAGGGATATATATCTTATATGCAAATCATTTTAATAAGAACTGCCTGCGTAAGGAAGAACATAGAGTTAAGCTCTGCAGAACCTATGGCGACTGTTACTCTGGATAAAAATATACTGTACAGTGCTATGTCCAGTAAGTTGTTCCTTTTTTTTTTTTGTGCCAATTTGCAATACAAATGTGTTTTAGTAATTCAAGCACCGATACTTTTCTTCACTTTGTCATTGACCCTTTCATTCTATTAACTTTTCTACCAACTGAGATCTTCCCAGGTGATATTAGTCTAGCTTAGGTAGGATATTATGTGGAAGCTTCTAAGTGATAACCTACAATTCACTTTTGTTTTCATATTACTTATGGACTTTTATGGTGTATATTTGACTGTTTGACATTGAACTACAATATTTTATTCTTGACGAGTATTTGTGGAAGAATAACTTATCTGGGGCCTTGTAATCGTAAAAGTAACCATGATTACGATTACAATATGAGAGTAATTGATTACGATTCCGATTACTTTGAAAAAAATGCCTAAGTAATCGATTACGGTTACACAAAAGTCTGTAATCGATTACAATCGATTACGATTACAGATAACGAGTACCCCATGTCTGTGAATAGGAATAAAACGTGTGCGATTATATACTGTGAGGTAGTGGCAGGGGAAGGGGGAGCGGCAGGGATGAGGTGGAGAGGAGGGAAAGGCGGAAGTGAAGCAGCGGTATTAGAGAGAGAGAGAGAGAGAGAGAGAGAGAGAGAGAGAGAGAATAAGTATTTGGTTGGGAGTAAGAAGTGAGTGATTAATGTGTCTAAAAAAGTATTAAATCCATGTTAGCTTTTCGTTACTATTTTTCCCTCCACCATACTTTTTCTTTTCTCACCTCCCTCTCCACCTAACAAGCCAACCCAAGTTATCTTAACCCAACCTGTCATGTCCTTTTCAAATGTAATCTAACAAAATCAGACAACTTTTCTTAACCCATCCCTTTTCATTTAATATCATCCTTCCTCACCCCATCCCAGCCCAGTCCAACCACACTAAAGGCTTACCTAACCTAACCTCATCAGCCGCACTCAAGAAATAAATGCATAAAATATAAATATATAAAAAAGAAATAATCCCTATCGAAAACAAGTTACCTTAGCCAAACCTAGCATGATCCACCATATCCCATTACATCTCGCCCAAACCCAGTCTGACTCGGTTGAAATTAATTCAGTCAGATCTCTCTTTTCTTCGTTTTTCTTAAGTCATCACATCTGAACTTAAGCCATCCCAATCCAGCACCAGACCCACCTGGTTGTGGGAGTTTGGATTCAGTGTAAAGCTGTGGGCTCCTTTAGGTGCCTCTGGCGGTGCAGGAAGTGAGGGATTGCCGCAGCTAAATTTGTCGTTGTTGTTGCAGCAACGCACGTAGAAGCCGAGGCAATGTTGGCGGATTGAACTGGTGGTTATTCTGGTATACATAATTTTAGCTGGAGCGAAGACGTTTTGTTGAATAATGGAAGGAACTATAATGTGACTTTAATGTTCAGTTGGTGTTTGGAGTGAAAGGAGTCCAGTACCTGCTGAACAATGAGGGTTTTAGCAGAGTGGAAAAAATTTCACCTTTTTGAAATTTGGATAGTGATGACAACAGGCGAATGCAGGTGTAGAAGTATTACAATAATGCAAACATAACTGTGACTAAGAAGAAAGCCAGAGTTACGCATTACTGGCGTGCTTAACCTCTTTAAGTAAAAATTAGAGAATGTGTGCAGGAGCGTGAGTTAAAAATTGGGACTGGAAATTCAGAGCGGATAAAAACAACACGGTAGAAAGCTAATGTTAAGAACAATAAGGTCACGAGTAGTTTGCCCATGACTTTATTAAGAATGGGGTAAATGTGTTCTTCCTCTCTGACAGTTGGATTAAAAACGCGAGTCAACGAAACTTCAAAACATAAACTTAGTAGTGCTCAGTAAGAACAGGAAGGGTCGAGTGAGGTATGACACTGTGGGAAGAGACCTCACGGGACAAGGGAGGAGACGAAAGTAAGAGGTATTATTAATCTAGTTATAATCAGATTTTCGCTTCTCTTGGCCGAAGCATCTCATTTTTTGTTCTTCATCACCCTCAACAGAATCTTCACTCACCTCACCTCACATGTCGTGACTATTCATCGCCCTTTGGTCCACATTTATTATGCACACCAATTCACTTTTACTCAGACCCACCTGCCAGCCATTTCCTCATCTTCCACACGCCTTACCCTTTCTTACAACGTTATTCTTGTAACTAACGAAGACATTATGCTCACGCACCAAATATTTAACACGATCACCCATTAGCCCCTTCCCTTCCTCCTGCATGCCTTTCATTCACCCTACCCCGCCCATTCTGATTGGATTAAACATCCTTTATCCCACTGTTCAGTTTGCCTGGTATCTGTCCCTACCATTCACATCCTTACTTCCAGTCCATTTCCTCTCCATTTTTACTGCTCATCCTCTTCTTTCTTCATGTAAATTTTTCCAATTATTTTTGGACAGAGGTTCAAGGCAGGTGTATGCATGGCAAAGGGAAGACAAAATGTGTGTGTGTGTGTGTGTGTGTGTGTGTGTGTGTGTGTGTGTGTGTGTGTGTTCAGTTACAGCTTTAGGGAGGGACTGGTGGCCTTTGATCCCATTTTTGCAGTGTACAATAAACCAAAAATTCCAAAAACCTCTGACCAAAGGATTCAGGGGCGGTCGTAGAGGAACCGCAGGGGATTCCACCTCATCAGCCAGGACTCCTATTTCAAACGTTGGTTGTGTGTGTGTGTGTGTGTGTGTGTGTGTGTGTGTGTGTGTGTGTGTGTGTGTGTGTGTGTGTGTGTGTGTGTGTGTGTGTGTGTGTGTGTGTGTGTTCCATTCATACATCGGCATTATTCTTTTCTCTGCAGCGTGTTCTCTTCAGGAAATTAAAATCGTTTGTCTATGGCGACTGTTACATTTAGAACTTTTAATTATTGGCAAAAATAATTAACTGTGACTTTTTAGCCATGCCTCTGCAACGGGTTTCTTTGACACAAGTGAAATCATCTGACATTTACGGAAATTTATGAGGAAGCTCATTTATCTCTCCTCCTTTCATCATCCGTCCTACCGTCTTTGTTCAAAACAATGTCCGAGTTCTGGAATACGTACACATTTTGTATTTCTGTACCATTAAGTCTCAACCTGAAGTTTGGCTGTCCATATGCCATCACTTTACCCTCACTAACATTTAGTTTGAGAAACGCTGTTTCTACACACTGCTAGATTCTTCTAAACTCTGTCACATCCACTTGTTATTTGCTCTCATCACTGTATCATCTTCACACTGTAGCTGATGAAGTTTCCTCTCAAATCCACGTCCCTACCAGGCGTCTTCAGTGTCACCTCTCTCATCACTGATCCATAAACGCAATGAAAGCCATGCTGACATGACACGACACTGTTTCAGTCCAACAGTCAAATTAAGCATTTCACTCAACTCCATCTCCTCTCTCACAACTGAGAGTGCTTCATTACATTATATACTTTGAGTAGCTTTGTCATAGTAGTAGTCATAGGATAATACCTTCCACAATGCCTGCCGATCTCTGACATATGCCTTCCTCATGTCTGAGGGCACTATAGACACCAACTGTTTCGAAGTTGGCTCTAGCTTTCTCAACTGAAGGGACATTCAGTGGAGCGCGTCTCTCCGACAAGGACAACGTAATTTCCAAACCACGTTTCATAATGGGTTAGGGTTTCTCATCACTGATTAGGGCTTCGCAAAAAGTGTTTCTCGGATCCAGAATCTGTAAAACGATCCGGACCGGTCCCAAAAGTTATCGATTATTCCCTTGGACATGGGCTATCTACTCACCAAATTTGGGTCAAATCATTCTCTTAGTTTTTGAGTAATGCAGCTAACAAACAAACAAACACACAGACAAACAGGGGTGAAAACATACTCTTCCTCTCGGAGAGAATACGCACTTACCTATACGAGCACAGTTGTTTTGCTCCATTTCATAATGGGTGAAAGGAGGCAGCAATCGCATTATCTTCTCCCACTCCTTTCCATATTCAAATGTACCAATATTCCTTCCTTCCGTCCTTTCTTCCTTCCTAATCTCAGGTACTCATCTTCGTATCCAGACTATTCTACACAGCTACCAGACCCATAGGGGGAGGCGGTGGCTCAATCGGTAGAGAGTTGGCCTGCAGTCCTGACGGACCCGGGTTCAAATCCCGCTGAGGCAGGGAACAGTTTAAGGATTTGAATTTCAGAAAAATCAGACTTTACCAGAAGGCCCACCGACATGTCGTAAAAATACCCCCGCTAATACCAATACACCAGTCCTGTAAGAGACAGCCCTAGCATGTATTCAGTATGGACGGTAGGTGTTAGCGCCGAAGTGGTGACATGTAGAGGTGTGCAGTACGTAGGTGGACTACTGGGCCTTGAAAGCAGGCTGTGAAGCCTATGCCCAGAGTCGGTCACATAAAAAAAAAAAAAAATACTACCTCCTTACCTCAGATCACCAATACAGCACATCATCGCTCATATCATACACTCCTGCAGCACACAGCTTCCAGGCTCATCCCACTTCCTCCCTACCTCTTATCACCAATACATTACATCCGCGTTCATATCATACACCGCTGCAGCACACTACCAGGTCCACCCTATTTCCTCTCTGCCTCATATCACCAATACAATACATCTTCGCTCATATCATACACCCCTGGAGTCTTCCTTGTCTTTAGTTCTTCACCGATGAACACAGTGATCTCTCTTTCCACGCTCATTCTTACTCCCTCAAACTTTCCTTGAGCATCCTATTCTTTTGTGTTCAATTTTTTTTTATTTATGTTTCACTGTCTCTTCACCGTTAATTCGTCATCTCATTGCTCCCTATATTTCCTCACTATTTCCCCTCCCCCAACTCTCTCTCTCTCTCTCTCTCTCTCTCTCTCTCCTCTCCTCCTCCTCCTCCTCCTCCTCCTCCTCCTCTTCCTCCTCCTCCCCTGGCTCTCTCATCTGTCTTTCTACACTCCTTTTCCCATTTCTTCTACTTTACTTTTTTACCTCCTTCTTCATTTATTTTCCCTCTGTTCTTTTCTACATCTATCTTTTCTGTTTCCCTCGCCTTTCCTCATCTTCTCTTCTTTTATCTCCTTCCCGTCCTCCCTCCTTTCCGCACCGTCCCTACTATCCTTTCATTCCCACCATTTTCCTCTTCCCTCACAACATCTCGTTTTTTTCGCCATTCTTTTACCTCCATCTCCCTTCTCTTTCTCCATCCGCATTCCTTCCACACCTTCTCCTCTGCAGACCACTGGCACTTCCCTCCACACTTCTCTGCCTCTCTCCTCCGCCTTACCCACACCTTCACTTACTGTAGACCGGCCCGTAATGCGTTTTTATGGAGGTCTTTTGAGAAGGTCTGGCAAAGATTGTGCGTCTGTCACACTATGCTGCTTCACGTTACACTATATGCATTTTATCCTCTACCTAGGCCTCGGTTGAGAGAGAGAGAGAGAGAGAGAGAGAGAGAGAGATTAACGGATTTCCTCTCATGTGTCTATTTCGAAAATATGACACTAAATCGCCCCTCTCTTCATCTACAACCAGAGTAATGTTGAGCCGAGCTGTGATAAACTGTAGCTTTGTAATACTTTGTTATGGCAGTGCACTTTTTGCAGACGAAAATGTATTCCCATATGTATGTGTTAAAACCCTTCACTTTGAGGAGTCTCTCTTACACCGTTTACTGCACTGACGTCATTGTGTATTTTAGTCTTACTATCTCTAGACGGTTCTCTTAAACTTTTGAAAGCTCTTTCGGGCTGAAAGAGTTCCTGAAAGATTTATGTAACCTTCTCATTGGGCCTGGCCAGTCACTAATCTATATTATGCCCATTTACTCTAACATGGCCTAAAATCACCATGTCACCATATTGAATGTGAGTTGTGAAAAAAGATTAACAACAGAATCTTATGCTAGATACCAAAAGTGCTATGAAAAGAATACCGAGCCGTAGCACTATCTGATTTTGCCACTGACCTTTGTGAAATGATCGAAAACAGGGAAAAATCTTGTTAATATTAAGGTGAGTGATTTATAGTTAAAGTGACTCACGGGAAATATACTGTATATTGTGGGGAGCCTGACTGCTGAACTTTCACTCTGTTGTCGCAGTTTTTATTCTTGCCACCTTCAAAGGGTTGTAGTGTAGTCACCTGAGCAGAGTCTTCTTGAACTGTCAGAGTCAGATGTGCCCTTCTGAGCTCCTATAGCAAAAGTACCGGTGTAAATATACAGAGATTTTAAAATGTATTGACCACTTTTCTACGTCTTTATTTTAACACATATTTGATGTGATCATGGATACTAGACAGTGAAAATGTTAGTGTCTCTGGGCGGCGAAATCTATTCAAAATAAGGATGAGAATATACTGATGGTTGTTGAGAAAGAATGTGACTATGTGTGAAGCGTTTGTAAATGAAGACTGGAGATGGTGGAAGAATTTTAAGTCTCAGGACAGTGAAAGAAGAGAACGGCAATCGCGACAGAAAAGTGGAGAGATCTAAGCTTTTACTACGTTGTAGAAAAAAAAAAACAATAATATAAAATACATAAAATAAATGAATGGTTCGTTACCCATACCTTGAAATGCATGGTAGATCGTCCCTCCCGTTGTACCATGCCCGGGAAGGACACCACACAAATTATATTTTTGATGCCTTCAAACGGGTGTGCTCGTATGGTGTCGGGATGACAAGACAAATGTGTCCAACATATATCGTCATAATGGGCCTGCTAAACAGAATAATCTAGGTCGGATGTAGGAAGAATAACATAAAGAAAAAAAGATGTCTTCCGCTCTAATAACTCGCTCTAGCAAAGGATTAAAGGCAGACACTATTTCGTCGCGCACCAGGATTAATAATGGCTGCAAATTTTGTCACATGCAAAATAAGATAAATCAAACACAACTAACATCATTAAGATGAAATATAGCACTAAATAGAGAGACTCAGCTGATGGGCATGAACACAGAGAGTTGTGTGGCAAGTCACCCTTCCTGCCCAGCCATGGGAATGAGAAAGTGGAAGGATGCATGTAAATGAGTGCAGGAATAACATTTTCACAACAATAAAGCCGTTTATTTTCACAATTAGGCTGATGTCAGGTGATTATACTGAAGAGAAATTAGGAAGTCTTCAGGACAGTCATGATTATTGACTTGGCCAAAATTAAAGAACTTCAAATTATTTTACTAAAAGCTCACATCAGTTTTAGGGAACGCAAGTCACTGCTGCAGCTCAGGATCCATTTCGTCCATGCAATTTTATATTGCATCAGCTCATATTACACACACACACACACACACACACACACACACACACACACACACACACACACACACACACACACACACACACACAAAGATACAGAATGCCTCAGTAATAACCCCGCTCCTCCACCCGACAATAAAACTCATTAATACCACTCACTCGATGTAAAGCTGCTTTCGGGTGTCTGCCCTTTCCTCTCCTCCATTCTTCTTTCCTTCCATCCTCTTCTGTTGTTCTTTCCTTCATTCTTTCCTCGTCCTTCTGCCTAAGGGTGACATTACACTCCCTCTTTTTCTTTCCTTCATTCTTTCCCCTTCCTTCTACCTGTGGCTGACTTTACACTGAATGACAAGCCAAATGGTTTCCTGTACACCAGGAAATCATTTACTACGCTGGGTGGCAATCATATAACTAAATCATGGTTTATTGCTCACGTAATGCCACTCAGGGATGAGTGAGGCTGGTCACTCTCATCTTAAATGCCAGGACCAACTTGCCTAGCCTCGGGTTCCTACGGTCTTCATGGGGCAACGTAGGATTGGATGATGGAATGGAATGGAAACATATCCGGTAAATCTCAAAAACACACAGCCACCATAACCATTCAAACCTCTCGCCAAACTACCGCACATCCTCCATGAACCACCACCCAGACATCCACCCCTCAGATCCTACCTTACCCAGAGAGACACCAGGGCACTTAGACTGCGACCCTCACTCTTCCCTGCCACAATACCGTCTTAACAAGGAACTCCCAAAGAATACACTATACCGACACTGCAACGCAGCCACCTCCCCCCCCCCCTCGTTAACACAGAACAACACACTGACAAACCTCAGGCACCTCAGTGTTAACACAGACTCCTTCAACATAAATCAAGAAAATATTTTCGGTAGCGCCCTGATGAAGTTGCCGATTACCTGTGGTCCACTGGTTTCACGTCAAGATTTGGTCCTTTCCTGTGATTACGTATGTTTGCAGACTGGACGGGTTCGATATAATGAGATCCTTCTTAAACTATACACAATCGCCAACTGGTAGTAAGCTAAAAAAAAAAAAAAATGCTATTCAACAAGTTATCACTGTAGGGTAAGTTAAAAAAAAAAAAAAAAAAGTTGTGCTACCGGGCCTCGAGCCTGGGTATTAGCTTTGCGTGGGTCTGTCTAAACCCCTACCTTTCCCACCCCGCCAGATATTGGTACGTAGTGATTATTTGCTGGATTTTATTCACTCGTGGAGGCGGTCAATCGTCGTCCAAGGGGCCGCTTTTACATTCTTATCCCCTTCCCCCAACAACGATCTCTCCTGTACTAAATAATCAGTCGTAGCCGTAGCAATAATAAAACATACAAGATCATTGGACTGTAGTTCACTTTGTTTTTGTCTAAAATAACTGTCCTTTTTTTTCCCTCTTCAGCTCCAGGAAGTTAATTTCACTCCTTCGTTGCTCCACATAATTTTATTAAGCTTTGGAAAGACTTTTCGAATTGGAGAGGTCAGGTATTCCCTTCATTATTATCATCATCACTTTATTGTTTTAACTCCCAAACGGCCTATAATTACCATTTCTTTCAAGTTAATACCGAGGTGCAACGAGACCCTACCTCTAATACGATGCTTGTCGCGAAAAATTACCATGGAAAGGATATCACGCGGTAGCAATGTCCTTTTCAGCTAGTGAAGTACGTGACGTCAGTTACTGAAGGACGAGAATCTTCAAGTTAAAGTAAAAAAATAATTAATAAGCATTCTTCCCACGTCAGAAAACGGCAGTGTTGTACTTGGTTTACGAGAGTCTTTTTAAACTGTCGGTGCCAGATATGTCCTTCTGAGCCCCTTTGGCAATAATGCCGGTGTATAAATACAGAAAAATAAATATAAACTGTACTTGGGGTACTTGCCTTTACAAATATGTAATTGATGTACCTGTAATCTTAAGAATACTGTACTGTGATAATTTTACTGTCTGCGAGCGGCGATGTCTATTAAAAACGATGGCTGTTAAGATGTTGACCTAGTATGATGTGTTGGTGAAAGAAATGACGAGAAGCTGTGAAAGAATTTTAAGAGCCCCAGGACAGTGAATGAAATGATGGGTAGTTGACAAAACAGTGTGGAGACAGATTAGCCTTAGTTACATGGTTGAAATAACAATAGTAATAATAATAATAATAATAATAATAATAATAATGAAAATGTCTCAGTACGTAAATGAAGACACAGGAGTTTCGAGACCATCCAAGTGCCTGACCTTCATTATGCCCCATTTTACTCTAAACTGGTCTAAAATTACGATCTTTCCATACTGAATATGAGTTGTGAAAAAAGATATACAGAATGTTATGCAAGATACTAAAAAGTGCCATGAAATGAATACCGAGCCGTAGCATTATCTGATTCTGCCACTGACCTTTGTGAAATGATCGAAAACAGGAAAAAAAATCTGGTCCAAATTAAGCTGAGTGAAATATAGCTAAAGTGGCACTCACGGGAAATATATTGTATATTGCGGGGAGCCTGATTGCTGTCCTTTCACTCTGTTGTCTCAGTTTTTATTCTTGCCACCTTCAAACGGCTGTAGTGTAGCCACCTTAGCAGAGTCTTCTTGAACTGCCGGGGTCAGAGGTGCCCTTCTGAGCTCCTATAGCAAAAATACCTGTGTTAATATACAGGGATAAAAAAATGTATAAACTAATTTCTACGCCCTTATTTTGACACATATTTAGTGCAATTATCGATACTAAACAACGAAAACATTAGTGTCTGGACGGCGGTGTCTGTTAAAATTAAGAATGAGAAAAAACTGATGGTTGTTGAGAAAGGTAGTGGCTAAGAGTGAAGTGCATGTGAATGAAGACTGGGGGCGATGGAAGAATTTTGAGAGTCTCAGGACAGTGAAAGAAAAGAGAGGCAATAGTGACAGAAAAGTGGCGAGATTTAAGCTTTTACTGAGTTGTAGAAAAAAAACACACACACACAAAATAATATAAAATAACGTAAAATATATTAATGGTTCGTTACCCATACCTTGAGGTGCATGGTAGATCGTTCTTCCCACTGCACCATGCCCGGGAAGGACACCACACAGGATATACTGTTGATGTCTTCAAACGGTTGTGCTCGTATGGTGTCGGGATGACATGTGTCCATCATATATCATTTCCTCATGAGGGGTCTGCTAAACAGAATAATCCAGCCCGCAGATAGTAAGTTAATCATAAAAATAGACGTCTTCCGCTCAAATAGTTCGCTCAAGCAAACAATTAAAGATAGACATTATTTCATCGCGTACCAGGATTAAAAGTGGCTGCAACTTTTGTCACGTGCAGTATGAGATATTTCAAACAAAACTAACATAATTAAGAAAAAATAAAGCAGTACATAAAGAGACTCAGCTGATGGGCATGAACATAGAGAGTTGCGTGGCAAGTCACCCTTCCGGCCCTGCCATGGGTGTGAGAAAGTGGAAGGATGCAAGTAAATGAGTGCAGGAAAAACAGTTTCATAACAGTAACTGTCTGTTATCACATTTAGGCTGATGTCAGATGATTATACTGAAGACATATCAGGAAATGTTCAGGACGGTCTTGATTATTGATGAAATTTCAGGACGGTCATGATTATTGTTTGGCCAAAATTAAAGAACTTCAGACATTATTATAGTAGAAGATCACTTCAGTGTTAGGGGGACACAATTCATTGTTGCAGTTCAGGATCCATTTCGTCCATGCAACTTTATATTGCGTCTGCTCATACTACACACACACACACACACACACACACACACACACACACACACACACACACACACACACACACACACACACACACACACACACGCACACACGCACACACACGCACACACGCACACACACACACACAAATGATACAGAATGCCTCAGTAATAACGCCACTCCTCCACCCGCCAATAAAATTCATTAACACATACCCGATAAGTCTCCAAAACACACAGCCACCATAACCATTCAAACCATTCTCCAAACTACCGTACATCCTCCATGAACCACCACCCAGACATCAACCCCTCAGATCGTACGCTACCCAGAGAGACACCAGGGCACTTAGACTAAGATGTGACAATCACTCTGCCCTGCTACAATACCGGCCACACATAGAACGCCTCAAGAATCCACTTTACCCACACTACAATGCAGCTACCTCCACCCCCCCCCCTCACACACACACAACAACACACTAGCAAACCTCAGGCACCTCAGGGCCACAATACAGACTTCTTCAACATAAATCAAGAAAAAAATGTTGGTAGCGTCCTGATGAAGTTGCCCGTTATCTGTGGTCCACTGGTTTCACATAAAGATTAGTCCTCTCGTACGGTTACGTATGTTTGCAGACTTAAACCTGGACGGGTTCGATGTAATTAGATTCCTCTTAAATTTTTATAACACCGCCAGCTAATAGTAAGCTAAAAAAAAAAATTAACAAGTTAACATTGTTGGGGTAGTAAAAAAAAAAAAAAAAAAAAAAAAAGGTTGTGCTACCGAGCCTCGAGCCTGGGTATTAGCTTTGCTGTGTCGGTCTGTCTAACACCCCACCCTTTCCCACCCCGCCAGATATTGGTACGTAGTGATTATTTGTTTAAAATTATTCACTCGTGGTGCAGTCATTTGTCGTCCAAGGGGCAGCTTTTACATACTTATTCCCTTCCCCCACCAACGGTCTCTCCTGTCCTGAATAATCAATCGCAGCCGTAGCAATAATACTGTATAATGTACATAATCACTGGACTGTAGGTCACTTTGCTTTTATCAGAAATAACTGTCCTTTTCTTCTCCTCTTCAGCTCCAGGAAGTTAATTTCACTCTTTGTAGTTCCACATAATTTTATTGAGGTTTAGAAAGACTTTTCGAATTCGACGTGTTAGGTATTACCACCACTATATTATAGTAACTCCAAAACCAATTTAAATTACCATTTCCATCAAGTTAATACCGAGCTCCAGCGAAACGCTACCCCTAAATACCATGTTAGTCGCGAAAAAGTGCCATGGAAAGGATATCACGCGGTAGCACTAAAATCTTCAGCCACTGAAGTACGTGACATCAGTTAATGAAGAACGAAAATCTTGAAGTTAATGTAAAAATATAATTAATTTGCATTTTTCCCACGTAAGAAAACGACTGTGTCGTATTAGTTCAGGAGAGTCTTTCTGAACTGTCGGTGACAGATGTGTCCTTCTGAGCCAGTCAAGCAATGGTACCGGTGTATAAATACAGGAACAAAAACAAGCAAACTCTATTTGGGGTCGTTGTCTTTACAAATATATATATATTTTATGAGGTCTTAGTCTCATAGATACTATACTGTGAAAATTTTACTGACCTCGAGTGATGATGTTTAATGAAAAGTATGGGTTTTGAGAAAGATGGTGACTCAGAGTGATGTGCTGGTGAATGGAATGACGAGAAGCGGTGGAATAATTTTAAGACCACCAGGACAGCAAAAGAAATGAGCGGCATTTGTGACAGAACAGTAGGGAGACAGATGAGGTTTAGCTACTTTTTTGAAATAATAATAATAATAATAATAATGATAATCATCAACATCATCATAACAACAAAGAAATTCAGTGAAACCAAAAAGGCTTTAGGGTTCGAGGGAGATTGTCCATCCAGTTCTTCCACTACCGGGAGGGACACAACACAGATTATACTCTTGCTGCCATCAGATGGATATATGTTGTCAGAGTGAGATGTATCCATCATATATCCTTTCGGTATAAAAGGTTCTGTTAAACTGAAAAATATTGCTCGGAGATAGTAAGAATTAACTGAGAAAAGACGTATTTCCACTCAAGGTGTTCGCTTCAGCGTATGGAAGGTATAGCCTCTTTCGTCGTGTACCAAGTTTAAAACTGGCTGCAACCCTTGTCACAAAAGAAAGCTAACGTTATTATGAGAAAAAAATAATAATACATTGCGTAAAGAGTTTCAGCTGGTGGACATTAACGCGGACAGTGACTTGCATGGCATGTGACTGTTCCCCCCCAGCCATGGGAGTGAGAAAATTGAAGAATGCAAGTAAATGTGTGCAGCAATTAACAAAAGAGCTACTTAACATCGGATTTCTGTTGATGTCAGACGATTATACTCAAGAGAAATCCACGGTGTGAGAAGTGTCAATCATTATTAATGATTTGGCCGAAATTAAAGAAAATCGTACTTTATTTTAGTAAAAGATCAAAGAAGTGTAAGACGGACACAGTTCATTCTTTCAGCTCAGGATCCATTCCGTCCATGTAACTCTGTATTGCATGATCCCCCATCAGTGTGGGGGAGCCGTACATAGCTCGTTTTGAGGACATGGCAGACATGTATCAACTGGATGAGGCAGCTAAGCGGCTTCAGTTTCTTAGCCTATTTGAGGGCCCTGCCCTCGATATTCTCCACAGAATTCGTGGAGACAATCTCACATATGAGATGATGAAAGCTGCACTCATTAAGGCGTATGGTCTCACAGTAGACGACGCCAAAGTTCAGTTCATGCGAGCTCGTCTCCAAGACAAGGAGACAGCTGTTCAGTTCCTTGATCGTCTCACAGCTTACTTAAATGAGTGGATGGAGAAAGATGAAACTCCTTCCACGCATGAGGGGATAATTGACCTTATGCTGCGTACACAGCTAGAGAGGTCGTGGCCTGCTGAGCTCATAGCACAGCTTAGGATCTGTCAGGTGAAAGATGCCAGCCAAATGGCAGAAAAGGCTGACGCATTCTTTACTGCATACGGGTATCAAACTCGTAAGCAAAACACCTGGAACAGCAGAAAACCTGATAAGTCTGGGAAGCCGTCTCAGACTGAACCCCAGCAACAAGGCCATTCTCAGAGTAATGGTCAAGGTCCAAAACCTCAGTGGAAGGACCAGGGGCAAAACACTCAGAAACCTGAGTGGAAGAGGTACAACAAATACCCTAACCAGCAGCAGCAGCAGCCACGCAACCGACCGTCGAGACAAACTTTTTCACCACCAGCTCAAAAGAGGCAGGAAGCGAACGCAGCCTTCATTCCTCAGCAGCAGCACGGTGGTCATGTCCCTACCAGTATGGGTACTCCCCCACAGTTCACTAGTCCCACAGTGACAGTGAACCCCCCTCCACAGATGGCCAATGTTCCATCTTCCCAATATGGTCCTCAAGGCACAATGTTTGCCGCATCAATTCAGCAGCCTCATGAGTGGCTAGCTGCTTCCTCCACAGGCCCTCCCACAGGTGACAGTACCTTCCTTGTTCAGCCAGGGTTTGTGGGAGGCATTCCTGTGAAGGTCCTGAGAGATAATGGTTCCTCAGGTTGCTCTGTCAAGCAGAGTCTGGTTCAGCCTGAGCAGTATACAGGTCGATAGATCCATGCAAACCTTATTGATGGATCAGTGAGATTGTTCCCTGAGGCATGTATCCAGGTGGCATCTCCATTTTATACTGGTACGACACTTGCAGTTGTCATGCCAGAACCCTTATTTGAACTCATCATTGGCAATATTCACGGAGTCAAGGATAGTTGCTCTGGTGATGACGCTACTCAGACTTCGGCTGCTGCGGTAACACGAGCCATGGCTGTGTCACCCCAGTGATCATTGAATCGCCGCAAGATCTGATGTGTAGCCAACTTGTTGTACAAGAACAACATTCTGACCCGACACTTGCTGCCGTGCGGAACAAACAAAAGGGTCGAATGATAAAGTATTCACGGGGAGGTCGAGCCAAGTTCCTTCACAAACAAGGACAGCTCTGCCGTGAGTCACGAACACCCGAGGGCGAGGTTCGACTGCAGTTTGTCGTTCCTGCCAAGTACCGCCTAGCAGTGTTACGATGGGGTCATTGTTCAGGCTCAGGAGGTCACATGGGGAAAAGGAAGACCCAGGGCCGTATCTGAGCTGACTTTTTCTGGCCAGGGATGGGACGAGACATAGATAGTTTTGTCCGTTCCTGCAGTGTGTGTCAAAGTAACACCACTAATCAGGGATATGTCCTTCCTGTGCCATTCATAACCACACCTGTAATCTCTGAGACAGTTGAGAGACGGGGTAGTGGTGAAGTGGGTGCAGACCTGACGTCTCACCCATTGGTCCCACGGGACACATTATGTCCAGGGCCTGTACATACATGTCATGTACCGTAAGTTAAGGGGGAAGTTTGAGAGAGAACTCCGCAGAGGTGACTCAAGGCTATGGAAGACCCGAGTTTGCACAAGGATTCTCAGCTCCCCGATACTAATATAAGTACTGTAGGTTAAGGGGGAAATTCGAGAGAGAACTGCGCAGAGGCGACTTGAGGCTATGGAAGACCCGAGTTTGCACAAGGATTCTCAGCTCCCCGATACTAATATAAGTACTGTAGGTTAACGGGGAAGTTCGAGAGAGAACTCCGCAGAGGCGACTCGAGGCTATGGAAGACCCGAGTTTGCACAAGGATTCTCAGCTCCCCGATAGTAATATAAGTATTGTAGGTTAAGGGGGAAGATCGAGAGAGAACTCCGCAGAGGCGACTCGAGGCTATGGAAGACCCGAGTTTGCACAAGGATTCTCAGCTCCCCGATAGTAATATAAGTACTGTAGGTTAAGGGGGAAGATCGAGAGAGAACTCCGCAGAGGCGACTCGAGGCTATGGAAGACCCGAGTTTGCACAAGGATTCTCAGCTCCCCAATATTAATATAAGTACTGTAGGTTAAGGCACAGGTTGAGGACCCGTGTGCAGTTCGAGGCTATGGAAGACCCAAGTTTGGACAAGGATTCTCAACTTGCCGACCATAATCGTGTGCTATAATTAATGGCGACCTCGAATGTATGTCGTAACACTGACTGCTAGGCAGAGAGAGTAATTGTAACATAATAAAATTTTGTCTCACTGGCACTTTTGATGCTCCACCTCAATTGATTTTGCAGGTACAGCAATGGGTGTAGCAGTTTTGCTGTGCGGGCCAGCTGATCGTCTGCCGCACGCTGCCGCCTCTTCTTATCTGCCTTCGTCGTCGCCATATTATTATTTACTATGTCGTTTTACATGTAGGTACAGTTACACTACAACTGTCACACCTACACCGTGTATTACATACACCACGCTACACAACAATTAGTTGTCAGTGTAAATGTAGCGAATTTTCATTCAGTTTGACCTGAGTACAGGATTTTCACCATCGTCACGGAGTTTTTCCCTCAAGCTTGCTTCTATTAATGTAAATACGAGGTTTTGTTCGCTCACTGGCGACTGCGACTTTCTCCTGTAGCAGGATAGCACGCACACCACAGTGTGAATCTTGTGTGACTGAGTTAGGATGTGTGCATATATATATATTCCACAAATTTTTTCCCATAAGGAAAAAATTTAATTTTGTAGGGGCGTAATGTCACAAATCAAATTTGCGACATTTTCCTTTTGTGAGAAGCCACAAACTACTAGTGGAAAACTCACTGTTTATCGTTCAGTTAACCGCTCATTCGGACGGAAGCTTTGTCAAATCAATTTTTCAGTGTCATACGTTATTGTCTTTGTGTGAGACATTGGCGCTTCCGCTGAGCGATTTGTTTTGGGCACGTTTTGCTCACTCGACCGTTAAAAAATGCGGCCTACTGCTCCCCCTTTTTTCCCACGACTTACTCAGTCCAGTTGTTGCTGTGACGGAGAGAGGTCCTGTGCCAGCAGTGTGAGAGGTCAGCTAGTACCCAAACTCCACTTCACAGTTCTCCAGTGCTCCCAGCCTTAGCTCTCCGGCTTTGGGTGATACACAGCATTCATCGACCAGTATTTCTTTTTGTATTTTCCTAGTCTTAAGAGTTTAATTAAGGTATTTTTTCCTAGGCGTAAGGATTTAGCTCTTGTGTGAGTGTGTTCTGGTGTCAACATCTTTTTCCATAAGAAGTTGTAGTATCACACATTTTACATAATAATTTTTAAAGCTGTTTAGTCATAATTAACAGTGTGTAATGAAGTGTGAATGACGAACAACCAAATATCATTTCGCTGTTAGCTGTGGTAGGAGAAGAAAGTGGATGGCAGACCATAAGTGCCACCCTGTTTCAATTATAAAATGAAGGTTAGGAGAAGTGAAAAGATATCTGAATAGTGCGTAAGTGTAAAGTCCTGGGGAACCATTTATTATGTTGGTATATGTGAATGTACTTAATGCCATTTAATAGAGGTGTATAATGTGCTAGTAGAGTTGTCATTTATCTCTACTTTTTGCATTAGCCCAGAGTATATGTAAATGCTCGGCACCTCACTTTTTAGCTGACCTCAGCACCACGCCATAGTCGGCTCGGTGAGTGTACAGCGTTAGAAGCCATTTTATAGTTATCAAGGGAGGTGGTATCGCTCTTACATATCTCTCGGGTCGCAGTTATATTATTCTGTACCCAGTAAAGAGAGATTTAATCTGCTCATTTCTGTCACCTTACGCTATCACTTAAAAACAGACCAGCTTCCACCTTCTCGTGGCAGAGGACCTTTGGTGGGAAGTGTCGGGCAGTGACGGTGAGTAGCTGACATGTACTACAGACAGTGTCGTCGATCTCCAACACGGTGGTCTAGTTATACTATAACAGCAGAACACATAATATTAATTGGTGCTAGCGGTGGCACGATATTTAGTGCTAGCCGTGTACCGATACATTAAATTGGTGGCCAGCGGTGCGACGATACATTAAATTGGTGTTCAGTGCTGGGATACGATACGTACTAAAGGGATTTATGCTGTGAACCAGTAACCCTTGCAATTGCTCATTCCTGAAGGTGAAACAGAAAATCTTACTCAACTGTTGTAAGGGGACTAATTACCAGTGAGTTAAGTGGAGCAGATAAACTGGAGTGGTGCATATTAATTCCTCCCATTATTCTGCCAGTGCGAGATTCCTATCTTAAACACAAACTGGCAGTTATCTCGCCCTGTGGTGTGCGAGATATCTCCATCTTCAAACGCAAACTGGCAAGAATCTCGCACTCGTGTGTGAGAGGCGAGATAAGGAGAGTTCAAGTCAGTGCGGTGAGGAGTGGGTCAACTAGCGACTTCTAGCACCTCCAAAGGCGCAGACGACTGAAGCAAGCCGAGGGAGAGCGAGAGCGGCCGAGAGGTGCCACGATTGTGTGTGGTGCGTCTGTGGCATCTGCCTGGCGTGATGCGGGGCGAACCAGTCGCTTGCTAACTCCCACAGCGAGCGGGCTGCCGTGTATGGTTGGAGGAGTCTGGTGGAGTGTGGAACGTGGAATGTGGAACATCATCCTGGACTTTCATATCTAGGTAGTGTCCATGCATTAGTAATCCACACACACACACACACTTGAATCAACACACGTTAGTTAATTAATGTGTGGAAATAAAGGTTTCTCAGAATTCCCTTGAAATAAATATACTTTCTGTGTATTTTATATGTGTCCCGTTCTCTGTCACACCGTAACTATCCTTGGTTGGATGGATACAGTGAAAAAGTGGGGACATAGAATTAGGGGAAATAGAGATAAGCCAACCCCACTAGACTCAGAATTTTATGAGTGGGTTGAAACATCAAATAAAAGTGCTCAGACATATTAAATGAGTGAAGGACATATTGAGGATCAAGATGATGAGGATATTTCTGAAGGACAGGATGAGGATTTGAACGTTTTGCATTTGCGTTCTTGTCATACTTATTCAACAGTCCCAGAGCAATCAGTTAGATCCAAAATGGCCACTAGTCTTGCTAATGAGGGTAATCCTAGTGAGGAGACCGTGGAAGTTGAGACAACAACAGTACCTTTGGTCACTCAGGATATGCAAAATCCAGTCATTAGTGATAGTACTACAACCACTCACATACCTGTGTATACTTCAGATGTTTTCAGTACACCACAAGGTTTTGGACAGAATTTATTTTCTGTTCCTTATTCACATGCATGGGGTATAAACACAGATGGTATTGGCATGCAAACCCAGAATCCTAATCAATGGGGTATGAATACTAATATTGACATGCAAACCCAGAATCCTAATCAATGGGGCATGAATACTAATATTAGCATGCAAACCCAGGGCCCTTATCCAAATACCTGGGGTATGACTAACAATATGGGCGTGCAAGGTCAGACTAACCCTCCTCCTTTGTGGCAGATACCTGTACCTAATATGGCACCCACTAATCTGGCTACTGATATAGCACAGCAGTATCCTAGCTGTACTGAAAGTCAGGCTTTGGCGAAGGCAGGCATATGCTATGCAGAAGCTAGCAAAGCCATGCAAACTTCGGGCTGGAGAGATACAGCTACTAGTTCTCCACAGCAAAGGACCAAGGCTGTTAAGCCAGAGGTGAAAAGATGGTGTGTCATACATGGGCATTGTCCTCATGAAACGGACTGTTGCCCCTTTGTCATTGAAAAGAGGAAGAAACTAGGGAACCCAGCTAGTTTGGGGGAAGCTCAGGGCCGCACGCAAAAGTAATTAAAATAGTACAATCCACCGATGCGTGTGTGGCAGCTATTACTAAGGTGGACTTATTATCTATTCCTAGGATCATAGGGAAAGGTCAAGTGTCCCTGATCGTAGATACAGGGGTATGTACAAACATTATTTCTAGTAAAGCGTTGGAAAGACTTAAAAGTGAAATGCCTCTAACAAACTGGACATTTTCACCACCTGATGTAATGTTGACAGGTGTGACAGGGAGTAGAATGAAGATTGTAAGCCAGGTGCCGTTGACATTGAGGGCAGATAAACGATCTCCTGTGTTACGTGCTACGTTTTATGTGGTTGAGGATTTTCCTCTGCCAGCTGATGGACTGTTAGACTTTGAAACCATGGAGGAGTATGATACAGTAATACACCCTCAAAGACATTCCATTTCCTTTAATGGGAAAGAGTTTGTAGGCCTTAATCCCTCAGCAACACGAACTGGAACTGGCATCCAATCAGGAGCCGTCCAACCAGTTGTGACCCCGACAAGTGAAGCGTCAAGGGAGTCCCCAGATGCACACGAAGCGGAGGGTATGTACTGGAAGAAAGTCAGGGCTATAGTGAGTGGTAATCACCACTTACCCAGTCAAACTGTCTGTAAAATTCCTGTCCGAGTACCTGACGTGTCGGTGGGAACTGATGTAGCATGCTTAACTGAGACTGTAACATAAGGCATTGTCGCTGGAATCGACTCTGACTAGCGTTGGCCAAGACCAGAAGACGTCCCTCTTCATCGCAAATATGAGTGGTGGCGCAGTTAAGCTCAGAGATGGTTGTTATATAGGCGACTTGATGTGCTATGGTGCCCCCATAAAGGAAGCCGACGACGTGCCGGTGATCTCTCCTTTAGTTACATCTCAAGCAACGACTCAGTCGGAACCTGTACGTCTGGCTAAGGAAGCTGGAGCAATATGTGAAGGTCACGGATAATGTAGACCATAAAACACGACTCCTAGCCCTCCTTAGAGAATTTTCCGACGTAGTAGCACTTCCAGGAGAAGCGCTGGTTAGGACGGATAGGGTGAAGCATCATATTGGTTTGTGCCCTGGTACAAATCCAGTTTATGTGCCCGCATACCGTCTACCGTACAGCCAAAGGGAAGCAGTGGATGAGGAAGTTGAAAGGATGCTTTGTGATGAAGTTATCCAGCCTTCCTCCTCGCCTTGGAATGCACCACTCTTTCTAGTGCCTAAGAAGGACGGTGGTGTGAGACCTGTTGTGGATTTTCGGCAAGTGAACAAGGTAACAGTACCGGATCGTTACCCGATTCCGCATCTGCGAGACTTACTTCAATCATTAGGTAAGGGAAATATTTACTTGTCTGGATCTAGCGTCAGGGTATTGGCAGGTGGAGCTGACCGAAGAGTCGCGTCCCATTACTGCTTTTAGCACTCACCATGGGCACTTTGAATTTCTCCGGATGCCTTTTGGACTGAGTAATGCTCCTTTAACATTTCAGCTGATGATAAACCAATTGTTTGGCGAGATGTTAGGGCAAGACGTCTTAGCGTATCTAGATGACCTAATCATCGTGAGTAACAATGTTAACAGTCATTTTAACAAGTTAAAACGAGTGATGGAAACCTTGAGATCTGCAGGTCTGAAAATTAAGCTGTCTAAGTGTGAATTTCTGAAATCCAGTATTAGATTTTTAGGACACCTAGTTGATGGTAATGGCATCAAGGCTGTGCCGGACAAGGTAAAGCCAATGTTAAATTTTCCTATACCACAGAACAAGGATCAGATAAGATCGTTCCTAGGCCTCACTGGCTTTTATAGGAGTTTTGTCCACAGGTATGCCATCATAGCATCACCTTTAACAACGCTACTTAAGAAGGACGCTGCATGGAAATGGGGACCCTCGGAAGAGAAAAGCTTCAACGAGCTCAAACAAGCCATGTCAGAAACACCCGTATTAGCGTTTCCTGATTATACTCAACCTTTCTATCTGTGCACGGACGCCTCAGGTCTGGGTCTGGGAGCGGTGTTACAGCAGAAGGATGAGCAAGGTAAGACACATACCATAGCGTATGCTAGTAGGGCACTAAGACCCCCAGAGAAGAACTATTCGACGACACATTTGGAGACATTAGCAGTCGTGTGGGCGTTAGGACATTTCCGGGATATTATCTTTGGCTACCGGATAATTGTTTTAACTGACCATGCACCCATACGCGACTTGTTTAAAGGAAAAAACTTGCATGGTAAGGTTGCGCATTGGTTTGGCAAGGTAATGGAGTTTGATCCAGAGGTCAGATATTTACCAGGCCGTCAAAATGTTGTAGCCAATGCGTTGAGTAGAAACATTGCTGCTACCATAGCCGAGGATGTTGCTCTTGCTAAGTATTCCTCAGACACGGTAAAGGGGAACAACGTAATGATGCGATGTGGTCTCAAGTCATCTATGCCTTGGAGTCTGGCGACGAGACTTGTCTATCTGAACTCCCAGTACCAATGACTCACTTCCATCTTCAACAGGGTCTTTTGTATAAGCAACCCCCAGGGCAGGACACTGCATATCAGTTGGTTGTTCCTGCTACCTTACAGCAAGCCATGCTACAGTTAGTTCTTGACGTACCTCAAGCAGGTCATCCCGGTCGCGATAGATGCATACGTGAGGCGAGAAAGAAATACTATTGGCCAACCATGAGGAAGGACATAGAAGCCCACGTCAGTCAATGTGTCAAATGCGCGGAAATACGAGGAACGACGGGACTTCCGACTCCCATCTTAGAGTATCCTCTACCGGAAAAACCCTGGGATACAGTCTCCATTGATCTCTTAGCGTTGCTGAGAAGTCGTCAAGGTTCAAGTTATGTACTGGTGGCAGTGGACCATTTCTCACGATTCACTGTTTTAGCACCTTTACAGACAAAAACTTCAGAGGAGGTGGCGCATGCTTTTGTGACTTCAGTGATTTGTCCATACTCTACACCCAAGGTATTGCTCAGCGATAATGGCAGTGAATTTCGTAACCAGGTGTTACAAGAAATCTGTCGTATGTATGGAGTAAAGCAAGTTTTTGTAACGCCTTACAGTCCTAAGAGCAATGGCCTGGTGGAGAGAACAAACAGGAAGATACTGGAAGTCTTGAGACCAGTAATAACTTCAAATCAGGAGGATAACTGGGAAGACTGGTTACCACATGTAGCGGCGACCATCAACTCCTCAGAAAATTCATCAACTGGGAAGTCTCCTCATTATATCCTTTATGGAGAAGAGAAAGTGTTACCCTACGATTTGTTGGCTGGACCTCCTACTCCAGTATACAACGAAGAAGACTACGCAAAGGTACAGTTGTTGAAATTCCAACATATACACAGTGAAGTACGAAAAAGATTAAAAGCCTCAAGAGCAGAGATGATGGCGAAACAACACAAAGGTAGTCAAGAAAAGACGTTACAGGCAGGCCAGAAGGTCATGATCCACAACCCTGAGAGAATTTCCAAGCTCAGACCTAAGTTCCGCGGACCATATACTGTTGTGGAACGAGTACGTGGAAATACTTATAGAATAAAGGATGAAGCTAATGGAACTCAGGAGGTAGTACATGCTGATAGGATCAAACTAGTAAGTCAAGAGCTAGGCCTAACTAACCCTGCGTCTGATGTGTTGTCCCCTCTGTCTTCGTCGCAGTCTATGTCGTCGTCCGTACCTGTCCCTAACCAAGAGTATCACAGCAAGCTACGATCCCACAACAAGAGTGATTAAGGGAGTATCTTCTCTTGCAGAAAAAAATGTGGCTGTGGCTCATACTCCTCGTGCGTTGCTTGGGGTGGACCTATGGAAAGACGTCGGACACGGACATGACTGCGTTAATGCCAGGAGCACTGAAGAGCCCACTTGGAGAAGTCGTAGTAGTGGAAGATGCAGTATGCGTCTACTATCCAATGGAAGGCTATCTCCAAACGCCAGATATTGTCAAGGAGGTCTCCAAGGGCTTGTCGAATCTCAGACAGCAACTATTGGAAGTGGGAAAGATGTTTAATCGAAACCCACGATTGACGAACTCTGACACTGAAGCTTTGGAACGAACCTTGCATGGAATTGTTGAGCTTCAGACTAGGCATATAGACAGGCTCACCGACAGGCTCACTAACTTGCATGTAGCTTTACCTAACGTACACTCTGATCTTTCCAAGCATGTCCATGGACGTACTAAGAGAGGACTTGTGGATTTTCTAGGAATCTTGTCTCAACAACTCTTTGGTACGGCATTAGATAAGGATGTAGTGCAATTGGGTAGACAGATGCATGACTTGACACTGGCCGCTAAAGCCAATAATAGATTAATCATGCATGTGTATAAACAGTTAGATGAGTTCACTAACAAAGCTAACGAGATAATTAGGACTACCAACCATCTAGTAGAGCTTGTGAACAACATCCAAATTAACCTACCAACCCTAGCTAACTTGGTGTTATTTGCTGAGTACTTACATGCTCTCGACGAGTCAACCACTGCTTTGGAGAAGCATGCAGCCAATATGGTGGACGGCTTAATCGATGCAAGTTTGAACAGGGTTAATGCTTTATTGCTGCCTACTAATATACTAACAAATGTACTTGATATAGCTATGTGGAAGCATGGACTTATGCCACTCTTTGATCTGAGTCAACTGGAATATTATTACCCATTGTTAGAGGCCCAGTTGACCCATGAAGGCATCCTGATATTGGTACCTATTAGGAATGCTGTAACATACCAGGCATGGCGGTTCATTTCCTTCCCTTTTGCTACTGCTAATAATACACTTGTTGTTATTGAAGAGGGTCCAGAGGTGCTAGTTGTCTCAGATGACAAGAAATATGTAGCAGAAACGACTGTGGATGAATTTGAGAAGTGTAAGGCCTCATTTCTTGATCTCCATGTATGTCCTGCTTTCCATTTTGTCTTCGTACCATTAAAGGTAGAGGAGTGTAAAAGGGCCTTGTTGGACACGAATACTTCCTCTGCTCTGCAACGTTGCACCTTCCAACCCATTCAGTTGAAGTCAGTTTTCCATGCTCATATTCATGCGAAACAGTACTTTTACTTTCCTGAGACAGAGGATGCAACTGTGATTTGTGCCTCACAGAATCAATTCCTTACAGTAAAGGGGTACTATGTTGCACCTGATTTTTGTGAGTTACACAGTAAAGAGATAGCAGTTCTGCCTAGCAAGCATCATCTAGCTTTGACAGTGAACTTCCCATCCCAGTTACGACCCTTTTTACCTTCATTCAATGTTACTTCCTTGAATGTGAACAGGCTGTCTCATGTAGTAAAGGAGCTTACCTTCCTCTCCCACCTGAACAGGACTGATTTAGAGCCTTATGTACTGTCCTATCTTCCTTCATACCTTTCTCCTTCCTGTTTTGGTCCTGGCGTTGGTCTTCTACTTATTGTGGTCTTGTCCTGTGTTTGTGGTTTAGGCTACTATTTAAGGCGCCA
>NC_137024.1:8158947-8176447 GCF_032717465.1 Coenobita brevimanus | reverse complement strand
AATGACGAGAAGCGGTGGAATAATTTTAAGACCACCAGGACAGCAAAAGAAGTGAGCGGCATTTGTGACAGAACAGTAAGGAGACAGATAAGCTTTACCTATGTTTTTGAAATAATAATAATAATGATTATAATAATAATTATAATAATAATGATAATAGTAATCATCATCATCATCATCATCATCATCATCTTGATCATCATAACTATAATTATAATAATAATAACAACAAAGAAATTCAGTGAAACCAAAAAGGCTTTAGTGTTCAAGGGAGATTGTCAATCCAGTTCTTCTACTACCGGAAGGGACACCACACAGAATATACTCTTGCTGCCATCAGATGTATATATGTTGTCAGAGTGAGATGTATCCATCATATATCCTTTCGGTATAAAAGGTTCTGTTAAACTGAAAAATATTGCTCGGAGATAGTGAGAATTAACTAAGAAATGACGTCTTTCCACTCAAGGTGTTAGCCCTAACGTATGTAAGATAAAGTCTCTTTCGTCGTGTACCAAGTTTAAAACTGGCTGCAACCCTTGTCACCAAAGAAAGCTAACTTTATTATGAGAAAAAAGTAATAATATACTGCGTAAAGAGATTCAGCTGGTGGACATTAACGCGGACAATGAGTTGCATGGCATGTGACCGTTCCCCCTCAGCCATGTGAATGAGAAATTTGAAGAAAGCAAGTAAATGTGTGCAGCAATTAACAAGAATTAATTAACATCGGATTTCTGTTGATGTCAAACGATTATACTCAAGAGAAATCCACGATGTGAGAAGTGTGTCAATCATGATTAATGACTTGGCCGAAATTAAACAACTTCGTGCTTTATTTTAGTAAAAGATCAAAGAGGTGTAAGACGGACACAGTACATTCTTTCAGCTCAGGATCCATTCCGTCCATGTAAGTATATATTGTATGATCCCCCACCACACAGACACACACACACACACACACACACACACACACATATCTGATGCAGAATTCCTCAGTAATAACCTCACTCCTTCACCCGCCAATAAGATTCATTAACACATACCCAGTAAGTCTCCAAAACACACAGCCACAATAACCATTCAAACCTCTTCAAACTACCGTACATCCTCCATGAACCACCACCCAGACATCTACATCTCAGATCTTACGCTACCCAGAGAGACATCAGGGTACTTTGACTAAGATGTGACCCTCACTCTTCCCTACTACAATACCAGCCACACATAGAACTCCTCAAGAATCCACTATACCCAAACTGCAATGCAACCATCTCTCCGACCTCCCCTCCCCCCCACACACAGAACAACACGCTGACTAACCTCAGGTACCTCAGTGTCACAACAGAGACTCCTGCAACATAGCAAAAGATCTCTGGTGTCGCCCTGATGAAGTTGTTGGTTTCCTGTGGTCCACTGGTTTCGCGTCAAGGTTGGTCATCTCGTACGATTACGTATGTTTGCAGACTTAAAACTTAATGGTTTTGATGTAATTAGATTCCTTTTAAGTTTTATAACATCGCCAGCTAAGGGTAAGGTATAAAAAAAAAAACAATCTCAACAAGTTAACATCGTTAGGGAAGTAAAAAAAAAAAAAAAAAATTGGTCTACTGGGCGTCGAGCCTGGGTATTAGCTTTGCTGTGACGGTCTGTCTAACACCCCACCCTTTCCCACCCCGCCAGATATTGGTACGTAGTGATTATGTGTTTGAATTATTCACTCGTGCTGCAGTCATTTGTCGTCCAAGGGGCAGCTTTTACATACTTATTCCCTTCCCCCACCAACGGTCTCTCCTGTCCTGAATAATCAATCGCAGCCGTAGCAATAATATAATGTACATGATCATTGGACTGTAGTTCACTTTCCTTTTGTCTGAAATAACTCTCCTTTTTTTTCCTCTTCAGCTTCAGGAAGTTAATTTCACTCTTTGTAGTTCCACATAATTTTATTGAGGTTTAGAAAGACTTTTCGAATTCGACGGGTTAGGTATTATCATCAGTATATTGTTGTAACTCCAAAACAAACTTAAATTACCATTTCCATCAAGTTAATACCGAGCTCCGGCGAGACGCTACCCCTAAATACGGTGGTAGTTGCGAAAAAGTGCCAAGGAAAGGATATCACTTAGTAGCACTAAAATCTTCAGCCACTGAAGTACGTAACATCAGTTAATGAAGAACGAGAATCTTGAAGTTAAGGTAAAAATATGATTAATTTGCATTCTTCCCACGTAAGAAAACGACTGTGTTGTATTAGTTCAGGAGAGTCTTCTTGAACTGTCGGTGACAGATGTGTCATTCTGAACCAGTCTAGCAATGGTACCGGTATATAAATACAGGAACAAAAAAAAGCAAACTCTATTAGGGGTCGTTGTCTTTACAAATATATATATATTTTATGAACTCGTAGTCTCATAGATACTATACTATGAAAATTTTACTGACTGCGAGCGATGATGTTTATTGAAAAGTATGGGTTTTGAGAAAGATGCTGACTCAGTGTGATGTGCTGGTGAATGGAATGACGAGAAGCGGTGGAATAATTTTAAGACCACCAGGACAGCAAAAAGAAATGTGCGGCATTTGTGACAGAACAGTAAGGAGACAGATGAGCTTTAGCTACGTTTTTGAAATAATAATAATAATAATAATAATAATAATAACATTAATAATGATGATGATCATAATAATAATGATCATCATCATCATCATCATCATAATAATAATTATTATAATAATAATAACAAAGAAATTCAGTGAAACCAAAAAGGCTTTAGGGTTCGAGGGAGATTGTCCATCCAGTTCTTCCACTACCGGGAGTGACACCACACAGATTATACTCTTGCTGCCATCAGATGGATATATGTTGTCAGAGTGAGATGTATCCATCATATATCCCTTCGGTATAAAAGGTTCTGTTTAACTGAAAAAAATTGCTCGGAGATAGTAAGAATTAACTGAGAAAAGACGTCTATCCACTCAAGGTGTTCGGTCCAACGTATGTAAGGTAAAGTCTCTTTCGTCGTGTACCAAGTTTAAAACTTTCTGCAACCCTTGTCACCAAAGAAAGCTAACGTTATTATGAGAAAAAAATAATAATACACTGCGTAAAGAGACTTAGCTGGTGGACATGAACGCGGACAGTGAGTTGCATGGCATGTGACCGTTCCCCCCCAGCCATGGGGGTGAGAAAATTGAAGAATGCAAGTAAATGTGTGCAGGAATTAACAAAAGAGCTACTTAACATCGGATTTCTGTTGATGTCAGACGATTACACTCAAGAGAAATCCACGGTGTGAGAAGTGTGTCAGGCATGAATAATGACTTGGCCGAAGTTAAAGAACATCGTACTTTATTTTAGTAAAAGCTCAAAGAGGTGTAAGACGGACACAGTTCATTCTTTCAGCTCAGGATCCATTCCGTCCATGTAACTCTATACTGCATGATCCCCCACCACACACACACACACACACACACACACACACACACACACACACACAAATAATACAGAATGCCTCAGTAATAACCTCACTCCTCCACCCGCCAATAAAATTCATTAACACATACCCGGTAAGTCTGCAAATCACACAGCCACCCTAACCATTCAAACCTCTCGCCAAACTACCGTACATCCTCCATGAACCACAACCTAGACATCTACCCCTCAGATTACACCAGGGCACTTAGACTAAGATGTGACCTTCACTCTTCCCTGCTACAATACCAGCCACACATAGAACTCCTCAAGAATCCACTATACCCAAACTGCAATGCAGCCATCTCCCCACCTCCCCCCACACAGAACTACACACTGACTAACCTCAGGTACCTCAGCGTCACAACACAGACTCCTCGAACATAGCAAAAGATCTCTGGTGTCGCCCTGATGATGATGGCGGTTTCCTGTGGTCATTTCACGTCAAGTTTGGTCCTCTCGTACGATGACGTATGTTTGCAGACATAAAACTGAATGGGTTCGATGCAGTTATATTCCTTTTAAATTTTATAACATCGCCAGCTAATAGTAAGCTATAAAAAAAAAAAAAATCTCAACAAGTTAACATCGTTGGGGAGGTAAAAAAAAAAAAAAAAAATTGTTCTTCCGGGCGTCGAGCCTGGGTATTAGCTTTGCTGTGTCGGTCTGTCTAACACCCCACCCTTTCCCACCCCGCCAGATATTGGTACGTAGTGATTATTTGTTTGAAATTATTTACTCGTGGTGGCGGTCATTTGTCGTTCAAGGGGCAGCTTTTACATGCTTATTCCCTTCCCTCATCAACGCAAAATATCTTTTGATGAAGCCTAGGGCCCTGTTGGCTTTATTGGCGTCAGAGAAACATTGATTTGAACATTTTAGGTCGTCTGAAATTAGTATGCCTAGATCCTTACCTAGTGAGGACTTGCTAGTGATTTGGCCTTTCATTTCGTAATCATAGCTTTTGTTTTTCTTCCCACATTGCAGTACCTGACATTTACTTACATTGAAAAGCATTTGCCATTTTTCTGACCAGCTGACAATTTTACTAAGGTCATTTTTAAGGCTAATTCTGTCTTCTTCAGTTAATATAGTGTTGCCGATTTTTGTATCGTCCGCAAATTTAGAAATGAAATTGTTTAGGTCAACATAGATATCGTTAATATACATAATAAATAAGACTGGTCCCAACACCGATCCCTGAGGAACACCACTGGTCACTGGAGCCCAGTCTGACTCCACTCCATTTATAACGACTCATTACTTTCTCTCACTTAACTAGCAACGTATCCACCAACGAATATTTCCGTCAATTCCAAGTGGTCTTAATTGTGTTATTAGTTTATCATGCGGCACTTTGTCAAAGTCTATCTATCTATCTATCTATAGCCCGACGCCCTAATCCCGCAAAGGGTGGCCGCAGACAAAACGCCTCCAAGTCACTCTGTCACCCACCATTTGACTCCCCTCCCCCCAACTCACCCCCCCCTCCCTCATATACCTCTCAACTCCATCCCTCCACCTCATCCTCGGTCTACCCCTCCCTCTCCATCCCTCCACCTCACCTACATACACCCTCTTAGTCAGTCTTTCATTCTCCATTCTCTCCACATGTCCAAACCACCTCAGTGTATTTCTCCTAATCTTTTCAACCACATCCACATCTACCCCACAACTTTCCTTCACTTCTTCATTCGTCAACCTGTCCCTCCACGTCACTCCACATGCTCCTCTCAAGCAACTCATTTCCACTGCTCTCACTCTTGACTTGTTCCCCTCTTGCAAGGTCCACACCTCGCTTCCATACGTCAGGGTAGGGATCACAACACCATCATGCAGTGACTTCTTAACTTCCCATACTCACCTCCCTATTTCTCATCACTGCTTTCAGTGTACCAACAACCTTTCTTCCCTGCTGTACCCTTTCACGTACTTCATCCCTCAAAGTTCCATCCTTACTCATCACACTACCCAAGTACTTGTATGCACTCACATTCTCCATATCCTCACCATCCAACCTCACTGCACACTCTGTGACTTCATTCCTCTCAAACACCATAACTTTACTTTTGTTTACATTAACTTTCAGCTTCCTCCTCCTACACACTGTCCCAAATTCATTCACCAAACCTTGCAACTCCCATTCATCTTCACTCAACAATACTGTATCATCAGCAAACAGCAACACCGGAAGCTTCCAAATCTCACCCTCATTCATTAGGGCCACCCCCACATCCACTGCCCTACCTTGCACCTCCTTTACAACCCCGTCCATATATATATTAAACAGCCATGGAGACATCGCACACCCCTGTTTCAGTCCCACAATGAGATCAAAGAACTCACTCAGCTCACCATCCACTCGCACCGTAGCCCTAGCTCCCTCGTACAT
This sequence comes from Coenobita brevimanus, assembly GCF_032717465.1. Classification (NCBI taxonomy): domain Eukaryota; kingdom Metazoa; phylum Arthropoda; class Malacostraca; order Decapoda; family Coenobitidae; genus Coenobita; species Coenobita brevimanus. The sequence continues at coordinate 8,170,580 of NC_137024.1, read as the reverse complement.
ACTCTTCACAGCACTTTGTCAAAGGCTTTCTGGAAATCAAAGTGTGTTCTTTATTACAGCTAATGCCAGACGATTTATTTACCTGAAGTGCATGCACGGCAGCCAAAGGGTTATATGAATATCATGGATTATGAGTGGATCTCATAATGGGTAAAATTACACTACTGACCCCCGCCCTCACACAGTGTTCTGAGAGTACATTATGTCCAGTACACAACCGAATCTCAGCCTCAGCATCCGTTATGTTGCTTCTGCTCTTGCTATCATATATTTACTCGGACCACTCATTTTTTAAGCTGAATAAAATCTTCTGGAGGTGGCATGATTAAATTAGTATTAGATATCGTTCATCGTATAGAAAGGGGAAAATAGCTGCGGTAAGTCGAACTGAATATCCATCGATTTAGTTCGACACCTTTAAATTGAGTAAAATCATCTCGAGGCAGCTAAAATTATATATATATATATATATATATATATATATATATATATATATATATATATATATATATATATTTTTAAACAACAGAAATATATATATATATATATATATATATATATATATATATATATATATATATATATATATATATATATATATATATATATACATATTTAAACAACAGAACGGAGGAAGGAAAAACAAATGAATAAAAAAAAATAATCCATACACCAGATTACTGGTGTCCTCTGTTCATAAAATATCTGTAACAGTTAGACTTGAACAGTTGTGGGTTGAACTTTGGAGGGAAACAACTCTGGGGAAGCGAGTTCCAGAGAGATGCAGTTTTTGGAATGAAAGAATTCTGATAGGCATAAGTTCTGCAATATGGCTGAGTGACATTCCAGTCATGAGCGCTACCAGATGCCTGTGTGGCACGAGGGAAGGCATGGAGAGGTGGCACCATGGACGCAACTTCGTCTGGCATTTGCCAAAAAAATGTCTGTAAAATAATGCAAGGGAGGCAACATTCCTTCTTACTTGCAGGGGAGGTAATTTATGTGTAATGGCAGGGTTGTTAATGATTCTAACAGCTTTATTCTGAATTTTGTCTAGTTGTCTTAATGCAACCTCTCCACAACCATTCCACAAGGGTGAGCAATATACAAGCTGAGAGCGCACATGACTCTTATAAATTATAGCTAACTGCTCATCAGCGAAGAAGCTACGGTCTCTGTACATTAATCCAAGTTTCTTTGAGGCGGTTTTAGCAAGTGACCTGATATGGGAGGTCCAGCTGAGAGCATTCTTAAGTGAGACGCCAAGAATTTCAATACTTTTGGAGATGGGAATATTAGTAGCACTGAAGGTAATGTACGAATCTGGCAATATCTATTAGTAAACTGTATATATTTAGTTTTACTAGCATCGAAAGAGACAAGGTTGTTTTCTCCCCATTCACTGATCGTAGATAGATCTTGATTTATGGAGATGGCTGTACTGAGTTGAGAGGTATAGATATTAGACTCTGTAAATGGGTGTCTGAGTGTGAATGAACTATGTAGTGTTGAGTCATCTGCATATGAGTGAATGGGATTGTGGGTGACAGATAAGAGATCATTAATATGAACCAGAAATAGGGTTGGCACCAGAACTGATCCCTGCGGCTCGCCGGTGTTAATTGAGTGGAAATTGGATTATACATCATCTACTTTTTACTCTTATTTTCCCGTCACTAAGATATGAAGAAATCAAAGGAACGAAAGATGTTAGTCCATAGCAAGGGACTTTGGACAGCAGGGAATGGTGCCATACTCTGTCGAAAGCTTTAGAAATATCAAGAGCTACTGCATGAGTTTCTCCATGTAGATCAATTGATTGATGGATGGTATGAGTTAGGAGATTGAATATGTCAATAGTGGATCTTTCGTGGCGAAAACCATATTGTGTATCACTATTTAAATTGTTGGATTCAAGATGTTTAACAATGTGCTTATTAATCAAAGTTTCAAATACCTTACCAAGAGAAGATGTGACAGCTATTGGTCTGTAATCGGAGGGTTTAGACGAACTTCCTTTCATCGGAATTGGGTGGATATTGGCTTCTTTCCATGAATTTGGGAATAAAGAAGTACGTATGCATAGTCTGAATAATTTAGCTATGACAGAGGCAAGTTCAGGGGAACACTTTCAAAACAACTGGCGAAATTCCATCTGGGCCTGGAGCTTTGTTGGTAGGTAAATTGTCTAGGATGGATTTTACGTATCTTGTCTGTATTTTAAGCGGGTCACTTTCGGGAGAGTCAAGTTCTAGTACTGGGACATTCTGGCTGGTAGCGTCTATGGTAGACTTTCTGGGAAATGTACTGGCAAAAATATCCGCTTTCCCACGTGGGTCATTTGTAATGTTGACATCTGAAGATTTTAGTGGGGGAATGGAAGATGACTTGTTAAAGTTATTATTGAAATAATTAAGAGGTGACCAGAATATTCTATTGTCATTAGGATTGTTAAGTAGTTTTGATGCTTGCTTTTGAAGAAAGTTTGATTTAGCTAGATTTAATACAGCTTTTGCATGATTTCTAGCAATTTTAAATTGGGAGTGTGATTCAGATGTTTTTGATTTTAAGTAAGAGTTATATGCTAATGACTTTTGGGCTGTTGCCCTGGCACAGTTGCCATCAAACCATTTTGGAGCGTTCGATCTTTTAGTGAACTGTTGACTTGGTATGAATAGATCCATACCAGCTAGTATTAAGTCGCAAATGTGGGACTGGGTAGAATTGGGATCACTAGAGAAGAAAGACTGCCATGGAATGTCAGCAAGATAATTTCTAAATCCATGCCAGTTTGACCTATCAAAGTGCCATCGGGTCACCCTGACAGGTTCCGAACGGGGAGGTGTGGGAGGGTTAACTAATGAGGCTTTGATGAGATTGTGGTCAGAGGATCCAAGTGGTGACAGTACCTCTATCCTGTATTGATCTGGATTATTTGTCAAGAAAAAATCCAAGAGATGGGCATTATGGTCAGGATTATCAGGTATTCTGGTTGGTTGCTTTACCAACTGGGTGAGATTAAACGATTCCGCAAGCAGCTCGCACTCTAGACCAGCGTCGTCAGTCCTGGCAGAATGCAATAACCATTCAACATTATGTATGTTAAAATCACCCAAAATGGTAATTTCGGTGCTAAGGGCAAGGTTAAGGTTACTCAATTGAGTGGATATGGAATCAAATACACTGGGTTCCGAAGAAGCATTGGGGGAACGATAAACTACACAAATATATTTGGTAATGTTTTGGCAATTTAGTTTATATAATGAGTAATCAAAACTGGATGAAGTGAAGTTAAGAGTCTCAACTGCATATTGGGATTTGATATAAGAACAGGTGCCGCTCCGTCAACATACTGAAGGGACAAAATCACTGTGGCTAGGTAGAAATAAATACGACTTGAGATAGTACGAAAATTATCGTCTGAGTAAAATAATATTGTTTATAGGTAGCAAAACTAAGATAAACTACCGTCATCGTATTGGAAAAATGAAATAGCTGTAACAAAACAGAAACAAATTCTCATGGATCTACTTCCGATAATATTACCTAAGATGAATGAAACCATCTGAAGCTAGGAACAAAGTGATCGTGTTGAAGGGATTAACACGTCGAACTCATGTGACTCACACTACTGAATAAAGTAGTTTGGCGTAAGCTGGAATAGAAAACTGGTGTTGCCTCGACATGAGAGGGTTAGTGATCACAGAATTAACCTTCCTAGGCTCAACTAATCGCTCTCCGCTATAAATATCCATTAGCGTTAGTTTGAATTTAACACTGGACAAGTGGCGTCCATGAGTGTTAAACAATATTCATTAAATAAATGTGAATACCCCCGTCTTAGCTGAGGTATAGCTGATCTGGCAACACTGCTCCCATCCCATCCGCTGTAGACAAAAGCTGGGTTAATTTAGTCCGCTATATGTTATAATTTGGTCTGCATCTGGGTCAAGCTTTGACAGAGTTCCCCCCCCCCTCATATTCTGAAATGCGTCATGTTTATCGTATCACGCCCATTCATGTTCAGTCACTTCATGGTTAACTGAGGTGCCATCAGACCCTTTTTTGTTTATTTCTCACGCACAATTGTCCAGTCATGTCATAGTAGGTCGGCTGAGGCGTCAGATAATCTTTTTATATTCATTCTCACCCACTCATGTCTGATCAGGTCATAATAGGTCATATAAGATGCCATCAGGTCCTTTTAGGTTCATTCTCACCCACCCATGTCTAGTCAGGTCATATTAGGTCCATTCTGGTCGCTTCAAATCCGCTGAGATACAGTTACATCCATTCAGATTTAGTCGGGATAATTAGGTAGCTGATCAGGTTGTAGTGTTCAGTGGTCTTCTGTCCGAAAGGACGTGATGTGGATCTCATACAGGGCAGGGAACATTTTGAGATCTTCAAAACTCACAAAGATGTCAAAAACAACCCTGGCTAATAACATTACACCAGTCCTAAATGAGTAAGGTGACCAGAGTCCAGCTTTTAGGCGGGACAGTCTCGCTTTGTTTACATCTGTCCCGCCTTTTTAATTGTGACTAAAATATCCCGCTTTTCCAACAAATTATCTTAAATGTCCCACTACATTAGACCTTTTCATTCTCTCTCTCTCTCTCTCTCTCTCTCTCTCTCTCTCTCTCTCTCTCTCTACTGTACAGGTGACAATGTCCCGCTTTTAGCTCCAATAAACCTGGTCACCTTATGAGTCAGCCTCAACATGTATGTAGCATGGACAGTGGGTACTAGTGCCTCATGATACGGATTTAAAATCAGAGTATAAAATCAGAAAAATACAAGACGAAAGAATATTTCATATGTTCGGTTCACTCCGGCCTGTTCAAATCCAGTTGTCAGCTTAGGTCATCCAAGCCATTTGGACTCCAGTCAGGTCGGCTTGGGTCCATCACATCCATTCAGATGTAGTCCATGTAGATCCAGTTAGGTAGTTGAGAGCGGTCAGAGGGATTTAGGCAGTTGTGATCAGAACTTGGTGCACCTTTGTTGAAGTGTGCTTAGGGGAGGCGGGAGAGATGGGGCGAGAGTATGGGGTGTGCAGGATTGATAGGAGCTGGCAAAGCAGGTTGAGATGGTGGTGGATTAGAATGGGATAGGGGGATTGGTTGGATAGTGGTGAGTGGTGGTGCAGGACTGAAGGGGGGTGAGGGTGAGGATGGGGAGTATACCCATGAGAGATGAGTGTTGCCATTTAGAGATAGATTAGATGTTCTTGTAGAGTGCATGAAACACCGTGACACATATTTGTTGTTCTTGTTGTTCTATGCCACCGTCAGACGATGATACTCAGCTTAGGAGAGACACTGCAAACTATATGTATGGGATTTAGCCTTCGCTCTCCCCTTTACTAAGAGAGGTTATTGCAAAGTTAATTAAGAGTCTAGAAGTAGCAAGATTTCACTAAAGCAGGTCATTCTTGAAGGTTTACCATACAATAGAGTTTCCTCAAGCAGCACAACAAAGACAACAGAAAGAACGTTAGCAGACACGTTATTGTTACACACGTTGCCACTGAAGTTAAAATTTGCTTGCAGGCCGTGCATGATTCCTGTACCGTTGCAGTCAATAATTGCTTTACACACTTGAAGCATAATGTTGTCTTGCCTCACAAACCAGTAATATTCAAGTGGTATGGAAGGATTGGAATATAGATCTATTAGCTCGGAACCTCGGAGTTGTGTGACAAATATTAACCGCGGTTGCACAGATAAAAGTTCCTTTTATGTTTCATTGTATACTTCACACTAAAGGCATGTCCATCACCTTCCTCCCTGACAAACCATATCAAACATAGAGTCACTCGGGGAATATTAGCACACAGAGGAAAGTGAGATGTTGATGTGAAATATTATACGAACTTTTGTCCCGAGTATACAAAATACTTTGCATGTATAAATTTCTCTGTTTTGCGTGGGATCCCAGACACCATCCAAAAGGCCATGGGTAAAATAATTGGCATTTTAACTGTGTTTTGTCACGTAATAACACTTTCAGTAATGAGCAGAGCTGTGATATTGTTCATCATTGACGTGACTGATTGATAATGGGTAATGGCAACTGGGGTAAAGCAGAGCTAAATGGTGCAGTGAAATAAAGGGTTCTATTAAACAAATTATGAATTAAGATAAAACAGTATGACATCAGGTAGGCCCGGAGATGGTGTCTATTTTGCTTTACGGCATCGTCTTCCCAGCAGCCCTTGCGAGCAATGCTGTCCAATGTCTTGAATTTCGAAGAACTGTAGCCTTATTAGGATACTTTCAATGAAACAGCTGACAAAATAAAAGTGGGAGAAGTTAAGAGACTGGGGAAACGAAAAATGGGAGACCTGTGAAGTTTGAAATGAAAACTTCAAGACTTGTGTTTTATATTGGAAAAGACGATGAGGATGTAGTAGTGAATAATGACTGCTGAGTGGCTGACAAAATAAATTTGGCAGCAGTTAAGAAACTGGTGAAAAGAGAATCGGATGATGCGTAAGAATAAGAACACAGTGTGCACTGGGATGGAGAATGAGATTATGGAAGGGTTAATGAAGATTGTTTTTAATTCCAGGAGTTAGAGAGATTCTTTTCAAGTCCTATTAGATCGCCTGGCTGTAACAAATATATATGAAACATGGGCCTTTGTAGTAATGGATTAAGGGTACAACTTGTGCAGGAAGATAGAATGTGAAGGTGGATAAAGACAGTGAACATGAGATACAAGAAGTAGAAAAGATACTTGAATAATTATAGTGGCAAGCAGGAAAAAAAAAAGTTGAAAAGATAAAAGTGTAAAGTTAAAAGACTGCTGCAGGAAAAAAATGGAAGGGACAGCAAGTGTGAGATGATAACTTTGTGAAGCGAGAATTAAGTGCCGACGAAGAGAACTTTAGCTAAATTAATAATGGTGCAGTAATGACATAGTAAAGAAATATAAGTCTGTGCTATTACGAGTAATGGGGAAAAGTGAGGGACACGAAAGTGAAATTTATAATTTCTAGAGTATGGGAACAAATATGTAAAACTTCTATTGACAATGGGTAAACAAGAAAGCAAGAAAACTGAACATGTAGGGGTGTGTAAGGGTTGAGGATCCAGAAGAAAGGTAACTTGGTCGGATCTGTAGAGAATAGAGACTCAAAAGACAGGAATTTTGGAGTCTTTAATGGACAGGAAAAGAAAGAAAAATATAAAGAACATTGTAGGTGTTTCCAAAATATGGAAGCACACGGGACCAATGGGAATGAAACGTTAGGTTTTATATAAAAATGGGCACATTCAAGGGCCTGGGGGAGTAAAATTTGTGTAGACGGAGATGCATGGAGACCAGACAGAGTGAATTCCAAGGACTTTCTTTTTTTTATTTACATGAACAGAGGTAGGAGAAGCAAATTTAATGAAAAAATCCGTACACCAGGTTACAGATATCCTCTGCTCATAAAAAATGTTTAACAGTTGGACTTGTACTGCTGTAAGCTTAAGTTTGGTGGGAAGCCACTCTGTAGAAGCAAGTTCCAAAAAGAAGCAGTTCTGGGCATAAATGAATTCTGATAGGCAAAAGTTCTGCAATATGGCAGTGTGACAGTCAAGCCCTGAGCGTGGAGAGGTGGCACAATGGATGTAACTTCATCTGAGTCTTTGCCATAAAAGTATCTGTAAAATAATGCAAGGGAGGCAACATATCTCGTGTTACTTGTAGGGGGATAGTTCATTTATGAATGCTGGATTAATTATTATTCTTATAACTTTGTTCTGAAGTCTGTCCAGTTGTTACAGTTAAACCTCTCCACATTCACTCCAAAAGTGTGAACAGTATTGGATGTGAGAGCTCACATGACTTGTAAATTATAGCTAACTGTTCGTTAGTGAATAAGTTATGGATTCAGTACAGTAATCCAAGTTTCGTTTTGAGGCAGTTTAACAAGTGATCTAACAATTGAGGTCCAACTGAGGCTATTGTAATGCGAAGCACCGAGAATTTCAATAATTTTAGTGATAGGAATATTGGTTGCATTGAAGGTAATGTAGGAACCAGACAATACATGTCTATTAGTAAATTGGAAATATGTTTATTTCTAGCTTTAAATGAAGCAGTGTTATTTTGTCCCCATTCAGTGATCTTAGATGAGTCTAGGTTTCAGAAGATTGCTGTGGTGAATTGGGAGTTACAGATAGTAAACTTTGTGAATGTGTGCTTAAGTATGAAGGAATTGTGAAATGCTGAGTAATCTGCATATGAGTGAATGGTATTATGGGTGACAGACTAAACTGTGAGGACAACAAAAGGACCTTTAATTAATGGGAAGACCAAGGTACCAGTATTTGCAGGAATAAAATTTGACGGGATTTTTAAGTTGAGTTAGGAGGAAATGAAATATCCATATGGTAACACAAGCACCAAAATGAATGAAACTTATCCAGATCTGTAAACTATATAAGGACAGATGGGAAGCTATGAGAACTATGAAGCTATGGGGAGGGACCCCTTGACCTATCTGACTTAATTAGCTCATTACTGCACCACTGACAAAAGTTTGGTGGAAGTTCATCGATGGTTTGAGGAGATATCGCGCCCAGAAAATGCCGCGGACACACCAACGTATGCACCCACGCATACACGGACGGACAGACCAATCACCTGCTTCCTCCTTCACCACAGGTAGGCGGAGGCATAAAACTTAAAAATATTGTGAATGGTGGAAATCTGTTAGTGTAGGTGCTGCTTTCCACTGGAAACTGAATATCAGCAGGAGAGAGGAAGACCGAAGAGGAATGATAGAGGAAAAGGAGTAAGGGGAGAGGAAATACAAGAGAAAGTAAGGAAGGAGGAGACTGGAAGAGGTAATTATGGAGGGGGAAGAATGAAGGTACAATATCTATAACGAGAACCCTACCACACTCCATGTAACCATATTTTTACCACATCACAACTAACCCCCCACACCATATCCTACCACACCCCATCTAACCACATTCATACCACACCACAGCTAACCCCCACACCATATCCTACCACACCCCATCTAACCACATTCATAGCACACCACAGCTAACCCCACACCATATCCTACCACACCCCATCTAACTACATACATACCACACCACAGCTAACCCCACACCATATCCTACCACACCTTGTGTAACAATATTCTTACCACACCATAGCTGACACAACACCATGTGCTACCATACCCCATCCAACCATATTCTTACTACACCCTAGTTAATCCCCACACCATATCCTACCACAGCCCATGCAGCCATAATCTTACCACACCAAAGCTAACCCCCACACCATATCCTACCACACCAAATCAAATCACGCCACTATCACACCATATCTCTCCACATCCCTGCCATTCCGTTACTGTATCACATCCTGCTGCACTACACTTATCATAACTACACCTCCGAAACCTTGGCCTACTGCACCCATAGTGCATCACATTTAACCATGCCATTACCACATTACATGATACCCTACCACACACAACCATATACCACACGATACCCTACCACACCACACCCAACAACACCATAAATAACCATACTTCAAAACCATACCATATCCTACTCCAGCCTGCAGTTATATATCAATGCGGGAGTGCAGCGGAGATGAAAATACACACCATATGTATTTTTCTCTCTCTTTTGCTAGCGTGTTCACCCGTTTCATTTTCCCGGTAATTTAATCATCGGTTCAGTCACACCCCCTCCTCCCCTCCCTTACTCCCTCCCCCCTTGACGTCCCCTCCCCGCACAGGTGGCAAAATATACGTTGTTTACATTTAGGGTAGAACGCGCGTCATTTTTAATCTAGTTCTGCTTCTGTAAACATATTACCACACACACACACACACACACACACACACACACACACACACACACACACACACACACACACACACACACACACACACACACACACACACACTGTATGCGTATTTCCACACACCCCAAATCATATTCACACGGTACATATTACCTCACAATTTTTACCGTACTCTGTACGTATCTCCAACAGCCTGCGGTATACATATTGTCTGTACATTATAACTATTGCCGGTACGGTATACACGTTGCTCGATATCCACCATATCACCACCATCCATAGTAATTCATCTGCCAGTCAGCCATTATGGGTACAAGAGTCATACGACCCGTTAGGCGGCTGGTGGTGTAGTTCGGGCCAGCCTGGAGTATTCATTTAGCTTTATACACACTGTAGCTTGATTTTCATATGGCATAATAATATGAAATGTAATTAGGATTGAGTTGTATTGTTCTTGTTGATTTAATAGTGTGGTTTGGGATGGGGGTACTTGTACTCTGTCTGTCTGTCTCTGTCTGTCTGTCTGTCTGTCTGTCTTTGTCTCTCTCTCTCTCTCTCTCTCTTAGTGTGTGTGTGTGTGTGTGTGTGTGTGTGTGTGTGTGTGTGTGTGTGTGTGTGTGTGTGCGTGTGTAGAGGGGATGGATGTATGGAGATTAATGTCCGTAGATGAGCGTGAAAGTAGACAGATGAGGGAATATTACAAAGAGGGGAGGGAGGCGAGGAAAAAGCTTGATGGTGGTGGGGGGGGCATCGTAGAAGAAGAAAAGAAGAGTTGGGAGGGGAGGAATAATTAGAGAGATTTGGAAGAGTCAGTGATTTATATTACTGGGAGAGATGGTACGAAGAGATGGAGAGAGAGAATGACAAAAAGGGGAGATGACAAAGTAAGAGAGGACTGGGTGAATGAGAGGACAAGTGGGAATGGAATGGGTGATATGATAGACAGGGATAGAGGGGATTGTTTGATAGGGAGGGAGGGAGGGAGACTTTGTGGTAGGGAAGAAAGAGGGAGTAGGAAAAGAGGGAGTGAGTAGCAGGATAGGATGGGATATTTGGGGAAAAGAAAATGGTAAGTTTGATAAGGGGAAAGTGAGTAGCAGGATGAGCAGGGATGTTAGGGAAAGATAAAGAAACAGTAGAAACGGAGGCAGTGTGTAGAAGGGAGGAGAAATGGCAAGTAAGGGGAGAGCGGCTAGCAAGACAGGACCAGAAGGGGAAAAAAAACAGAACGTTTTGTCGCTTCAAGGCTATATGTAAGACAGTGAACTATAAACATGGTGTCTGTTTTGAGTCGTGTAGACAAGGATGTCCAATCAAGAAGTATCCCTTTATTTAGAGCTTGAAGACAAGGATTGCCAAAATCAGGAAGGATTCCAGATGATCCACCAATTCCTCCAGACAAGACCAGCTGGAAAAAGTGAAGGCCTGCTATGATGAATGTTCAAAGAATAATACTATTGGAAAATTTATAAAAAAGGATAAATGGAAAACTGCATTTTACAGATCTTCCTGCCTTACAAGGAACCATTTGGCTTGTCGCTGAATGTAAAGCTGTTCAAAAGGAGAGTAGAGTAATAAAAAGTGACAAAGAAAAAAATGGAAAAAAATAGGAAGAGAGGAGGGCAGACACAGAAAAAGAATGATGTGCTGTGAAGGAAGAAGTAGACATTACAGCATCCACTCACCTGATGTAGTACTGGCTACTACTTCCTTCACCTTTATCATTGTTATTCTGTCTGCCCCTTCTCTCTTTCCTATTTCTCCCATCTTTCCTCTCACTTCTTATTACTCTTCTT
>NC_137024.1:8015293-8158847 GCF_032717465.1 Coenobita brevimanus | reverse complement strand
AAATGGGTGAAGTGGCGAAGAGGAAGACAGGAGGAAATAGCTCCTGCAAGGAAAGAGTTTGAGGAGTTACAAAATAGTGAGAAAATGGCAGAGTATAAGAGCATAGTGGGGAAAAAAATTGGAAGGAATGAGTTAGAGCAGATGGAAGGGGTGGAAGATGTGTGTAAGATATTCACGAAAGAGATTGGCGCTGCGTGTGAGGTGGTCTGTGGAGTGTGGAGGAGATGCAGGGGTGTGCAAGGGACAGCATGGTGGAATGATGAGGTGAAACGAGCTGTAGAACAAAAGAAGAAAGCATATAGTGAATGGCTAGCGAGTAGAATTAGGGGAGAAGATGAGAGAGAGAAGAGAGATGTATATGTGAGCAGGAGAAGGGAGGTGAAGAGATTGGGTGAAGGAGAGTAAGAAGAAAAGTGGATGAAGAGTTTGGGAGGAATCTGTGAGTGTAAAATGGAGGAAGAATAAGAAATTGTTTTGGAAGGAGGTAAAGAGAGTAAGACTGTTTAAGAAAGGGGAAATGCTAGTGGAGGTGAAAGATGGGAATAATTGATTGTTGGTGGAGAAGGGGGAGAAATTGAGGAGATGGAAGGAGCACTTTGAGGATTTGTTGAATGTAGAAAGTGAGAGCAATGCGAGTACTGTTGGTTTGGGAATGGCTAGGAGAAGAAGAGATGAGGGAGAAAGTGATCAGTAGGGAGAAAGTAGTGGAAGCAATAGAAGAAAGTCAAGATGGGAAAGGCCCAGGAATTGATGGAGTGTGTCGTGAAATGCTGAAGTATGGGGGTGAGATTGTTGTGGAGTGGATATGAAGAGAAGTATGTAGGTAGCCATAGGGGGTGTTGCCTTCTTAGTGTGACTGAAAAAATATATGGTAGAATACTCATTGATAGGGTTTGGCATATAACAGAGGAGCTAGTTGAAGAAGAACAAGGAGGGGATTTAGGAAGGAAAAGGGGTGCTGTAGATCAGATATTTGTTCTAAGATGTTTTGAGTGGAGAAGTATCTAGAGAAGGGAAAGAAAGTGTATGCTGCCTTCATGGACTTGGAGAAAGCTTATGACAGAATAAATGGGCAAGGTATGTGGAAGGTATTAAGAATATATGAAGTGGAGGGAAAAGTGCTGAATGCTGTGCATAGTAAGTACGAAGGAACTAGGGCTACGGTGCGTGTGGATGATGAGCTGAGTGGAGTTCATTGATCTCAATGTGGGACTGAAACAGGGATGTGTGATGTCTCCATGGCTGTTTAATATAGACATGGATGGAGTTGTAAAGGAGGTGCAAAGTATGGCAGCGGATGTGGAGGTGGCTCTAATGAATGAAGGATGAGATGTGGAAGACTCCGGGTGTTGCTGTTTGCTGATGATACAGTATTGTTGAATGGGAGTTGCAAGGTTTGGTGAATGAATTTGGGACAGTGTGTAGGAGAGAGAAATCTGAAAGTTAATATAAACAAGAGGGATGAGATTATGGTGTATAAACTAGGTAATGAGTGGGGCACTGGAGTAAACAGTAATGTTGTAGTGGTGTGTTGGCAGTGGATGTTGGTGGTGGTGGTAGTAGATAATGTTGATACTGGGGGTGGTTGTCGTGCATACTAGGTGCGTTATGATGAGTTTGTTACTGATAGATTTGGCATATGTTGTTATTAGAGAGAGAGAGAGAGAGAGAGAGAGAGAGAGAGAGAGAGAGAGAGTATAGAAAAAACCCCACGGAGACCAAGCCGTGTATTGTAAGTTTAATCATTAGCGCTATAACAACGCCAGACTCGACCCCTGGTACACCGAACTTTATTAACAGTTTTATTGAACTGATTAATGAATTTACTACCATAAAAGTGGTAGGTGGTGGCGACCATCATCCACTCATTTGATGCGAAGTACTGCCTACTACTTCTTTAGGTAATTCTACTGTGAATATGGCAGGCCTTATGGTTTTTTGTAACGCCAAGAAAACCGTTTACAACTTCGCTGGTGACTGGCAGCCATACTATCCAAATAACTGGATGATATGAACCCTACTATGGTGTCCATGTTAAGTGGATGAGAGACGAAAGTATGGGGTCCATCCAACAACCAAATATCCTAATTCTTCCCTGCGCCTCCCGTCACACCGCAAGGGAACATCGCTGGTTCACTGCATGAACCAGCACTTTACTTGGTTTACTGATTATTTGCCTGCGGTTAGTGCGGGGTCTGCTCAACCAGACATCCGGGATTGCAGTACTACTGCTACTATTACTACTACTACTACTACTACTACTATTATGGAAAACATCCTGTGGTGAAGGAATTGTTTAAGGGCTTATAAGCTACTCCTCCTCCAGTTGCAAAAGCCTCTTATGTTCAATGCTGTAACATGGCTTGATGGCAGCACGAATGATAATTAATAATATCATATGCTATCCAGCTGAAGGGGTTAGTCCATTCAACTTGAGGTCGTATTTTCTTCCTACCACCACCAGACGGTTTTATTTATTTGGGAGAGATTTCCTTTTTATTCATGTTTAAGTCTCTCTCGTGATTGGGACCAACTCTCTTATCCTTTCCGATAAGGAGAATATGCATTCACCCCTGTTTGTTTGTTTGTTAGTTTGTTGCCCATTAGCATGATTACTCAATAAAAGAGAGATTTGGACAAAATTTAGCTGGGTAAGTAGCCCATGTTTCAAGGAACAGTTCATTAATTTTTGGAACTGATTCGGACTGTAATACAGATTCTGGATCCGGAAAATCTTTTTTTTTTGTGAAACCCTAATCAATGATATGAGAAAACCTAACCCATTATGAAGTGGTTGGGAAATTGCGTTGCCCTTGTCCCGGAGATATACGCTCCATTGAGTACCCTTTTAGTTCTGTTTGCTCTAAATAATGCTAGACGATTTAATCACCTTAGAGCAAGTCACAGAGGCCTCTGAGAATAAATTCTGTTACCATTAACCCTCTTATGATTAATGCTTCTCTTTTATGCCAGTTCAGTCAACGCCAGACGACTTTATTTAGTAAAAAGTTTTGGAACAGGAGCGTGAGAGTGGTAATTCCTTTACTACGATGACTTATTTTTCACTGTATTCTAGATACACCCATCGGTTTATATATAGTTTTGGGGATATCTAACGCTGTAAGGAAGTTTTATGTAGTTTTTTTACGACTTCTTTTGCAAAAGATTTATCCAAGTTTAATGAACTCGCCTGGAAATAGCAATTACAGAGGTCAACGTAGTGAAGAGGTTAATTACTTCACAAAGCGATTACGTTGGTTTTTAACAATTAATTCGCCTTACCACCTGGAAGAGTTTGTTTTATCTTGGGCGAGGCTTCTTTCCAGCACGAGGCACTGTATTATTAGATGTATTGCATTAAGCCCATCACTAGAGGTGGGTATCCAGAAGTTGAGTGAATAGACTGACATCTGCCATAACATCATCAAAAAGACGTCCTTGACCTGGAAGGGGATAATACATCTCCTCATATCTCCTTACCACCGCACTTGACTTTATCTTCTCTGATTCTTCTTTCTCCTTCATTTTTCTCTTCTCTTACTCTCTTCATTTTCTTCTTTTCTAACTCCTTCCTCTCCCATTTTTCTTCTCTTTTCTGTCACTCACCTTCATGTATGCAGGAGTAAGAGACAGGGTATGACCTGATAGTGTATGCAAGGCCGGGCCATTAGCATTCACGAGGTGAGATGAACACTGGGGGACAATATCGGTGAGGCAGGGTTACCACCCTCCCTCCCCTGCCCTCACCCTCACCCTCATCTGCTGTTCCCTCATGCCTCTTGCCCTTAGATGGGCGAGGGTTTGATCAGTTTTAAAGTGTCATGTTCGTCAGTTTGTAGACACTGGCGGGACAACTTTCTTGGATTTGGAGGGCTGTGACATACTGATTCAAAGCAGTGGCATTATCTGAACTCTACATACTCTGCCTCTCATAATCTTAATCCTCTGATGGGCAGGGCTTTCCCTCAGCTGAGCCAGATTGTCTGGCGGCAGAATGAAGTAGGTGTCTGTGGACGGGAGGGGTTAGAGGAGAAGGGGTTATAGGAACTTCAGTTTGTACATAGAGCTAATAAACCGTGTGTGTACTGGACGGGGAGGAGGTTGACACCAGGATTAAGTACAAGGAGGTCGGGGAGGGATGAAGTGTGATGTCCTGGATGTGTAAGTGTTTTATGTCAGAGTATTTTGTGACCAGTTTGTGTTATTGTGTTCATAGTGTTTTGCGTTTTGTCACAACACGCCCGTAGCCAACGCAGCCAGTGCAGAAATAGGAGGCCATTCGTTGTCTAAAGGTTGTGAAATTTTTGCGTGCCTGGGTGAAAGCTTTTAATAAACTGGACACGCCAGAGCTTTAACCCGTCGCTGTGTGTGTTAGGGAACGACACTGTACATCGCTGTGTGGTCGCTCCCAGGTCATGTCACTTTCATTTTGGATTTTCCTTACACCGTGCCACCCTTGTGTCTTCGTCTAGTATTCGCGGGGGTTCAGATGTTCTTTTCCAACTCTCTGTATTAATAAAGTTTTACACTTTATACATTAACTCCCCCAGCCATGTTATATTTTTCATTTTGTTCCTGCTGCCTGGAGATATATATATATATATATATATTGCCAGACGCCTCAATTCCGTTTGGGGTAGCCACAAACAAATCGCCTCCAAGTCGCCCTGTCCCCTGCCATTTCGCTGCCCTGCTCCCAACTCACACCCCTCTCACATATACCTCTCCACCCCATCTCTCCATCTCATCCTCGGCCTCCCCTCCCTCTCCCCCCTCCACCTCACTCACATACACTCTCTTCGTCAGTCTTTCACCCTCCATCCTCTCCACATGGCCAAACCACCTCAGTGTGTTCCTCATAACGCTTCCTATCACATCCACATCCACACCACAACGCTCCTTTATATCCTCATTCGTCAGCCTGTCTCTCCACGTGACTCCACAGGCTCCTCTTAAATAACTCATTTCCACTGCTCTTACTCTTGACTTGTGTCCTTCCAACAATGTCCAAGCTTCACTTCCGTACGTTAGAGGTGGTATCACAATACTGTCATGTAGTAACTTTTTCACTTCCATGCTCACTTCCCTGTTTCTTATCACTGCTTTCAAGGAACCAGCAACCTTTCTTCCCTGCTGTACCCTTTCAAGCACTTCACCCTCCAAACCTCCATCCTTACTCATCACACTACCCAAATACTTAGACGTTCTCACATTTTCCAATTCCTCACCATCTAACCTCTCTGTACATTCACTAACTTCACCTCTCTCAAAGACCATCACTTTACTCTTCCCTACATTCACCTTTAGATTCCGTTTCTTACACACTCTCTCAAACTCATCCACCAAGCCTTGCAGCTCCCCTTCGTCTTCACTCAACGACACAGTATCATCTGCAAACAACAGTACAGGGAGTTTCCAAACACTATCTTCTCTCACCAGGGCCACTCCAACATCCACTACCCCTACCTTGTACCTCTTTTATTACCCCATCCATGTACAGATTGAACAACCATGGAGACATGACACATCCCTGTTTCAAACCAGCTTTCAAAGAGAAAAATTCACTTAGTTCACCATCCACGCACTGCAGCCTTCGCACCATCGTACACATATATATATATATATATATATATATATATATATATATATATATATATATATATATATATATATATATATATATATTTTTTTTTTCATCACATTGGTGACTTTCTGCTGTAGGATGGGGTCAGTGAAACTATCCAGCCCACGTGCTTTGAAAATTTATCATCAGTTGAATGAAAATGATTTCAGGTAGGCGGATAACATATTTTCGGTTTTATTCATGTCATGACCCTACACAGGATGAACCTTAAATACTAAAGAGGTCTGTGTAAGCAACCTCCAACCTTCGAGTTCGAAAAGTCTCTTAAAGAAAAGAAAATTTTCTCGTGGAAAAAAGAAAATAATATATAAATGAAAGAAGAGCACTCGGGAGCCCAATGCTAATCGCCCGCCAGTATATGCTGTTAACCAAGTCCAAGATTTTGGTCATATCTTAATACCCTAAGGGTGTCATGTTGACAGCTCAAGCCGTTCATGAGATATAATGGTGTTAAAGGCGGACGATAAAAACTAGTTGATCTTTTGCAGCCATATTGGTGACCTTGACCTTGACCGTCAGTGCCCATTTTCGAACTCCGCCAAGATTTTGACCATATCTTGATACGCTGAAGATTTCATGTTGATAGCTCAAGCCGTTCATGAGATACAAAAGGCGCTAAAGGCGAGCGATAAAAGCTAGTTGACCTTTGGCAGCCATTTTGGTGGCCTTGACCCCAAGTGCCCATTTTCGAACTCGATCAAGATTTTGGCCATATCTTGTTACCCTGTAGGTTTCATGATGATAGCTCAAGCCGTTCATGAGATATAATCGGAGCACACACACACACACACACACACACACACACACACACACACACACAGGGGGAGGAAGGGGAGAGAATTCAGGCCAACAAGAGATAAGAGAAGGGGTCATAATAATGAAAGGGAAGGAAAAGATGAAGTGGGAATCAGAGGAAATGACTAGAGAAATATAATGTTGGTGAAGGTGTTGGTAGTGAGCAGGATTAAGAGCAGGATAATGGAAAGGTTAATGTTTGTAATTTAGGCAAAGCTTCTCGAAATGATAAATGAAAATGTTTGAAACAATAATAGAGAAAGCAAGAGTAAGTGCAAAGCATATGTAATATTTAATAATTTAGCCGTTAAGAGTCTTCTCAGTGAGTAAGAGGAGGAAGGGGATGGACTAAAGGTAGGCTATACCCTCTCCTTGTCGGAAAAAGTGAAAACTCCAGTATTTATTCATCAGATGCCAGATTATCTTATTTAGGCAGCAGCGCTTCACAAAACCCTGAGTGTTAATACTGCCACCAATAACCTTTCCATGGTGGAGGTGGTTCTGGCACCATATTTGTGCCATGTCCAGGCGATTTTAATTAGGTTATTTAGACTTTTATACCTGAGGGTTAGCTGTATCTAAATGTCTAGCTTGAACCGTGTCTTATTTCCTCAGTAAAATGGGCGAGAGATGGCAAGAATTAAGGTACATGGCAGCTCATGAGAGTGAATTGCCTAATGCTGATAATTTAGGGAAAACTCTTGAGGGCAATGAATGAAAATGGGAAGAAAGAAGCCATCCGAGTTGGAATTAACTATCTCATGGTGTGGACGACTCTAGTACTCTATTCCAGCCGAACACCAGACGATTTTATAGAGCTGAGAGTAAGTCATGGGAACCCAAGAGTGGTAAAGGAACCCTCTCACGGTTGACAAAACTCTATGTTCAGCTGACCTTAGACGATATTATACAGGTGAGAGTAAGTATTGGACCCTGTGAGTGTTAATACCATCATTACCAGTACTGATACCACCATTAACTCTTTCATTGTCGGGATAACTAGTATATTATTACAACTAATTACATATATTACTATTCAGATATGAGTGAGGTACAGGAGGCTGGAATGTTAATAATGATAATATAAAGGAATGTCTTAGGGATAATGAATGGAAGGGGATGGGAAAAACACAAGCTAATTCACACTAAGTTGTAAATGTTTCATCAATCATAACTCCATATTGAAGCTTTACATGTATTTAATCACTTGTGGCAGAAGCTGTAGTGGAAAAAGGAAGAACAATAACTATAACCACGGCATTTGCTAGGATTCAGGTATTAAAAAAACTAATTTATATTAAAAGAGCATTTTTTGAAAACAATATTTGGCCGTGGACATGAATTTCTCTTGATAGCTTTTAAAAATGCCGGCTACTTTTTAAAACGAGCGTCGGATAAAATCTGTTGTATTTTTTCAGAAGCTCTCTTTAAACTATTAATTCATGAACCCGGTTGTGTATGTGTGTGTTTTTTTTTTCCCCCGCAGAAGAAATATTTAGCCAAGTATTTCATGAAATTTAGTGGCTCTCGATTATTTTTAATAATAATTCTTTGGTGGTATGATAAATAAAGACTGATGATTGGTTAACAAGGAGGATTTTGACAGTTTCAAGAGCTGGCGGGGATGGAGGATTGATGGGTAGGTATAGGATGGATGGTTTATAACAAAAGGTGGATGATTGCCTCCTTTAATCCCTTCAGCACGAGCCGACTTTCCCATTTTATTCTTGCAAACGGTTTTATGCAGTTAAGGCGAGTTTTTCAACTGAAGGATTGAACACAGCGTCACTAACTCCACTACTGGGGTTCCTCGGTTGATTTCATGGTATTTCCACCATATTCTCTTTTTCTCACCTCAGCCTCTTCAATTTAACCACTTCATAATGGTGGTGACTTCTTTTAATCTCTTCTGTTACCTGGGGGTGTGTTTTTTTAATGTTAAGAAGGACGACTCTCAGTGAAGGTATTTCAAGTATCTTTCCTTAACCTTTGCACTGACATGACGATTTTTGCTTTGAGTCCTGGTACGCCAAACGAGTATATTCAGCTCAGGTCGATCTGTCGCGATGAAGGGGCAAACCATCACTGGCTTAGTGAAGAGGTTAAACATTTCTTTATGATCATATTAGGTTTTTCTTTGTATACTTCTCATCCACAATCGTACCTCATCTGTCTCTCTCTCTCTCTCTTTCTCTGGGGGCGCGGTAGCACAGTGGTAGCGCGCTGAGCTTGTGATCGGGAGGTCGCAAGTTCGAGCCTCGCCAGGGCTACCGTTGCCGGGAGGGGTAGCACCCTCCTGTAACCCCAGCGGGGTTATATGGCCTTAGTTGCCTAGCTCGGGGAATCCATTTCTCTCTCTCTCTCTCTTATCAGTCCCGTGGGTCAGGACCATATGATATACAAGGGAGGGGGAATAAGTATGTGGGTGGGGAGGTTAGCGGTGATGAACCCTGGAATGCCTTTGGTGCACAGGGCCGGATCCAGAACTTTATAAAAAGAGTGATTCCTAGTTGAATATTACGTAATGAATTTAAGCAATTGAATCATATTTTATTATTAAAAATACTTTTTTTGCTTATATTTTATTATTAAAATCACTCTCTCCAGTAAAGTCATTCCGTGATAACATTTATGTAAGATATTCACTGCATAAATTTTGGTAAATAGCATTGTTCATTTAGTAACAGTAATCATTGCTCTACCTAAACTTGGGGAGGCTTCCCCCCCACGCTCCTTACCCCCTATTCCATGTCTGCTGCCGTTCCTGGACTGGATGGATCTAAACTTACGAGACACGCAGTTCTAAATGAGTCAGCCAGTGCTACTTGGGATCAGCACAAGAAAAAAAAAGTATAAAAAGCGCTTTCAAATGAGAAGTTAGCCACGTCACCAAGTATTTCAGTACTCATTAGTGAAAAGAACCAGTATTACACGCGAGTATCTGATGAAGAGTACGCTTATTGTCTCATCCCCATTGTAATAAGGTTTCTCTTGCTCTCACAATTAAGCATTCCTCCTTCATATCTCTGGCCCTCACTTTCACAACCAGGCACGTTTCCTGTATCATCACAACTGCAGAAAGGTCTTATTCATTCTCACAACCAGGTGCTCCTTTTCTTATGGGCTGTCGTCCCCACTCTATCAGTCACGTAATCCCACATTAAAGTCTTTCCATCCTGTATGAGGAATTCAGTTTGGATGATTGTAATACTTAAAATTATTATTAATTTTTAGGATGATGTTGTAATGATTTATTTCATATATGGTCAACTCTGGGGATCCACTAGGAGGTTAACTGAGGCGTAATGGTCCACCAACGCACAAAAGATGGTACACACGTCCTTGATACTTTTGGAGTTCGGGACTGATGGAGTGAGATAACTGTAGTAGTGTGACAAGACCTCATTAAATTTGAGCCTGTTTATGCCTCTGGGGTTACAAACTAATGGAACGATATTCAAACCAGCTGGATCATTATAGATTTGTTCAGCGATATCTCATTATGTTCAGGCCTTATAGGTGGATGTTACAACCCAATGCTTTGCCTAGTAAGACCTCTTTGGGACCATACATGACTTAAGTTTTCTGACGAAAGTTGTAAACTGTGCAAGTTGGGATAAAAATGGAAACGAGAAAACCCTATTTCATTAGGGATGTTCTGGGCATTCCGTTCCTCAGTACCACGCACGATGCAGGTGGCAGCGAAAAAATGTTTGCCAAGAATGAGGCCCAGTGAAACGGTATGTTCTTTCTCCACATTTTACCCCGGTCTACACATCAGACAGATAGTGTCAGAATATGTCGATTCTGACCTAAAGGAGCTGTTGGCTATAGCCTGTAGTTTATTAAACAACGAAAGTGGTTGTTCTCGGACAGGGGGTTGTATTCTCGTCAGCTTGGATTGAATTTTATCACCTTTCTAGTCCTTTTTTTTTTTTTTTTTTTTTTCCCCTACGAGTAATGTACTTTAAATAATTTCGGTATGAAGACGCTTTCTATAAATTTTTACTACTGCTGCGTGCCTTTGTCAACATAAGGGGGGAATGATTGAAGTAAAGTAATCTTGTTTTTAATGTATCTAAAACTTATTGGTTACACCATTTAACCCTCCAAAATCTAACGCAGGAGTAGCCTTTAATTTTTAACAATATCATCTTAATCTTGCATCATCTTTGAACACACTTGGGGGTTTCATTCTGTCTTTTTATTTGGGAAAGATCATATTACCTGTCTTGTAAAATTTGCTTCGAAGAGATTAAGTGTGCTAAGCTGACTTTGTGTCATCTATACCGCTGCACAGTTGTTGACTTAATAAAGGGATTTATTCGCCCCTGTGTAGAGTGCATCTCTTACGTGTGGGGTGGCTCCCCACATACAGCCTTTATCACCAACATGGAATCAAAGGCTTTTCGTCTCATTAACCCGCCTCCAATTACTGGCTCCCTTCAATCTTTGTCTCTTTGCCGCGCCGTTGCATCATTATCTCGTGCTGCTTGCATTCCTCCAGCACTACGGCAGGAGTGTAGCACTCGTCATGCAGCAAGCTCTCATCCCTTCTCTGTCCAGCTCTCTACTGCAAGAGTTTACCGTTGCTCCAAGTCCTTCGTGTATTCACAGGTCACCTCTGGAACTGTCTTCCACTGTCTGTATTTCCTATTGTCCATGACCTCCAGTCTTTTAAACACAAAATGTTTAGGCATCTCAAAAGGAATGAATTTTGAATTTGGCTTTTTTTTTTTTCTTGGAGGGAACAGTTGCTGGCTTCTGGCCTTTGGTTCCTTCTTCCTTGCATAAAAAGATAAAATAAAATAAGCATGACAACAATAGACTGACCACCTTAACGACCCATATGCTGTCGATAGTCATTTAACTTAGCCTAAGCCTAAGTCCTTGTCTTACTGATGACCATAAACAACTTCGTGAACAGAGGCTCAGTAGGAATGGAGTAACGTTACGATCGGTGAAAGGAAATAATATAACATTTATTTAGATATGTGATACAATTGACTTTCACTTATTTAGACTGCCATTATTATTGCTTGCATGAATGTTACATATTTAGAATTATTGTGAATGCTTGTTGTACTCAGTTTATGTTTTTTTTTTTTTTTTCGGTAAATCCTGTCTGTTGGAATCAGGACTTGCATATGTAAGTACGAAATTTGCCCTGTCTGTTGCTGCATTAAGAAATTTACCGTTTACCACAGTTCTTAGTAGCCACATCCATGCTAGAACAGAATTTTGGGGGTAAATTTAGCCTTCCTCTTCACTTTGCTTCTTTCATTATTTCTGCGTGGGCAGTTCTTCGAAACTTAACGTTAACATCAGATGTGTGTTCGGCTAATCGTAGCTTAACATAAAGAAATATGAACATGACTTCCCACATAAAAGAAATTTTCTACAGTGCCCCAGCCCATACTGGGGAAAGGAAGAATCAGTGACCCACCCAAGCAGACAAAACCATGGCCATATGCTTTCATGTCACCTTCCACCGTCTTCCCCATCATTTCACTTCACCCTCATCCTCTTCCAGCGTTTGTCCCTTCTTAGATGAATGAGCCTTTCACTGACCCTGACAGTGTCTGGTGGGGGAGGTGGTCGATTATTGCTTTCGAGTGTACAGTCCGTCAAAAAGTATCGCGCACGAGGAGTTCGATGGTATCCGAAATAACCACGTAGCTGGTGGTGTTCCCAGGTGATTAGTCCGCTATCACCTGAATGTGCATATGTTAACAGCACGGAAGACTGGGATTGTTTGGAAAGGTATAATGATAAATGGTTGGTTGATTGGAAGGACTGCTTTTGATGACCAACAAAATAAGTGTATAGTAATGGAATGGAGACTGAAAAAAGTATGATGGTATACAGATGAGTGAAAGATTGGCAGGAAAGATGAACCGAGATGGTGATCAGGTCAGTACGAGTACATTTCGTCTCAGGTGATGCCTGTGAAGATGTGTGTCACAAACAAGTTCTTTCACAGCAGTGTTTGAGATGATTTAATATATTTTTAAGGACAGGATGAAAAGGGTTGGATGGAATGATATTGTGATGGGTGGTGAGGAAAGTTTATCTTGTGAACATAGGCGGTGTACGAGTATGTCTGCTTGTAGCATGTATGCACCACATCAGAGCAGAAATGGATGTGATGTACGGAGGGGAGTGGGCGGGATAGGCTTGGATAATGGTAGATTGTGGATAGAAGTGGGCAGGATAGGCATTGATTAATGGTAGATTGGGGATAGGAGTGGGCAGGATAGGCTTGGATAATGGTAGATTGTGGATAGGAGTGGGCAGGATAGACTTGGATAATGGTAGATTGTTGATAGGAGTGGGCAGGATAGGCTTGGACAATGGTAGAGTGTGGATAGGAGTAGACAGAGTAGGCTTGGATAATGGCAGGTTGTGGATAGGATTGGGCAGGATAGGCTTGACTAATGACAGATTATAAGTCAGGCCAGGGAAAATACACCTTGTGAAGATTGGGGTTGCATGTTGTCTAGTATGGATGTGGTGATGGTATAATTCAGAGTTTTCACCTAGCAAAACAAGAAGGAAATAATAAACACGCGCCACAAGTATACCCAGACTCTCACGACACAGGTAAAGAGACGTCATCGTGGTGAAGGGATAGGGTTTTCTTGCAATGAAGGATATTTATTAAGTTTTCAGAATGTCCATCAGTCATTAGTCAGGTAAAAATACATACCGTAGGAATCCACTCAAAGCCGTTCATTTTATTTAGTTTTTATTTGCAGATGACAGTGTTTATAAACCCATACCTAAGTTTTTTCAGTGGTATTCGTTATATGTAAATGGGTAGTCGTGATTTGTGGCTGGGTTGGTTTCCGCGGTGGGGCAGTGTTTTATACCTGTAGCTGCGGGGTAAATATAGGCTGTGTTGTGTTTTAATGAGGGACGAGGCCAGGTAGCTCAGCACGGTGTTGTGTTGTGTTGTATTGTGTTACTTTCGGTTGTGTTGTGCCGTGTTGTGTTGTGCCGTGTTGTGTTGTGTTGCGTTGCGTTGCGCTGTGCTTCGCATCGTTCCGCTGCATTACACTACGTTGCACTAAGTTGTGTTGCGTTGCATTGCGTTGTGTTGTATTGCTTTTCATATTCACCCAACCGTAACTCACTTTTTTCACTATCATTAGTTTTCTCCACTCATTGCAGGATGATACCCATATCTGGGAAGTTATTATACTGAGGAGATGCAACAGTTTTGGACCAACATGGACCTTGGTCAGATATAGACAGGGAGGAAATATATGAGATTATATATTGTGGGACAATGGAAAAGGAATGGGGAGTGGTAGGGAGGAGACGGAGAGGAGGAAAAGACGAAAGTGAAGTGGCAGGATTAGAAAGAGAGAGAGAGAATAAATATTTGGTGAGAAGTAAGAAGTGACTGGTGAATGTGTCTGTATGTATTAAATCTATATGTTATTTCACCTTTAGATTTTCAGTACCACTTCTTCCATCATCCATTTCTCTCTCTCTCTCTCTCTCTCTCTCTCTCTCTCTCTCTCTCTCTCTCTCTCTCTCTCCACTTAACCTAGCAAACCATCTAACCCAAGTTATCTTAACGCAACCTGTCATGTCTCAGTCCAATCTAATCTAACCAAACCTGACTTAACCTTTTTTTATATCGTCCCATTCCATTAACTGCATCCCGTCTCTTCCTGTGCCAGCCCAATCCAGCCCCCTTAAAGCCTTACTTAACTTAACCTTATCAGTTGGTCAGAGTTTTAGTTATGAGATAAATGCATAAAAAAATAAATAATCCCTGTTGAAACCAAATTACCTTAGCCAAACCCAGTTTAACCCACAATATCCCATAACATCTCCCAAATCCAGTCTAACTCAGTTGAAACAGATTTAGTTCGATCCTTCTTTCTTCGTTCCACTCCAGTCGCCACATCTGAACCTAACCCACCCCATGCCAGCACCAGACCCGCCTGAGTGTGGGAGTCTGGATTCAGTGTAAAGCTGAGGGCTCCTTTGGGTGCCTCTGGCGTGCAGGAAGTGAGGGATTACCGCAGCTAAATTTGCCATTGTTGTTGTAGCAGCGCACGTAAAAGCCGAAACCTTGTTGGCGGAGTGAAGTGTTTACATAATTTAGCGGGAGCTGTGGAGTTCTGTTGTATAATGGAAAGAACTAAAACATGACTCTTATGCTGCTTTGATGTTTGGAGTGAAAGGAGACCATTCCCTGCTCAGCAAGGAGACTTTTAGTCCTGTGGGAAAAGAATAACCCTGTTGAAATTCTGGTAGTTACGACAACAGGCTAATGCAGGTGTAGAAGTATTTTAATATACAGCAAAATATTGGCCAATTATAAAGAGCGTGTCGGGGGTTAAATATGATTAAGGGAAAGTCAGAGTTACTAATTATAAGGATGCTCAAATCCTTCAAGTAAAAACAAGAAAATTTATGCAGGAACGTTGAGATAAATATTAGGACTGAAAATTCAGAGCGGGTAACAGCAGCATGGCATAAGGCTTATCATCGCTCGCCTTTAGCAAGGCGGAGCAATAATGTTTTTGCCCGCATCTGTGTGTGTGTGTGTGTGTGTGTGTGTGTGTGTGTGTGTGTGTGTGTGTGTGTGTGTGTGTGTATTTACCTATTTGTAGTATACAGGAATTGAGCAATGCTCGTGTTGTCCTGTCTCCATATCCACATTTATCAAGTCTACCTTTACCACATATGAATGTTTTTCTCATGCACCACCTCTTTGTCTAAGTCGTTCCAAATATTTAAGAATATACCTAATTGTGATATACACGGAATGTACTATGCTCGTGGGTTTCCGTCGCTGTTTCTCAATAAGTCGAATTTAACTTTAAACTCGTTTAAGTTTTTTGACTGGACGATCTCTTTGCCCAGGCTATTCCATAAGTCTATACTTCTGTAAGGAAAGCTATATTTCTTGATATCCTTCAAGCAGCTTGACTTTTTCAATTTCATTCCATGTCCTCTTGTTGCTCTCTTATCCCATACAAACAGATCTTCTTTGTCAATTTTATCTACTCCCACCATGGTCCTGAACACCGCAATCATGTCTCCCCTCTTTCTCCTTTCCTCTAACGAAGGCAAATCCAGTTTTTCCAGCCTCTCTCTGTATGACAGGTCTGTCAGACTGGGGACCATCTTGGTTGCTGTTCTTTGTATTCTCTCAATCTTGTTTATATATTTCTTTTGTGTGGGCACCACACTACCGCTGCATATTCTAACCTGGGGCGGATCATGGCCACTATCAATTTTTTCATCATTTCCTCATCCATATAATGAAATGCTACTCTTATGTTAGTCAAGAGTTTATAAGTCTCTCCAACTATCCTGTTAATGTGCTTTTCTGGTGACAAACTATCTTGGACCAGCACTCCCAAATCTTTCTCTTCTCTCCTTTTTGTGATTAATTCATTACCCAAAAAATAATTCAGTGATGGTCTCCTGGTACTTTTACCCATTTCCAATATTTTACATTTCTTTACATTAAATTTCATTTCCCACGTCCGGCTCCAATTGTGTATCCTATCCAAATCCTCCTGCAGTATTTTACAATCCTCCTCAACCTCTATCTTCCTCAAGATCTTTACATCATCAGCAAACAGACTCGCATAACTGTTCACTCCATCTACCATATCATTTACGTAAATCAGGAACATTACTGGCGCCAACACTGAGCCTTGAGGGACTCCACTTGTTACTTCCCTCCATCCAGACATCTTTTCCTTTATTACTGTCCTCATTTGTCTGTCTCTCAAAAAGTCTCTCATCCATTCCAGAAGTTTCCCCTTTAGTCCTCCTATATATTCTAGTTTCCACATTAGTCTCTTATGAGGTACCTTGTCAAAGGCCTTCTCTAAGTCTAAGTACACACAATCCACCCAACCATCTCTCTCCTGTACCACATCAATCGCTCTTGAGTAAAAGCTCAACAAGTTTGAAACACATGACCTTCCACTTCTGAATCCAAACTGACATTCAGCCAAAATATTCATCTCTTCCAGATATTTTATCCATCTGTCTTTCAGGATTCTCTCACACAATTTTGCGACCATGCTGGTTAGAGACACTGGTCTATAATTCAGGGGTTCTTCCCTGTTTCCTCCCTTGTAAATTCGTACCACATTTGCCCTCTTCCATTCTTTTGGCACTTTCCCCTCTTCCAGTGAGCATACAATTAAGCTGTGAATTTTATCCGCCAGTTGTTCTCTGCATTCCTTCAGTACCCAATTAGAAATTCCATCAGGTCCTGGGGCTTTCCTTACATCTTGAGTTTCCAGTAATTTATACACTTCCTGCACCTCCACTTTTATATCTTTCATCACCGGAACATTTCTAATCACTCCCTCCCCTTCCACAAGCTCCTTTTCTTTAGTGAAAACTGACTGGAAACGTTTGTTCATTATTTCTGCTTGCATTGCCGCATCCTTAAAGACCTCTCCATCTACTTTCAGCTTGGTGATTCCTTCCTTTTGTTTCAGTTTGCCATTAACAAATCTATGAAACAGTTTGGGTTCATCCTTGCATTTGTCAATTATACCTTTTTCAAAATTCCTTTCTTCTTCCCTACGTATTCTTGTGTATTCGTTTCTTGTTCTTTTATATTCTTCCTTTGTTCTGTCGTTACCTCTCTTTCTCCAATTGTTCCACGCCTTATCTCTCTCTTTTTTGGCTATCATACACCTTCTATTAAACCACTCCTTTTTCCTGTTTTCTTTCCCTCTTACTCTTGGTACAAATTTTTCCACTCCCAAATTATAGAGGTCTAGAAAGATATCCCACTGCCTCTGTATCTCTCTTGTTTCTCTGAATTTTCTCCAATCCTGTAAAATTTGCTTTGCCAAAGTTGTATCTTCCCTGTCTATGAAGCTCGTCTCTTGGCTCGACGTTTCCTATTAACATCTGGAACTCAATGACCACGTGATCACTTTTTCCCAAAGGACAGAGATATTCCAATGATTCTATTACATCGGGTTCTTTGGTGAACAGTAAATCTAACCATGCTGGTGTGTCCTCACCTCGAAACCGTGTCTCTTCTTTGACCCACTGCGTCATCACATTATTCATTATTATATTTAATAACATAGTGCCCCACGAATCCTCGCCGCCTCCCGAGTACCATTCCTCCCAGTTCACCTCTTTACAATTAAAGTCACCCACCAAAATTATATTATTGCTTTTCTCAATTATTTTTTGCAAATAGCTAGCCATATCTGACAACATCTCATGGTATTCGTCATCCTTCCATGCTCTCGTCTTTGGGAGAACATACACTACCGCCATATCTCTCTTAACATTCTCTCCAGTTTCTAATTTCATATATATCACTTCAGCCCTGCCTTCTCCCATTTCCACAGTATCTACATTTATGTTGTTCTTCACTGCTATCATCACTCCTCCTCCCTTTTTTTCTTTTCTGTCTTTTCTCCACAGTTTGTATTTACCATCTCTCAAATGAACATCAATATCTTCTCTTAATTTGGTCTCTACAAAGCACATGACATCAGGTTCATGTTCTCTCAAGAAATCATTAATTTCGATCCTTGTCGATATGAAACCATCAACATTAGTATATATCACCTTCAAATTATTTTTGACATTATTAATACCCTCTTCTCTCCTACTCTCTGTCCATACCACTTCCTCAACTTCTGATCTTTCACAACCATCCCCCTAGTTTCCTTCACTTCTATTTCCTTAAATACCATTTCCTTACTTTCATATCCAATACTCTCCAAAAAAAGTATTACGTTCTTCCTCTGTCCTCTTATCATTTTTTTCCTTTACTTCTTCCTTTAATGATTTTAAAACTTCTCTTTCTTCTTCATTCAGATCTTTTCTTATTATAATATTTTCCATCCCCTCCTCTTTGCTTAATTTCCAGGTCACTTTAAGTATCTCATTTATTACACTTTCTGATGTAAACTTGACTCTCATTGGTCTTGTTTCCCCTTTCTTATAAGGCCCTATCCTCCTTACTTCCTCAATTTCTTTTACCCACTTGTCTCCTTCGGGGTCAATCTTGCCTAATATTCCTCTCACCATGTTCGTGTCTCTCTCGAGTCTTGCGAACCTAACCTTTTCTTCCTCTTCCCTGTTTCCAAATACTACCACACATCTGTTCCTTTCTACAGTTTCTCTCACTATTTTCTCTTTTTCTTCTTCAGTATTTTCACTACATTTTCTTCCATTTCTTTCTTGTTCATTTCCCTTTCTTCCTGGATGATCTCTCTTAAGCTGACCACTTCTTTCTGTTCTGCTTCTACGTGTGCCCACTTTGCCTTATGTTCTTCTAATACATTACTCACCTTCTCCGTTTTATTAGTACTCTATTCAAGTTTCCTCCTCAGTTCAACATTTTCCCTCTTCAAATTCCTAATCTCTTCATTGGCTGTTTCGTTGGACTGGATTAGACTCTGTATGGTGGTTTCCGTATTTCCTGACACATCCTTTATCACTAGATTCTCAACTTTTTTTTCGAGTTCACTAATCCTCATAATTAATGTTTTCACCAGGTCCATGACATTAGTATTAGCATCAAATCCTTGAAATTCCATTCCCTCATTGTTTACATTTTCAGCCATGTTTAATGTAAAGTACCTAAACAGCTGTTACCGAATAAGCCACAAACATTCATGTATACTATTGCCAACAAATCTTTACATTTTTGGTAGTCTACTAACTTTCATTATTTTAAATTTAAAGAAAGACCCTAGGAGACAGGACAGACAAAATTCCTGAAACTACTCAAGGTTAGGAGCGATGCCTGGGACGTCCGCTCTCTCCGGCTGTTCGTGTGTGTGTGTGTGTGTGTGTGTGTGTGTGTGTGTGTGTGTGTGTGTGTGTCTGTCTGTCTGTCTGTCTGTGTATTAGCGTATGTGTTACCATTGTCAGTATATCTGTTACCATTATGTCTCATGAACAGCCTGAGCTATCGACATGAAACATTCAGGGTATCAAGATATGCCCAAAATCTTGGACAAGGTAGAAAGTGGGCACTCTGGGTCAAGATCATGGTCACCAAAATGACTGCCAAAGGTCAACTTATTATTTTTATTTTTTTGTGGATTGGCTTTTTGTGAAACGTCGTGACTGTATTCCGCAGAGTTTTGCGTTTTTTTTATTTTTATTTTTTTTTTTTAATCACATTTGGTTTGTTAGTAACTTGTAACTTGGCCAGCAGCATATTCTAGTTGCGGTTAGCATTCGACCCCAAAATGCTTTTTTTTTAATGTTAAGACCAGTAGTGATGAGTAATTTGCCTGTCTTTAAAAAGAAAGGAATAAGTGTGTTCTTCCTGTCTGGCATTTCGATTAATAACGAGTCGACGATACATTAAATCGTAAACTTAGTAGTCGTCAGTAAAAGGAGGAAAGGATCGAGTGAGGTATCACACTGAAGGTAAATAAGGGGACCTTACCAGACAGAGAGGAAACGAGTGTAAAAGATATAATTATCTCAGTTATGAATTAGAAATGGACATAGGTTATATCATATGCAAAGTAAATATGTAGTGGGTGATGTAATTCTCAGAAACTATCCAGATATGGAGCAAGAAGAGGCAGTTAAAAAACCAGACTTAGAGATGAGATTCGTAGATCTGCATGACTGGAATAGAACATGACAGCAGCAACTGAACTGGAGTGGAGAAGGTATGAGAAATTTTTATTGACCATGGAAGACTGATGATAATTATGGATCACATGTCAGACATCATGAACTCGAGGGGGTGAGGTACAGCCATCATTAACCCTTTTACTGCAAGATGTTATGTTCCATATACTGGAAAAGTAAAATAATAACAGACGTCATTGTACTCAAGGAGTTAACCAAAAATTTCGTGACGACGTAGGCAAGGGTGCAGGTGCACTTTAGGGGAACTATTGTGTTCTTTTTATCTGTATGTCTATTTAGTACTTGACGCTGCAGCCTGTGAGTGATCTTGATAAAAGATCCTGCAGGCACGTTATTCCCGAGTCAGTAACAGTGTCCTTTTCCCTAACATATCTACCTGCCTTACATCCTGTCACCCCAACTCTGCATCTGGTTCTCCTTCCAGCCACTTCATTGTAACACTCTCCAGTTAGTGTCTTACTCTCCATTTGCTGCACATAGCCAAAGCACTTTTTTACCAGCCACGATAGCGAAGCTGGTATTGTTTTCATTTTCTCTCTCTCTCTCTCTCTCTCTCTCTCTCTCTCTCTCTCTCTCACTGTGTGTGTGTGTGTGTGTGTGTGTGTGTGTGTTAGCACGATAACTTCGCAACCGATCAAGATATCATCATAAAATTTTACAGGTGTAGAAATGAAAATCTCCTACGAGTATTGTTTTCAGTTTGTCAGACTGTCGGTATCTGTTTGTCGGTTAGCACGATAAATTCGCAACCGCTCAAAATATCATCACAAAATTTTACAGATGTGTAGTAGGGATGAAAATCTCCAACGAGTTCGAAATTGGTGAATGTAGGTCAAGGGATATGTGTCAGTTAGAACGGTAACTTCGCAGCCGCTCAAGGTATCATCACAAAATTTTATAGGTGTGTAGTAGGGATGAAAATTTCCTACGAGTTTTAAATTGATGAAAGTTGCCCAAGGTCAAGGTCATATTCCGAACTGCACTAGATATGTATCGGCTTGCGGCTTGTGTGATTCTCCCCTTGAGGGGGCCTCTAGTTTTTTTTTTTTTTTTCTTTAATCACCCTCTACAGAATCTTCACTCTCCTCTCCTCATGTCACCTGTCCAGACGGCATTAATATCCCTTTAACCCACCTTTATTATTCACATTCATCCACTGTTACTCAGACCCACCTACCAGCCCTTTCCTCACCTTCCACTCACCCCACTCGTTTTGACAACATTATTCGTATAACACATTATTCATATAACGTGTTAGACAGTGGGCTTACTCCCCCACTGTCTAACACGCTCACCCATTTGCCCCTCCCTTTCCTCCCACCTGCTTTTCATTCACCCTACCCCACCCATTCTGATTGCATTACTCTCCCTTTAGTCCACCTTTCAGTTTGCCTGGTATCTGCCCTAACCACTTATGTCCTTACTTCCACTCCATTTCCTCTGCATGCATTTTCACTGCCCATCCCCCCCCCCCTTCTCTTTGTCTGTCTGTCTGTCTGTCTGTCTGTCTCTGTCTGTCTGTCTGTCTGTCTGTCTGTTTCTCTCTCTCTCTCTCTCTCTCTCTGTCTTTCTGTCTGTCTGTCTGTCTGTCTGTCTCTCTCTCTCTCTCTCTCTCTCTCTCTCTCTCTCTCTCCGATGTTTTCATTTTCTTCTTTTCTCCTCTTTTTATCATCAGTATTTCTCGTCAGCTTCTACGTTCTTCACTTCCTCCAGTCCTCTCTGCCTCTCAGCTGTATCCCACCTTTGCTGCCACTTTCATGTTCTCTGTTTCTTGTTCATTGTTCCCCCATCCCTTCACCCTGTCTCATTTATTTTCTTCTCTGCCTTCCTTATTTTACGTTTCATTCTTTCTCTGTTCCCATACCTATTTAATTCTCTTCTGTTTCCCTCCTTTATTAACTTCTCACTCCTTCCTCCCTTCTTCTCTCCTCTGTTTCCGTACTATCCTTTTTCCTCCCACTTTCCTACCTTCTGCTTTCCTTCTCTCTCCCTCTCTTCCAATGATTTTTCCCTTTTTTTCTATTTCGTATCTCTTCCCTTTTTCCTGCCTTCTTTCTCTCTCCTTCCTTTACTTCATTTCTCTTTTTCCCTGCATCCTTCCTCTGTCCTCATAAGCTTCATCGCTTTCCTTCTCAACTTTACTCTCCTGCCTCCTGCGTTTTTCGTCTTCTTGATTTCTACTTCTTCTCCTACCATCCTCGTCATTCCATTCCTCCATCCTCCTTACACTTCGCTTACCCCCTTCCCTACCTCCCTGCTTTCTTCTCCATCCCTCCTACAGTTTCTTTCCCCCTCTCCTTTTCTACCATCGTCCCCCCCCCCACCTCCTTCTTCCACCCCGCTTCTACTTCCATCATTCTTCACTTCCTCCTCTCCGTTTCATCACACACTTCCCTCTTTCCACACCACCAGCAATAACCCCCCCACTTCTCTACCTCCCTCTTCTACCATTCCCAAACCTCAGTGGACCAGTCCCGCACCGGTAATGCATTTTTGAGGAGGTTTCTTGGGAGGCCCGAGCAAAGAATCTGCCTGTGCGCCACATCTGCCTGTTTTACCTTCACATACTGTACAAACATTTTGTCCTACTCTCAGGCCTCCCGTGATGAGAGAGACAGAGAGCAGACAGACAGACGGAGAGAACTTCTGCAACTCGGCCAAAAATCCTGACATTTATGCGATAAACTTCTCTCTCACAAATTCCTCGCATGTAAAAACAAACAACAAGGAATTTTCAGGTATCTAACGAAGTTACTTTGATATTTAAGGCATTTCTGAGGCACATAGGGAATCGTTTGATCCTTCAAGCAATTTCAGGACACAAGGGAAAATACTAAGATTTTCCAGAAGTTTTTAGGCACATGGTGAGTTAATGTCATCAAAACCCATCTCAGGCACATTGTGATTGTGTGTTCTGTTATCAGTCAAGTACGGAAGTAGTTTGATCTTGTAGACAGGTTTCAGGCACATGAGGAACTAGTGTGACCTAGACCATTCTCACTGTTCCTAGACACATGAGGAACCAACCAAATTTCCATGCGGTACTCGGGCACATTGTATGATCGTATAAGGAACGACACAGATTTTCGTTAATAAAGCTGGAAATTAGTGTGATGTCTTCCATGCAGCTCAGAGACACATGGGGAAGTAATTTTTCATTTGTCAGTATAACCATTATTTGTGTGTTCTTCCATGTTGTTGTTAACTCTAGAATGCTTACGTTATTATCCTCACAGTACTGCTTTCGCCGGGAGAATTTTTTTTTTTCGACATTTTCTTTCAGTTTAGTCTATTTTAGTCTCTGTACACTTTAGTCTCTTTGATATAATCATACAATAATTATACACCCGAAAAAAAAAAAAAAAAGTAACAAAAATGTAACACAAATGCTTTTGTCTGGTAAAAAACACTTAATCCACATTATACCTGTGAAACACCTTTTTTTTATCAGTTTAGACTCTTTTAGATTGTTTTCACCCTTTAGTCTTTTTGATTTAATCAGAAACTAATTATACACCTGGAAAAAAAGGAAAACACAAAAATAAAAAAAATGTAACACAAATGCTTTTGTCGGGTAAAAAACACTTTAAACCCAAATATCATGGTGATAAATGCGAGATGAAACCACGCCACTACCTATGTAGGTAGGGGGTAGGGTAGATCGAAGGTATAGGGAAGGACAGCTCCAAAGCTCTTATCATAACAAAATAGCAAATAAATAAATCGCCGAACAGGGAAATTAACCCGACGTAAGCATTCTAGGGTTAAGCAAACCGGGAAGTAGCTTGATTCAGTTAAAAAAAAAAAAAAAAACAAGAGAATTAGTGTGGCCTTGCGTATTGTTATCAGACATATGGAGAATAATCTTCCAAGGAACTAGTGTGATTTTCCAAGCGATTCTCAGGCAGATTGGGAACTAGCGTCATCTTGAATAAAGCAGAGGCGTGTGTGATCAGATAAAGCTCAAGGGAGGAGCAATAAAGGTGAGATGTCTTGACCTGTTGCCTACCTCACCCCACCCCACTTGACCCTAATTAAGATGAACTGACGATCTGTTGCCTATCCCACCACTCTCCCTTTCCTTGCTGTGTGTGTGTGTGAGAGAGAGAGAGAGAGAGAGAGAGAGAGAGAGAGAGAGAGAGAGAGAGAGAGAGAGAGAGTATCCCCTTCAGTGCGATGTCTTTTATTTTTGCCACCTTTCGCTTCATTTAGATCCAGTCTCATTCCATCTCGTAAAATGTGGGTTAGAGCGTTAGGATGATGATGATGATGATGGTGATGATAACAATGATGATGAAGTTACCACAAGATTTTAAAAATCGACTTCAGAGATCACGTTGTCTATCTGTCTATCTCTATACTTAGTCTGCTTCCCCAAGACAGAGGGGTAGCCGAGACTGGACGACATACTCCCAATTTACTCCTACACACACACACACACACACACACACACACACACACACACACACACACACACACACACACACACACACACACACACACACACATATCTTAACCCCGAGGGGAGAAGGGACAGATCCTCACGTTGTAGTTATGAGAAAAGAAACATGTTCACTTATCCCTTCAGTACGAAGACACCTTCTTGTTTTATTACACCGCCACATGGTGTTAGATATTTGGAGACCCTTTTGATGTGAAGGGATTGGAAGCATTACTACTGACTCTTTCATTTGGTTGATGTAAATATATTCTTGCTTCCTACAGATGATTATATACGGTAGTTATGAAGAGAATACCGTATGGTTAGATACACGCTATAATCTGTGTATCTATCTATTGCCAGACGCCTCAATCCCGTTCGGGGTGGCCACAAACAAATCGCCTCCACGTCGCCCTGTCCCCCGCCATTTCACTGCCCCGCACCCAACTCACCCCCCCCCTCTCATATACCTCTCCACCCCATCCCTCCATCTCATCCTCGGCCTCCCCCTCCCTCTTCCCCCTTCCACCTCACTCACATACACTCTCTTCGTCAGTCGTTCACGCTATAATAATAATAATAATAATAATAATAATAATAATGGAGGCTGAGAACCTTCAAAACATCGTTCTTTTAGAGAAAACTGAGCACACAGGAAGAAGCAGTATCTTTTCAGTTTGAGATGCCGGCTTATAATATTTAGTATGGTTCCGGTCGAAGCCCACTTTATATTGAACAGTCAAGAAACCAACGTTATAACTGTTTATTGACCTAACGGTGCATTTAATTGTGCAGATGGAAGAATTATACCTACAGATGAAAACTGTTGATATTTCACTTATTTTCAGATTAGAAGATCACCAGAAAGCTAAATAAAATCCCCAGACGGTGGCACAAAACTAAGCCAGAGCCACACGTGTGTGAATGCTGTACCGTGCATCGAGGTGTCAGTCGTTGCTATAGAAAAAGCGCACAAACATTTTTCAACTGTGAAGGCAAAAACACGACCCTGACATGAAAGAACACGTTAATTCAACGCTGCTAAAGACATGACGAATATATATATATATATATATATATATATATATATATATATATATATATATATATATTGGAAGAATGTTCGTTGTTCAAACCATAGCGATCAAGTATCAACACCACTTAGCACATAAAAGATCCTTCTGGCCGTCACCTGAGGCAGCTAAAAGATTACTTGGGTGTGTAATACTGTTTGTGATAGTTATCACTCACACACACACACACACACACACACACACACACACACACACACACACACACACACACACACACACACACACACACACACACACACACACACACACACACGAGTCACAATCTTTATCCCTCTTACTGTCACTCCCTCATACACACCCACAGTTACGACCGCACAAGCACACGCAAAGCAGTTACGCGTCGACTTATTCTCTCTCTCTCTCTATGTTGTGTACTGCATGGGTTCAGTAGTCAAAGATGTGTGTGTGTGTGTGTGTGTGTGTGTGTGGCCGTAATTTACAGGAGATCCATAAACTCTTAATAATACCGTGCTGGCCAGGTCAACTAAAGTCATGGATGCTTGAGGTAAGGTTGGTTAAGTAACAAGACAGTAGGAAATATGTCTGTATTATGTATCTGTTTCAGTCCATATTACATTCACTGTAGGACTGCACTTTCACCTGGAGGGAGAGTGATAGCTAAAGTTAACCCTTCATGTTGGCAAAGTTCGAATGTGGAAGGACGTGTCTGTAGGGCAAGTGAAGCCACGTAGAAATCGGATATTGTAATGGCTGTGTTTGTGTGTAAGATGTCTGTATACGGTATATTAACGGTATTGGCTGTGTTTGTGTGTGTCTGTATACTGTATATTAACGGTATTGGCTGTGTTTGTGTGTAAGTGTCTGTATACTGTATATTAACGGTATTGGCTGTGTTTGTGTGTAAGAGTGTGTATACGGTATATTAACGGTATTGGCTGTGTTTGTGTGTAAGAGTGTGTATACGGTATATTAACGGTATTGGCTGTGTTTGTGTGTAATAATGTGTATACGGTATATTAACGGTATTGCTCTGTTTGTGTGTAAGCGTCTGTATAGGGGTATAATAAAGATAGAAAGGACAAAGTACAAAAATATGAAAGCATTTGCCAGGACCTACTACCAGCATTAACTTTATTCCACCGCGGTGTGACATTGACTACTCAACATGGTTCTCACTCATCATAAATGATCACGCTAACCACCGATCCGAGTAACCACCGAGTAAAATGGATAAATAAGACACATATGCTGCACTGTCTTAACCTTTAAGGAACTGTAACGTGAAGTAGTTATATCAAGTTGGGCATGTGTCTGGTTAATAGTGTCACTTAGCTTGCTCAGCGTATGAGGTGAACGTTGATAGCAACAGAAGGAAAGGGTAAGTGTCTGGAATACTGGAGTGCTGGCATCACATATCGCAGGAGGGGCAGAAGATCATAGTAATGAGATGGTAATTTGCGGTAATTTGCATATAAATTCGAATCCCGGTATCACTGGAAGTTATTACTGGGGTTTAGTGGTGCAGTCATAATTTCCGTACTCCTCTATAACCCATCTACATGCCATAAAATACTGTACCCATGCTGTTGCAAGTACACCGTACTGTATGCTATTCTACAGTTTCAGCAGATGCTGTAAGGAAGCAGTATCCAAATAGATGGTACAATTCGAACGCAATTATTCCATTTGCAAGAGGTCACACATATTGCGAAAATGAATGATAGCAAAGCTGCCTCACTCCTCATGTAATTCCTCAATTCAAGCTGCCACATAAGAACAATGGCTCTGTTTCTCTCCATTGTCGGTCATCAGTCAGTATTCTTCTTCTGTGTTAAACATCAGACTTCAGTCGACAGAGTTGAATGTTTATTTGGACATCGGCCATTGATCATCACCACCACTGGATATCAGCCACCATCCCAAAACTCTCAAGCCCCCGGAAAAACATCGATCTTATTGCCAAAAGGGATATTAGGTTCGCCAGGACATCATTGTTTGAGACTTAGTTTCTTCACATATCCCTTCTCATCATCACACGTCCCTCTCATTGCCACACGTCTTCTCTCATCGTCACATATCCTCCTCTCATTGTCACATATCCTCCTCTCGTCGGATGTCCCCTCTCATTGTCACATTTCCCCTTTCATTGTCACATGTCCCCTCTCGTCGTCATACGTCCCCTCTTGTCACATATTCCTTCTCATCGTCACGTGTCCCCTCTCATCTCCCTTATCCTGTTTCATCGTCACATGTCTTCTGTCATCGTAACACGTCCCTCTCAGTAGGTCAGTGGTCAAGGTCATTGGGTAAGGTCAACTTAAGCAATTTTTTTTTTTCTGATTTGAACCAGATGTGGTGGATGAGTTTAGCGTCAGGTAATGATGAAGCAGTTAGATATTTGGAGCAACTGGTCAAAGGTCAAGGGCACAGGGAATCGTTAGATATTCGACCTGAAGGCACCTCCATATCATCATTGTGCATCTATCGCCGCACCTCAATTTATAAACATGATATCGAATCATGCTATAAACAGTAGATCAGAAACAAGGAAGATGTTTCTGTTAATCACCTCTATTCGATTATTTTCCGTCATCTTTCATAACCTTACAGCACAATCACAGGTGCCCAGTGATTGTATGAACGGGCTTGTAGACCGATTGTGCGGTGTGGTGTTACACTTTCTGTGTTCCGCTTGTCATCATTTC
Source organism: Coenobita brevimanus (assembly GCF_032717465.1). Classification (NCBI taxonomy): domain Eukaryota; kingdom Metazoa; phylum Arthropoda; class Malacostraca; order Decapoda; family Coenobitidae; genus Coenobita; species Coenobita brevimanus. The sequence continues at coordinate 8,130,563 of NC_137024.1, read as the reverse complement.
CATTCATCATTAGGCTAAGGTTAGGTAAAAATTTTGTTTCATATCGCTCGTCAGAGATTCCCTGTAGGTAAACTTTAGTACCTAAAATATCTTTGCCGTGCAGAGCCAAATCTGTTTGTTTCCTTTTTAGGCAAGAAGAATAAAATAGATCAGTCGTCTGCATTCTGAAAGAGCTGATGGAGCAGTGACCCAGCACTGAGTCACTGGCCAGATAATGGAGGCCGGGGCAAAATTCCAGTTCATTTACCATGGCAACAAAACATTGGCCTTTTGCACAAACCACAGTGAGACACAGGAACGACTATCGTTACTGGAACACTATTTTGATCGCATTATGCGTAATCCACATACAAAAATATTGACGTCGACCTCAGTTGTTTTGAGTGAATAGTAAATGGGAGTCAAATGGGTCGGGAAGCTCAACCGGGGCGAGAATAGCTGAAGGGAAATTAATTACCGTACGACAAGGTCGCTTTCCGATGCGCTGGTTGAACTCCCGTCTCAGTTACTGCTTTAGCTCGAGATTAGGTATTAGTCGAGGTCATGCAGAAATAGCCAAAATTTAATTAGATGCCTGAAACTCCAGTGGGAAAGCGCGTTTTTCAAATGAATTCATGCCACGGCCCCTTATCGCACCCTGGCCAGAATTAGCCTCAGTGTCAGCCTTAAGCCTTCATTGAATATTATGGGGGAAGTAATGGAGCCGTGATGTCGTGGGAGGATAGAAGATGAAAGACGGTGGAGGAGAGGGATATGTGGGTGGAGAGAGAGAGAGAGAGAGAGAGAGAGAGAGAGAGAGAGAGAGAGAGAGAGAGAGAGAGAGAAAATAATATACTGAGAGTGTGCAAACCTAGGAAGAGGTTTAATGGAAAGAAGTGGCCGAAAAGAAAGGATGGTGAACAGCAAAGGTGGGTGGCGAGATTGGGGATCTGAAAAGAGCTACGTTCAGTCTGAGAAGGTGAATATCTATAAATGTATGTGTGGGGGGGGGGGTAGAAACTGAACATTCGTATTGACAGTAATTGGGTTCTGGTGTAGTGAGTGTAATTCCAAATCTCTCCCTCACCTCCACACACTCCTTCACCTCTCACTTTCCTGAATCTCAACCCCTCTCTTAGCTCTCTTATCCTCCTCTTATTCCCTTATCCTCTGTTTCACCCCTCACTCGGGTCTCCCTTACCTCTCACTCCCTACCTCTCTCTCTCTCTCTCTCTCTCTCTCTCTCTCTCTCTCTCTCTCTCTCTCTCTCTCTCTTTCTCCCTCTCTCAACTAAAGCCTCATAATATATGAGACAGCAGTAGCCTGAGAGGGAAGAGAAGAGAAATGAGTAGAGAAAGTGAGTGAGAGAGAGAGAAAGAGAGAGAGAGAAAGAGAGAGAGAGAGAGAGAAAGAGAGAGAGAGAGAGAGAGAGAGAGATGATCGAAGAAATTAGAAGAATGCTGAGTAGAACTAAAGAAGAAGAGCGAGAAACAAAAGAAAAAAAATGGAATCGAGGCAAGTTAAAAGCAAGAGAAAGGAAATCAGGAGGAAGAGAATGGATGGAGAAGGGAAAATGGACGAAAGAGAATAGGGAGACTGCGAAAAGGTAAGTTTGGCAGAGGGAAAAGGAGAGAGAGAGAGAGAGAGAGAATTTACGAGTATAGTTTCTTTCCTAGAACTGGTGGCTAACTCGGGCTCCTATGACTCACTCAGCTGGAAAAAAATAGAATACAAGAGTTTTTGTGACCAGGAAGGATTAATGGTGACAGTATTAGCCTTCTTAAGCTTTAAATCATTCTCAATAACATAAAATCATCTTTCTTTAGCTATAATAAAATGTTTGTTATTTACTACCGTGAGGGGATTCAGTAGGAGGAAGTTGCCTGGTGATAATTCTGCTTCCCTTTTCCTGTTTTCATCTCCCTTTCCTCATGTTAGCTTACGTTTACTTAATTTCATTTCATTTGTGTTTTATTATTTTCATATCACATTTCATATTCTGATCATTTTCATAAGCTTCTCTCCATTTATTATTCACCTATGCAGCTTCTTAGTCTCATCTCCCTTTTCTTATTCTCTTCTTCCTTTCTTTCTTCTCATCTCCGGTTTCTTAATCTCATTCCCTCCCCCCTATTTTATCTCCGTTTTTATAATTATTTTTGTTCTTTGTCTTTATTTTTTCTAATCTTCCTTACCTTTCTAATCTCATTTTCTTAGCCCTCACCACATCCATACTCCTTTTTCTACCAAAGACTCCGTTATTCTTATCCTCTTATCCTTACAAACCCCACCAACTCATATTCCTCTCTAAAACAGGCTGCTTCTACTGTCATTCTCCCATTCTTGAAACCTTCACCATCCGCTATCCGTGTGCAAGTCCCTTTCTCTAATCCCTATCCTTTAGCCTAGTGACTCATTTATCCCCCGTCACTTCCGCCTCTCCCCTTTCTGTGTAGAGAATAAGCATCGCAATACTCGTCAAAACAGTGGCGAGTAAACCTGAAACAAATTAATTTTGCCTATAGCTAAAATGATGGTGAATGGTTTAATAATCTGCACTGTTCTTGTTATCTTGTTGATGGCGATTATTCTAAGCGGGCTTGACATGTGATAGGAGAGGAGCAGGAGGATAAATAATAGTATTTCCATTAGCTTTGGTCTGGATCAGCTAGGCTACAATCGCATACCATCCCGTGTCACATGAACACAACGTACCGGCAGAACCATACCACCACTCGACTAGTGTTTCACATTTTTTTCAGATAGCTCACCGTTTGAGAACGGAAAGAAATCCATGAACCCATTTTAGTTGTTTCGATGAATGTAATGAGAATTGGCTGAATTAGTCATATCGGGACTACAGCCTTACGTCGTAGGTACTAATAATTAACATCATTGTAAATTACAGAACTTATAGTTATGTTGACAGTCGACAGCCTTTTTTTCTCACATAATCACTTACCATGGATGAACTTGACACTCAGTAATCTTAAGTCGAAAAGACTCAAGTTCACAAATCTCAATTCTCAGTGTACAGTAAACACTAGCTTTACTACAGGAATTTTCGGTGGTGGTGGTCATACTGATATCATCTTACCTACCAAGTTAGAATCAGTTCATGAAGTCCTTTATTTTGAGCTTTGCCATTTCATTTTAGATGTTCAACACTTCACAGTCTGCCGTGGACCCCAGAAAATATTGGTGTTAACCCCATATGGTCGATGGGCATCCAGATTTGGAACCACCGCACCAGACGAGGTACTGAGTAACCTGTACTGGAGAAGAAGGTGCTCTGTTTCTGTCAGTAATAAGTATTACCATTTTTATGCAGCAGATAAAATTTTTTCCAACATTTAATTCTATCGAGAAGGGCAGTTGGTACTAAAGAGGTTAAAATTCTACGTTTAACGTTGGCAAAGTTTCAGATGCACTCAGATCGAGAGCATGATGCCACAGTACTTGCTTCCTTTATTTTTACCTTGACTATATTTTGTGTACGGAGATTTGCAACAGAAGCTTTGAAATACTCTACTTCTTCTGTGATTTCAGTAACCGTATGTTATATTCTTAGGTTAATCTTTTCAGTGATGTACTTTGCCATCAACCTTAATTTTCAGCTGCTCATAATTGCCAGACACAATGAATCTTATTATAAAATATCAATCATATCTAATGCCATCGAGCACTGGGGTCATGATGTGTGCCTGTACGTGACCAAAATGGCTCCTTGGTAATTAAAGTCTGGTAAATGACATAAATTATTCCATGTCGGTGGCAAGTTTTGAAAACTGGCATTTAATTAATTATACAGAGGAGGATGCTGTTGCCTAAATAAATAAATACGCCTTGCCTTCCACCCTAACATGAATCCTATGTCAGCAATACCCTGGGACCATTTTGGCGCACCATGGTCCCTTCAAACGTATAGATCCGTGTTTTATTAGCGAAATTTTTTAATAATGAACTGGTAAGTGGATTTTTGTGTCTGAAAGGCGGCACCTGACCTTCGATAGCAGTTTTTATCCCACAAAATTAAGGAAGCTGGTGTGTTAATGTTTTCCGGGATATCCAGCATATAATGTTACTGGTATTGTATTCCATCCATCCATCATCCAGTCCAGTGTTGCCCCATGAGAAGCGTAGGAGCCCGGGGTTAGGGAAATTGGCCCTGACATTTAAGATGGGATTGATGGTATTGTATTACTGCTTAGTATTTTATTCACTGCCAGCATAGCTGGTAGGAAATGTTTCAAGTCACCATAAAGTGTCTTTCTGTCTGCCTGCCAGTCGGTCTGTCAGGGTGTATATCCGTCTATCATTTCCAGCCTCAACTCCTGATTGTCTTTCATGGAAACTTCACTTTTGTGGGATGGTAACTGTTATTTCCATCGAGATTAATGAAAAACATTCGTAAGTAGGACAACTTTGCAAAGTAACAACATTTCTTTCTGGGTAACAGTGGAAATTTATTACTCAGTAAAGGACTCCTCCTCAGTATAGTTTGTCGATATTGTTTGCTCCAACTCACATACCTACATCAAGTTCGAATATGAAGGCTGTGGATCAGAGATCACAGTCTCCAGAATGACAAAGAACTCAGTCCCAAGCAGGCGGTTTCCCAGTATCGATCTGATAGTCATCAGTTCCTCCTAAATTACTAGACTGAGTAAATATCAATGAATCCTAACATGCAGATGTACCGAAGTTGGTTAGTGTGAAAGTCAGTAATCGATTTATGACGTTTGCCTTTTGTTGTCCGTTTGTCAGGCTGTCATGAACCTCCTTCTAAGCGACTGGATGACACGTAAACTTGACCAGTGTGAGTGTTCTTTGTAAATTAAAAACCACCACCAAACCACCGTATGTGCCTCCGGTGCTCCCTTACAACCCCATCATAAATGACCTACGAAGAATTTAGTAATCAGCCAAATTGCTGTTATGTTTACATTAAGTTTCTACTCGCCTTTTAGTATCCTGGTAATAGATTTTCTTGATATTGCCAAATGGTTTCGGATACTGTATGAGATTTGAATATTTTGAAAGCTGAAGTTTTCCTCTAAGGTTAACGTGTGTGTGTGTGTGTGTGTGTGTGTGTGTGTGTGTGTGTGTGTGTGTGTGTGTTTATTTAGTGTTCAACTGTCTTAAGAAGCTACCTGTCAACGGTATAATTACAAGAGTTTAATATTTATTTTTCGTATATATATAGTATGAGAGCAACGGCATTTTTTTTTGTCATTAATTATTCTTTTTCATTTTCTTCTCAGGTATGTTCGTTCTTCTCGTGCCGCCGTACCAAAGGTGTACAGTAAGTACAAAACACACCTAATGTAAACTGATTGGAAGGCTTCCGAGTTTGCGTTGAAGAAATTGTGCAGTAATAATCATCATACTTACCCTACTGTTCCATGGACTGGGAAGGATCCATCAGCTTCAAGGGGAAAGCGCAAGATTAGAAATATCGGAAGAGCTCCCAGCCAAATGGATTACGCTTCTATTAATTTATCGTTCAGTCCATCGATATTCTTGGCTAACCAGACTAACTTAGTGATCCACACAAAAATGTGCTTTGTAATGCCTCTGGAATGGAAACCAGTTTGTTCTGTTCCGAGATATAAAGAGGAATGTAACTAGTCATGGGCATCTCCATACAGAGGGGAATAGGAACAAGAGAGGAGGAAGGAAGGATGAGACGAAAGGAACGAGAAGAGAGGATGTTAAAAGGACGGGATGGAGAAAGCCAAGGAAGGGGAGAGGTGTGGAGTAGAAAGGAAGGCGAGGGGGATGGAAGGGATGAGGGAATGAGGTGATGGAAGGGACTTGTCAGACTCCACACGGTGAGTTATGGCTGACATGGGTGTGAATGGAAGTGGCGGATATAGAGAATTTAAGGAAAGAGAATGAAGGGGAGATGAGGACTAGAGAAGGAGAGTCAGGTGGAGGAAAAATTGTGTGAAAAGAGAAACCAAGAGCGGAAGCGAAGAGGAGGTTATGAAAGGGAATGAAACTGAAAAGGAAAAGAGTAATAAGTGAAAATTTTGCAGGTGACAGGAGGGACGACGGAATGGAGGATGGGAAGGAAAGAAAGATGATGATGGAAGTGTGATGTCAGGCAGGTGAATAAGAGCACAAAGAGATGAGTGGACGGCAAGGGGGATGGAAGGAAGGAGAAAGATGGAAGAACGGATGAAAGAGGTGGTGAGAAGGAAGGCCAGAAACGGAAGGTAGAATGAGAGAGAGAGAGGGAGGGGGGGAAGAGAGAGGTGCAGAGGCAGGGTTGGTGTAATGTTGGAATGGAAAAAATATTGATGGTTGACCACATGATAAACGTGACGCTTTTTGTATTTTGATTTTGTCACCGCCAGTTGGTATTGCTAAGCACAGAGATGTAATTCATCGCTGGCGATAAAAACGGTACTTGTAGGTCGTACTTAAAAGTAATTTCTTTAGGACGAGGGATACATACGAGACAAGTAAAACTGTGGTAGTAGTAAAAATCAGTTATAAAATACTTCATTCTAATGAACAGGTTAAAAGCAATTAGCCTTAGTACCTCAGTACAATACTTTTGATTAATCTTTTCAGCGTGATTAACGTTTCGTAGCATCGCCTTGAGGTAGAAAAAATAAGAAAGAAAGTTCAAGTGAATAAGTTAAAACAGTTAGTACTTGTATGTCGTAGTGTAATTCATCTGAGTGGGTTTTTCCCCCCAGGGCTGGGTAATAAAGAAACTGCTGGCTTTTGTTGGTTTGGTTGTCCTTTGTCCTTGTTCACCACCAGCACACCAGGCGCCTGTATGTAAACACACCATTGCGGGTCGTGTTGTAGGGGAAGACTGGGGCCATCTGGATAATGCTTGCCTTATTGACCCCCTCCCCTCCCGTTAAAGAACTAGTGTTCTAGACAGTGAAAGGGGTCGTTGATCCTCTTAGGCCACACTTAAGTCTCTGGGTGCTGGCTAAGGAGATTGCGTACTGTTAAATTCCTCGATAGGAAATTTGTGAGCTTGTGAGAAGTGCTTGCTGTAAGGGAGGTGGAAGGATGGCGGCCTCATAACTGCGTGTCTTGTGTGTATAGCACCATCCAGTCCAAGAACGCCAACCTGCATGGATTGGGGGGGGGGGAGATAAGGAGTGTGGGGAGGAGTGACCTTCTTGTAATTTTAGACAGAGCAATGATTACTGAAAATAGATTATTGATATTTACCAAAATATTTGTAGTGGATGTCTTCCATAAATGTTATCATAGAAATATTGCAGTGAAAGGAGGAATTTGGTAGTAAATTTAGATTTGATTGCTACTAGGAATCACTCCCCTGCCTTTTAAAGTGCTGGATCCGGCCCTGGGCAACAAATGCACACGAGGGAGTATCACTGCTGACCTCCCCACCCACATCTTTATTATCCCCCTCCCCCACTTGCCTATCATATATTCTTGACTCACGAAAGAGAGAGAGAGAGAGAGAGAGAGAGAGAGAGAGAGAGAAAGAGAGACAGACAAACAGAGACAGAGACAGACAGACAGACAGACAGACAGACAGAGATTCACTAAACAAAAATAAGAAGGAATTAAAAAGGGTAATATGGAAGGAAGATGTGGAATCATAAGGAGAAGTGTGGTAACCATCTTCTCCCTTTTATATTATCTCCCCTTCGTAGTTGCACATTTTTACCTTCTCACACCTTCCCTAACACCATCATACCTATATACAATCTCCATCATATGTTTTTCTTCACACTTCATACTTTCAGCTCATTCACCTCCCTTTCTTTTTCTTTGTGGAGTTGTTCCTTCTTTCCTTTTTGTCATATCTGATTCATTTTATCTTCTAATTACGAGAGAACTGTTTGTGTGTGTGTGTGTGTGTGTGTGTGTGTGTGTGTGTGTGTGTGTGTGTGTGTGTGCGTGTGTGCGTGCGTGTGTGTGTGCGTGTGTGCGTGCGCGCGAGCGCGAGCGCGCGCATCATCCGCGCAGCATCACCATTATCAACACCCACACCCACTACAACCACCATCAGTACCCACACCCACACCCACTACAACCACCATCAGTACCCACACCCACCATAATCACCCACACCATATATCACTGTCACGAATCAATTCGCGACATTTCCTTTTTGTGAGAAGCCACGAACTATTAGTGGAAAACTCACTGTGTATCGCTCAGTTAACCGTTTCTCTCTCCATTTCGGGGTATACTTTTCAAATAATTCGTCACTTTCAAAAGTGACCGATTTAATGCACGTCACTAAGTGCGCTACTGAGCGATACAATTGTTTCTTTATCGTTCGCCTCTGCTTGCATAAACCGTTAGCCACGCCTTCTTTTGGTGGCTTGTCCTGCCTATGCATTATTTGAATTCAGTCTTGTGTTTGCTGTGGCGGAGAAAGGTTCTGTGCTCAGAAGTGGAGAGGTCAGCTAGCACCCCAAGCTCCACTAGACAGTTAATCCAGTCCTCCCACCTTAGTGGTGATACATAGCATTCATCGACTGGTATTTCTTTTGTGTATTTTGTAGTTTTAAGAGCTTAGTTAAGGTGTTTTTCCCTAGGCGTAAGTATTTAGCTTCTGTGTGAGTGAGCGAGTGCGTCTCATTGATTTGATTTGAAATGTAATGTTAAATTTATTTTTGTGATTAATAAATTTAACAGTTCTATTTCTTGAGCTTAATGTAGAGTAAAAATCTTGTTTCATTTCTCCATAATTAAGCTTATTTTCCATACAGCTCCTAGCTTGCATAAACATTTACTATTCATAACTGGTACTTAGACCAGTCTTGTTGTATTAACTTAAAATCCGTTGTGCCAGGAGTTAATGCATCAGCAAGAACCTGATGTTATTATTATTAGTATTAGTTATTTATTGTCAGGGGTGATGTAACTTTCTCCAGAGGCTAACAGTACAGTAATTCAGCAATTGTGAGTAATTAGTCTCTGCTGTGTACTGTTGAGGAAGTTTATAAATTCTCGTTCTCAGAGAATCGTGCTAAGCCAGCGTAAAGTAATCGTTGCTTGATGTAGCAAGACAATCATTGTCTCTGCTCTTCAATATTATTGAATATTATTATTAATTTAAATAATATTTAACCATTTATTTCAAAATTACCGTGATATTTTAAAAACCCCGTGACAATTGGCGACCTCATTCCAGGATATTAACTCCTAGCTATAAAGCTATTCACGAGATAGTGCTCACTCATTCATATTTAGGTATTTATCATTAAAGTTTATAGGCACAAGCTTACTGGTGTTTACCCTTAATTTAGCAAGTGAATTTTGCTTTATTTATCAATAGAATACGTAACTCTAGTTTATTTTTGGTAACGCCAGACGATTTTATTCGCTCCTGGGAAGTCGCCGTACCCATTGTGTTTATTATTGAGTCTTCCCAGTCATTTACATTTTTTATTTATTCTTTGCCAGTTAATTAGATAAGACTGGTCACCACTAGCTTGTGTCTGTATTCTTTACTTGTGTTTATTAGTATTCGTCGCTAAGCAGTCAGTACTCAATTTCGGTTACTTAGTAAATTGAGCTAGCATCATGGCTACAGCTGTATATGTACAGGAAGCCAAAGATATTGGTCTCACAGACCCAGAGAAAATACAGAGTTACGTTCTCTCACGGTTCAATTACGAGCAAGAACGTGAGAAAGATGCTCGTGAAGAGCGTAGGATTCAGCGCGAATGTGAGCGAGAACAGCGCGAATACGAGCGAGAACAGCGTGAGGAACGTGAAAGAGAGCGTGCTTATGAACAAGAGCAGCGTGAGAAACAGCGCGAATACGAGCAGAAACAACGCGAGCTCGAGTTAGAAAAAGAGCGAGAACAGCGCGAATACGAGCAGAAACAACGCGAGCTCGAGTTAGAAAAAGAGCGAGAACAGCGCGAATACGAGCGTGAACAACGCGAGCGAGAACGAGAACATGAACGTGCCGAACGTGAGGCACGAGAAAAACATGAACTTGAAATGATGAAGCTCAAGCGAGATTCCTTGGCTTCAGACACGTCTGGTGCAGTTGGTCAAAGCTCCACGAGCGTTCCCCCTGCACATGTCCTGGCGACCCCACGCATCAAGCTTCCTTCATACAAGGAAAGCGAGCGAATCGAGCCGTACATAGCTCGTTTTGAGGACATGGCAGACTTATATCAACTGGATGAGGCAGCTAAGCGGCTTCAGTTTCTTAGCCTATTTGAGGGCCCTGCCCTCGATATTCTCCACAGAATTCGTGGAGACAATCTCACATATGAGATGATGAAAGCTGCACTCATTAAGGCGTATGGTCTCACAGTAGACGACGCCAAAGTTCAGTTCATGCGAGCTCGTCTCCAAGACAAGGAGACAGCTGTTCAGTTCCTTGATCGTCTCACAGCTTACTTAAATGAGTGGATGGAGAAAGATGAAACTCCTTCCACGCGTGAGGGGATAATTGACCTTATGCTGCGTACACAGCTAGAGAGGTCGTGGCCTGCTGAGCTCATAGCACAGCTTAAGATCTGCCAGGTGAAAGATGCCAGCCAAATGGCAGAGAAGGCTGACGCATTCTTTACTGCATACGGGTATCAAGCTCGTAAGCAAAACACCTGGAGCAGAAAAGATACTGCTAAGTCTGGGAAGCCGTCTCAGACTGAATCCCAGCACCAAGGCCGTTCTCAGAGTAATGGTCAAGGTCCAAGCAAACCACAGAAGGACCAGGGGCAAAACACTCAGAAACCTGAGTGGAAGCGGTACAACAAGTACCCTAATCAGCAGCAGTATCAGCCATGCAACCGACCGTCGGGACAAACTTTTTCACCACCAGCTCAAAAGAGGCAGGAAGCGAATGCAGCCTTCATTCCTCAGCAGCAGCCTGGTGGTCACGTCCCTACTAGTGTGGGTACTTCCCCACAGTTCACTAGTCCCACAGTGACAGTGAACCCCCCTCCACAGATGGCCAATGTTCCATCTTCCCAATATAACCCTCAAGGCACAATGTTTGCCACATCAATTCAGCAGCCTCATGAGTGGCTAGCTGCTTCCTCCACAGGCCCTCCCACAGGTGACAGTACCTTCCTTGTTCAGCAAGGGTTTGTGGGAGACATTCCTGTGAAGGTCCTGAGAGACAATGGTTCCTCAGGTTGCTCTGTTAAGCAGAGTCTAGTTCGGCCTGAGCAGTATACAGGTCGACAGGTCCATGCAAAGCTTATTGATGGATCAGTGAGATTGTTCCCTGAGGCATGTATCCAGGTGGCGTCTCCATTTTTCACTGGCTTGACACTTGCAGTTGTCATGCCAGAGCCTCTATTTGACTTAATAGTAGGCAATATTCAAGGAGTCAAGGATAGTTGCTCCGATGATGGCGCCACTCAGACTTCGGCTGCTGCGGTAACACGAGCCATGACTGAGGCTCCAAACTGTGTCACCCCAGTGATCATTGAATCGCCGCAAGATCTGATGTGTAGTCAACTTGTTGTACAAGAACAACATTCTGACCCGACACTTGCTGCCGTGCGGAACAAACAAAAGGGTCGAGTGATTAAGTATTCACGGGGAGGTCGAGCCAAGTTCCTTCGCAAACAAGGACGGCTCTACCGTGAGTCACGAACACCCGAGGGCGAGGTTCGACTGCAGTTTGTCGTTCCCGCCAAGTACCGCCTAGCAGTGTTACAATGGGGTCATTGTTCAGTCTCAGGAGGTCACATGGGCAAAAGGAAGACCCAGGGCCGTATCCGAGCTGACTTTTTCTGGCCAGGGATGGGACAGGACATAGATAGTTTTGTCCGTTCTTGCAGTGTGTGCCAAAGTATCACCACTAATCAGGGACATGCCCTTCCTGTGCCATTTGTAACTACACCTGTAATCTCTCAGTCAGTTGAGAGATAGGGTAGTGGTGAAGTGGGTTCAGACCTGACGTCTTGCCCATGGGCCCCACAGGACACATTATGTCCAGGGCCTGTACATACATATTATGTACCGTAAGTTAAGGGGGAAGTTTGAGAGAGAACTCCGCAGAGGCGACTTGAGGCTATGGAAGACCCAAGTTTGCACAAGGATTCTCAGCTTTCCAATACTAATATAAGTATCGTAGGTTAAAGGGGAAGTTCGAGAGAGAACTCCGCAGAGGCGACTTGAGGCTATGGAAGACCCAAGTTTGCACAAGGATTCTCAGCTTCCCAATACTAATATAAGTATTGTAGGTTAAGGGGGAAGTTCGAGAGAGAACTCCGCAGAGGCGACTTGAGGCTATGGAAGACCCAAGTTTGCACAAGGATTCTCAGCTTCCCAATATTAATATAAGTACTATAGGTTGAGGCACAGGTTGAGGACCCGTGTGCGGTTCGAGGCTATGGAAGACCCGAGTTTGCACAGGGATTCTCAACTTGCCGACCATAATCGTGTGCTATAATTAATGGCGACCTCGAGTGTACTTTTCATAGCATGTACTGACTGCTAGCCAGAGAGAGTAATTGTAACATAATAAGAATTTTGTCTCATTGACACTTTTGATGCTCCACCTTAATTGGTTTTGCAGGTTCAGCAATGGGTGTAGCAGTTTTGCTGTGCGGGCCAGCTGATCGTCTGCCGCACGCTGCCGCCTCTTCTCCTCTGCCTTCGTCGTCGCCATATTATTTACTGTGTCATTTTACACGTAGGTACAGTTACACTACAACTGTCACACCTACACCGCGTATTACATACACCACGCTACACAACAATTAGTTGTCAGTGTAAATGTAGCGAATTTTCGCTCAGTTTGACCTGAGTACAGGATTTTCACCGTCGTCACGGAGTTTTTCCCTCAAGCTTGCTTCTATTAACGTAAATACGAGGTTTTTTCGCTCACTGACGACTGCGACTTTCTCCTGTAGCAGGATAGCACACACACCACAGTGTGAATCTTGTGTGACTGAGTTAGGATTTATATGTATGTATATTGAAATCTTTCTTCTGAAGGAAGAAAGATTTAATTTTCATGGGGCGTAATGTCACGAATCAATTCGCGACATTTCCTTTTTGTGAGAAGCCACGAACTATTAGTGGAAAACTCACTGTGTATCGCTCAGTTAACCGTTTCTCTCTCCATTTCGGGGTATACTTTTCAAATAATTCGTCACTTTCAAAAGTGACCGATTTAATGCACGTCACTAAGTGCGCTACTGAGCGATACAATTGTTTCTTTATCGTTCGCCTCTGCTTGCATAAACCGTTAGCCACGCCTTCTTTTGGTGGCTTGTCCTGCCTATGCATTATTTGAATTCAGTCTTGTGTTTGCTGTGGCGGAGAAAGGTTCTGTGCTCAGAAGTGGAGAGGTCAGCTAGCACCCCAAGCTCCACTAGACAGTTAATCCAGTCCTCCCACCTTAGTGGTGATACATAGCATTCATCGACTGGTATTTCTTTTGTGTATTTTGTAGTTTTAAGAGCTTAGTTAAGGTGTTTTTCCCTAGGCGTAAGTATTTAGCTTCTGTGTGAGTGAGCGAGTGCGTCTCATTGATTTGATTTGAAATGTAATGTTAAATTTATTTTTGTGATTAATAAATTTAACAGTTCTATTTCTTGAGCTTAATGTAGAGTAAAAATCTTGTTTCATTTCTCCATAATTAAGCTTATTTTCCATACAGCTCCTAGCTTGCATAAACATTTACTATTCATAACTGGTACTTAGACCAGTCTTGTTGTATTAACTTAAAATCCGTTGTGCCAGGAGTTAATGCATCAGCAAGAACCTGATGTTATTATTATTAGTATTAGTTATTTATTGTCAGGGGTGATGTAACTTTCTCCAGAGGCTAACAGTACAGTAATTCAGCAATTGTGAGTAATTAGTCTCTGCTGTGTACTGTTGAGGAAGTTTATAAATTCTCGTTCTCAGAGAATCGTGCTAAGCCAGCGTAAAGTAATCGTTGCTTGATGTAGCAAGACAATCATTGTCTCTGCTCTTCAATATTATTGAATATTATTATTAATTTAAATAATATTTAACCATTTATTTCAAAATTACAGTGATATTTTAAAAACCCCGTGACAATCACCACCTTCAAGACCCTCACACATTACAACAACCACAGTCAACACCGACCAGCACCAGCATCACCACCCACACCCACAATTGCCACCCCACCCACCATCATCACCGTCACCCATTATCACCTTCGTCACCCACCATCACTACTCACACCCACAATCTCCATCCACACCTACCATCATCACCCACTCCACCATCAGCATCCACACCTAGCACAACCACCACCAGTATCCACACCCACCATCACCATCTTCAGGAGCCATACCCATGACAACCCTTCACCTTTCCATTCGGTTCCCGCAACGTCCATCTCAACAGTTATTTCAACAAACAAGGGATGAGGCTATGGCACACCTAATGACTGACTTGGCTCGTATCTCTGACTGGGGTAAAAATAATATGGTTGTTTTTAATGCATCTAAGACTCAGTTCTTACACCTATCAACCGGACAAAGTCTTCCACAGGTATACCCACTAATGTTTAATAATATTCAGCTTAATCCTGCATCATCCTTGAACATGCTTGGGGTTTCATTTACTCGGGACTTATCTTGGAAAGATCATATTACATCTCTTGTAAAATCTGCTTCCAAGAGATTGGGTGTGCTAAGCCGACTCCGCTCTTTCTTTACTTCCCTGCACAATCGTTGACTCTTTACAGGGGTTTTATCCGCCCCTGTATGGAGTACAACTCTCATGTGTGGGGAGGCTCCCCACATACAGCTCTTCTCAATAGGGTGGAGTCAAAAGGCTTTTTGTCTCATTAACTCTCCTCCTGTTACTGACTCCCTTCAACCTCTGTCTCTTCGCCGCACTGTTGCATTTTTATCTCTTTTCTATCACTACTTTAATGGTCACTGCTCCTCTGAACTGTCTGCTTGCATTCCTCCACCTCTACGACAGGCGCGTAACACCCGTCTGGCAGCAAACTCTCGTCCCTTTTCTGCCCAACTCTCTAATGCAAGAGTTAACCGTTACTCCCAGTCTTTCATTTATGCAACAGGTCAGCTCTGGAACTGTCTCCCTCTGTCTGTATTTCCTGCTGCCTATGATCTCCAGTCTTTCAAACGCAGTGTGTCCAGGCATCTCAAAATGATCGGATCTTGAATTTGGCTCTCTATTGTATTTTGTTTTTCTCTTGGAGGGAACTGTTACTGCAGGCTCATGGCCTTTGGTTCCTTCTTCCTCGCATAAAAAAAAAAAACAATCACTATCAAAACCCACCAACACCAGCATCACCACCCACACTCACCATGACCTTCACCACCGACATACCCGTACATCTATGTTTACCACATCATCATCTTCATCATCATAATCACCACTCACACTCACCATCATTCCTATCGTCACTTACACCCACTATGACAACCTTCACCATCCCCACCACGATCACCACCATCTATACACACCCGCATCATTGCTCACATCACACCCCTCACTTTCCTCCACCTCTCAGCCTCACCCATCATCCTTTACAAACACTGGAAGAATATTTCAGCTGCTGGACACAGAACACGTACAAGGGGGGATGAAAGAGGTAGCTATTTATAGAACCTCGGAACTGGCCTGTATATAAAGAACCAAAGGGGAGCCAAAGAAAGGACAAAATGATTACGTGTATTGAGCCAGACTTCAATATCATAGCATCGTCGAATTCATTATCGTTCGGATCTCTCGTTTTCGTAGGGTTAGAAAGTTACTTATTTAATTCTTTCTGTACAGTTACGTCACTTTTATTTTGCTGTTCCCACCCCAGACGATTAGATTTAATTTCGGAAGATCCCTCATAGTAAATGGGCATGATACTTGCTTCCTTTACTCGATTCCTCACCCACAATATCATTTCTTTCTGTCTCACACCCTCCTTTCTACACATCCAACATTCCTTAAAAAAAAAAAAAAAAAAAAAAAAATCCATTCTACACACCCATCTTTCTCTCTGCACATCCATCTTCTCCATCTTCCTTTTAACACACCCACACTATACAGGTATATTCTACACACCTAGCCCCCTTTCGCACACTAACCTTTCTGCACGCCCATCCTCCTCTCTATAAACCAACTTTTCGTTGTACACTCACGACCTTATCTCTGAACACCCACCCACTTCTCTTCACACCCACTCCGTTCTACACAACCAGCTCCTTTTCTGCACAATCACATTCTATTCTACACGCCCGACCTCCTTTCTTCACATCAACATCTTTTCTGCACGCCCATCCTCCTTTCTATTAACCCTCCTTTCGTTCTACACGTAGGACCTTATCGCCCTTCCCCCACCTACGTCTGTACACACCCACTCTCGCTTCTATACACCCATCTTTTCAGTACATCTTCAGTCTCCCTTTTCAATACAGAATTATACACATCCTCATCACTCCTTGCTGAATATTATCCGCTCTTTCGTTAGCCTTCCCTCTTCCATTTTCCTTCCACCTACCTCCTCTAGCTGTTTCCTCCTCTCTTGTATAATCTATTCTTTTTCCTCATTTCTCCAGGTTTCCTCTCCAGCTTCTTTCCTCCTTAATTATCTTTCTACTTCTGTTACTCTGTTTCCTGTTCACCACCCCTCCCCTCTCTGCTAACCTTCCTTTCACCTCTTCCACATTCACAGTATTCTGTCTCCTTATAATTTATCTTTTATTTTCACTACTGGCTTTCTTCCATTCCTCTCCCGCCTTCTCCTCCCTTCCCTCCCGTCCCCACCTTTTGTTTTCTTTTCCATTATTCTATTCTCCGTCCTTCCCCTCACAAGATTTATTATTTATGTGCCCTCCTTTCCATCCCTTCCTTCCCCTTCCGTTCCTTTCTTCTTTCATGTTTCTCCTGTGTATTTACCTCTTCTTTCTTCAGTATTGTATTCTCAATCCATAAATATTTATCCAGTTATCCCATTCCTCTTCCTATTCCTTCCTTACATACTCTCTCTCGTCATCTCCTCTCACCTTTCCTTCCCTCATTACTCTCCACTCTTCCTTTCCCTCCAGTAGTCTTCATTTACTTGCTTTCTTCGCTTCAGTCCACTGTCCTTTTTCCTTTCGTCTTTTGTCGTTTCCTATTCCCATTGTATTTCTCCCTCTTATATCAAATCCTGCCCACGTTTTGATTACTGCATCCTCCGAGCACACACACACACACACACACACACACACACACACACACACACACACACACACACACAGATTATGCAGATGAAAGTTAATATCTATAAAGGATATTATTTTGTGTCTTCATTAGAGCCCTTTCCCCTCCCCTTCCTTAATTCCTCCTGTGCCATGTGTGTGTGTGTGTGTGTGTGTGTGTGTGTGTGTGTGTCTGTCTGTCTGTCTGTCTCTCTCTCTCTCTCTCTCTCTCTCTCTCATTACATGTTAATCATTATATTATCTCTCAGTATCCTACTCGTGGTCAGACATTACGGAGAGTGCAGTAGCATGTCGTTTCATGTGCTCTCATTTATTTGCAGTCTTTCAAAGCTCCTTCTACAGCATATACAGTGCGTCTTCTTAAATGCACAGTCCATCGAGCGTAATTTCCACGTACTCATCCCATCAGGCACTTTAAATGCTTTCACACCTTCAGTATATCGGTGCTTGAAGCATTGGGTGGGGGTGGGCCGCTCCTCCAGTGACAGAAAGTATAGCTTTCCTTGACTATACAGATTATTTGCCCATCAGGACCCGGAAAAACGTCATTTGAATGTTTAGACTTTATTTAGAGCTGCTTGCTCGTGTCAGATATGTGCTTGCAGATAATTATAATCTATCCAACTACTGTTCATGTTATCTATTTAGCCGGCTGTCTGTCTGTGTTTCTGTGTGCCTGTCTCTTTCTTGGTGTGTATTTCGCATGTAATTATATTTTTATGTCGATGTCATTTTTCCTTCCCCTACCCCTAATTCTTCTTTTCTGTTTATGCTTTTCTCCCCTTATCTGTTTACCCGTTCTCTTCAGTTTTTCTGTTTACCCTTTTTTCTCCTCTGTTTCTGTTTGTCGTTTCTCTCTTCTTTTTTTTTTCTGTTTATCCTTTCACCTCCACTTTGTGTGTCTGGGATCATCTGTCTGTACATCCGTCTGTCTATACACCAAGCTATATTGGTAGTTTTATTTGCCCATAATAATATCAGAGGTTATGTATGGTTCTTATTGTAGCATCTGCTGCTCTGTCATCGTGGGTCCAGTTCTGAATCGTTATGAAGCTACGAGCAATTGCAAATCATTTTCTAACGAGATCATTTGTAGCCAACTGTAGCTCGGTATTGGACCCAAGTTGACATACTGCATGTTACTCCAAATTGATCCAAGAATTTATGTCTGATTTTGACACACTTCATGGGCCACGTTGTATATGTCTGTCTGATGATAATTATACCAATTTTGTATTTCGTTTATCAGTATTCTATTTTCTTATGGCTAAGTCTATCTGACTGTTTGCCTATCCCTTTATCTGTACATCCATCTGTCTATACAGCCAGCTGTTCACAGCTGTTCATGGTCAGTTTGCCTGTATATATCAATCTGTATATGTAAATCTACCTATCTGTCCATGGATATATGCCTGTCTCTCAGTCTTTCAATTTATCCATATGTTTGCGTATGAGATCCATAATGTTCATCTGTCTTTCATCCATCTCTATCATTGTTCCGTCTGCTTTGTCGCAGTCATCATGTTTATCTATCTGTCCAAACTTCTAATATCTTTGTTGTCTATATTACGTCTGTCTTGCCCCAGGTCTATCTATCTGTCCATGTTGTCTCCCCCTGTGCCGTTAAGCAACCCTTTAGAATCCCGCCAGGCTCTGCCTTCTACTCCGATGACTCGCAGGAGAGAGAGAGAGAGAGAGAGAGAGAGAGAGAGAGAGAGAGAGAGAGAGTGTCTGCTTGTCCATCATGATGGGTGAGGTACTGAGAGATTTTCAGTGGTCATTTCACTCTCATCTTAAATGTCGGGATCAACTGCCTAGCCCCGGGCTCCTACGCTCCTCATGGGGCAATGTAGGATTGGATGATGGATGGATGGATGGATGTACTTTGGTTGCATGTACCTCTGGGGGTAGGGGGGTTTCAAGAATACTCCCCCAGTATCCCTGCTTGTCGTACGAGGCGACTAAAAGGGTTGGTGGTGGGTTAGTACCCCACCCCGTAAAAAGAACTAACTAAAAAAGCAAATAAAGCGCCTGGGACCCGGGCGGACCATACGTTGACGACTAAGGAACGGACAAAGGACATTCTGAGGGTAGGAACGTGGAATGTGAGAGGAGTGAATGATGAAGTGAAAGAGAGAGAGATTGTCCAGGTGCTTGAGGATGCAAAAGTGGATATATGTGGATTGACTGAAACTAAATGGAAAGGTGAAAGGATGAGAGAATGGGAATACGGTGTAGGTATATGTGCGGGAGTCAGTGAGAATGAGAGGGCAAGAGAGGGAGTATGTCTGATGATAAGCAAGAAGTGGAAGGAGAATATAAGAGAGTATGGAACAGTGGGTGCAAGGATTGTATGGGTGAGGATGAAAGTAGGTATACAAGCATGGGCGATTGTATGTGTGTATGCTCCAACAGAGGATCGAGTGGCAAGAGTGAAAGATGAGTTTTGGGCGAGAGTAGAAGCATGTATGGACAAGTTTGAGAGGAGCGAGAGAGTGCTGTTGATTGGAGACATGAATGGCAAAGTTGGGAATGTACGAGTGGATGGAGTGGTTGGTCAGTGGGGTGTGCCAGCTGAAGTAGATGGGAATGGTAGTGCTTTTGTGGACATCTGTGCTGGTAAGGGGTTGGCAATAGCCAACACCTACTTTCGTCATAAGATGATCCACCGGTATACATGGAGAGTAATGAGGAGGATGGATGGTGAACTTGTTGAACGAAAGGCAATGATAGACTACGTGTGTGTGGATGAGCGAATGAGAAGACAAGTGTTGGATGCAAGGGTGTGGAGAGGGTGGGGGAATGGAGTCTCGGACCATCACTTAGTGATGGCCAAGGTAGAGCTGCAAAGAAAGTGGTTGAGGAGACGAAGGGGAAGACAGGAGGAAGCAGCTCCTGTGAGAAGAGTGGAGAAGTTGCAAGATAGTGAGAAAAGGACAGAGTATAAGAGCATAGTGGAAGAAAGATTGGGAAGGTATGAGCTAGAGCAGATGGAAGGGGTGGAAGACGTATGTAAGATATTCGCAGAAGAGATAACCGCAGCGTGTGAGGCGGTTTGTGGAGTGAGGAGGAGATGCAAGGGTGTGCAAGGGACAGCATGGTGGAATGATGAGGTGAAACGAGCTGTGGAACAAAAGAAGAAGGCATATGGTGAATGGTTGGCGAGTAGAGGTAGGGGAGAAGATGAGAGAGAGAAGAGAGAGGTATGTGTAAGCAGGAGAAGGGAGGTTAAGAGACTGGTGAAGGAGAGTAAGAAGAAAGTGGATGAAGAGTTTGGGAGGAATCTGAGTGTGAAATGGAGGGAGAGTAAGAAATTGTTTTGGAAGGAGGTAAAGAAAGTAAGGCAGTGTGAAAGGGGAAATAGTAGGGGAGTGAAAGATAGGAATAATAGATTGTTGGTGGAGAAGAGAGAGAAATTGAGGAGATGGAAGGAGCACTTTGAGGATTTGTTGAATGTAGAGAGTGAGAGCAGTGTGAGTATAAGTGGTTGGGGAATGGCTGGGAGAAGAAGAGAAGAGAGGAGGGAGGAAGAGATCAGTAGGTCGGAAGTAGTGGAAGCGATGAAGAAGATTAAGCTGGGAAAGGCCCCAGGAATTGATGGAGTGTGTGGTGAAATGCTTAGGTATGGGGTGAGATTGTTGTGGAGTGGATATGGAAGTTGTGTAGATTGGCTTGGGAAGAGGGAAAGGTTCCAGAGGACTGGAAATCAGGTATAATTGTTCCTCTGTACAAAGGAAAAGGGGAGAGAGAAGTATGTGGTAACCATAGGGGTATTTGCCTTCTTAGTGTGACTGGTAAAATATATGGTAGAATACTCATTGGTAGGGTTAGGCATATGACAGAGGAGCTAGTTGGAGAAGAACAAGGGGGATTTAGGAAGGGAAAAGGGTGTGTAGATCAGGTATTTGTTCTAAGATGTTTAGTGGAGAAGTATCTAGAGAAGGGAAGGAAAGTGTATGCTGCCTTCATGGACTTGGAGAAAGCTTATGACAGAATAGATAGGCAAGGTATGTGGAAGGTATTAAGAATATATGGAGTGGAGGGGAAATTGTTGAGTGCTGTGAAGAGTATGTACGAGGGAGCTAGGGCTACGTTGCGAGTGGATGGTGAGCTGAGTGAGTTC
This sequence comes from Coenobita brevimanus, assembly GCF_032717465.1. Lineage (NCBI taxonomy): Eukaryota > Metazoa > Arthropoda > Malacostraca > Decapoda > Coenobitidae > Coenobita > Coenobita brevimanus. Next base: position 8,109,314 of record NC_137024.1, on the reverse strand, counting down.
TTTGATCTCAATGTGGGACTGTAACAGGGGTGTGTGATGTCTCCATGGCTGTTTAATATATATATGGATGGGGTTGTAAAGGAGGTGCAAGGTAGGGCAGTGGATGTAGGGGTGGCCCTAATGAATGAGGGTGAGATTTGGAAGCTTCCAGTGTTGCTGTTTGCTGATGATACAGTATTGTTGAGTGAAGATGAATGGGAGTTGCAAGGTTTGGTGAACGAATTTGGGACAGTGTGTAGGAGGAGGAAGCTGAAAGTTAATGTAAACAAAAATAAAGTTATGGTGTTTGAGAGGAATGAAGTCACAGAGTGTGCAGTGAGGTTGGATGGTGAGGATATGGAGAATGTGAGTGCATTCAAGTACTTGGGTAGTGTGATGAGTAAGGATGGAACTTTGGGGGATGAAGTACGTGAAAGGGTACAGCAGGGAAGAAAGGTTGTTGGTACACTGAAAGCAGTGATGAGAAATAGGGAGGTGAGTATGGAAGTTAAGAAGTCACTGCATGATGGTATTGTGATCCCTACCCTGACGTTTGGAAGCGAGGCGTGGACCTTGCAAGAGGGGAACAAGTCAAGAGTGAGAGCAGTGGAAATGAGTTACTTGAGAGGAGCATGTGGAGTGACGTGGAGGGACAGGTTGACGAATGAAGAAGTGAAGGAACGTTGTGGGGTAGATGTGGATGTGGTTGAAAAGATTAGGAGAAATACACTGAGGTGGTTTGGACATGTGGAGAGAATGGAGAATGAAAGACTGACTAAAAGGGTGTATGTAGGTGAGGTGGAGGGAGGGAGAGGGAGGGGTAGACCGAGGATGAGGTGGAGGGATGGAGTTGAGAGGTACATGAGGGAGGGGGGGGGGTGAGTTGGGGGGAGGGGAGTCAAATGGTGGGTGACAGAGTGACTTGGAGGCGTTTTGTCTGCGGCCACCCTTTGCGGGATTAGGGCGTCGGGCTATAGATAGATAGATAGATAGACTTCTTTTGGCACATTTTTTTTTCCCCTTCCACTAACGCCGCACTATGCCCCTTTATGTTTTTTTTTTTTTCATTTTCCCCTCCTGTGCAGCAAAAACGTCTGAATCAATTGCTCTGGAGATGTTCCTGTATGTAGTCGTCAAAATATACTAGTGCACCTGCGTACTGGTGTTGAGATCCAACAAATATTTTTTGAGATATTGAGAAAAATCAAAATGGCTGCCTCATGCATGAAAGTGCTAAATCGAAAGGTATTTAGCCGATTTTGACCAAACTCGGTGGAAATGTAGTGCGTCATGACTGAACATGAGTTTCATTGTATGAATTACCTTGACCTTGATCTCAAGGTCACAGGTCAAAATCCGTAAAAACTTCTGACTCTACAAAAATCCCTTAATATTAGGTCTACAATGATAAAAGTATTGTGATCTGGAATATGGATTCTTTGGACATTGCTTCAGCAATTTCAGAATTCTACTTTATTATTATTATTATTATTATTATTATTATTATTATTATTATTATCGTTATTAAGAACTCCACGTTCTGTGGAGTTCTTATTGATTTGGCAGATTTTTTTTTGGAGGGGGGAGGGGGGGAGATCTAGAAGGTTGGCATTCCAAGACTTTTCGAGATAGAGACCAGAAATTTTCAGGAGTGAAGTATCTTGGCTGCAGGCTTCTTTTAGCAAAAAAAAAAAAAAAAAAACACAAAAACAAAAAAAAATTCTAGCACTAGCGCCGTCAGTAATTTTTTCAATTTTTGCTCTCCTGTTCAGCAAAAGCTACTGAATCGATTGCTTTGCAAATGTTGCAGTGTGTAGTCGTCAACATATACTGCTGCACCTGGGTATTGATACTGACATCCAGCAAATACATTTTTAAGATACTGAGGAAAATAAAAATGGTCACCTCATGCCTGAAAGTGCTAAATGGGAAAGTATTTGGCCCTTAGAGAACTCTAGATTCCGCTGGGTTCCTACGCCTTTATGGGTGAGTTTTTAGTTGATAACAATATTTATTGAATGAATTATCACAGGCTGGAAGAATTTCTACTCTGCTTCACATAGGAGTGAATTTATTAGCTTCTGCTTAGCGTGACGGTCTGGTCTGGCCGGGTCGCATATTCCCGATGTCTATTGCTATTCTGCCCTCGGAGAAATTAGAACCAATCAGCGAACGCAGTAAGTGCGGGGGTGTTGGGGGGGGGGGGTTCTTGTCAGCTATCCCCGCACAAGTAAAGAAAACTAGTTTAACGTGTATCTTGCTTCTCCTGTGGGCAGATACAGTAGGTTAGGTTAGGTTAGGTTGGGTTAGGTTAGGTTAGGTTAGGTTAGTGACTAGTCACTAACCTAACCTAACCTAACCTGCTATATCTGCCCACAAAAGGAGCAAGTTACCCGTTAAATTAGGTTTCTTTACGTGTGCGGGGATAGCTGACTAACCCCCCCCCCTACACCCCCGCACTCACTATGTACGCTGATTGGTTCTAATTTCTCCGAGTGCCAAATAGCAATTGACCTCGGAAATATGTGGCAGGGTCGCTCATTTTCCAAACTTAAATGAGAGTGAACATCGCTCGCTCGCTCGTAATAAAGAAGTTTAAGAATAAAGTAGCAAAGCAGACCCCCCGCCCCCCGTCCCCTTCAGCCATTCTCAGTTCCTTCTGATTGCTAACCATATGGTAACATACGTATGAAACAATGAAAGTATAGCTTCAAAGAGAGAGAGAGACAGACAGAGAGAATTTAAAAGTTTGCAGCTACATTAACAGAGACGGGTAGGAGTGACAAATCGAATGTCACATTAAGGTAACTGTGGAGGAAAATGGTATGGTGTGAGTAAAATACATCAACTGCTAATGAAAAGAAGCGTGATTAAGTGAAGTGTGTGGCGTGGTGAGAATACAGTGGAGGTTAATGTAATAAAGGCTGGCACTGGAGACGACGCGTGAGGGATAAAATGGGATTACCATTATGAGTTTTTGTGAGAGAAAGTGACGAACAAGGTGGATGTGGATCTGGGTGTGGGTGTGGGTTTGGGTGTGGGTGCGAGTGTGGATGTTGGACTCTAAGAGGAACTAAGTGAAGTAACGGCATCTGGTTACTTTTTAATTATTAGCAATGACTATTATTTTCTTCAGTAAGGCTGGTGATAAGAATAATACTGGAATAGTGTTCAATGTATTTGCCAGGCCCTTCGAAATCTTTATTTTCTTGTTTCCTTTGGTCGATGTTATTCTGCCTGGGAGAGTATTTTCAGACGATTGGCATAGATATAACCTTCATTCAATCCTTTACTAGTACAATAAACACAGTCTAACTAAAATCGCAGGATACCAGTAACAATAAACCCCCAGCAACTCGCCTACCTACGTGCCACTCAATTTCCATTTGTGACTCCAACCTGAATCTCATTTCCAATATAATAACACCATCCAAAAAACGTCATTACAGCTTCTTTGTAAGAGGGAGACACTATTAAAACTATAATGAAAGCTTTGATGTTTGCGCCATTGTGGAAATGAATAGGGACTAAATATCTAAGTGATGTACGGTACCAACATTTGTGAAGGAAAAACTTAATTTATGGTGTGATAGTTGGGATTAAAAGCATTACATCCAGGTGTCCTTTTATAATACTGTCCTATGACCATTTATCTCTGCTGTCTCTAATCAACGTAGAGGAGATTTTTCAACTGGAGAGGTTAGATAAAACCCCGTCACTACCGAAAATCCTTTCTAAGTTTAATGAAACCGCTTAGCTAGATTATATAAATAAATTTGTCATCCAGGTGATGAGTAAATGCTACCGTGTGTCTTAAGGTTATTTCCTTGGCCACCTCTACCTCTTCTAATAATAAACTTTGTCATAGTAACACTGTATTATGTTAAATGCTGCTGTGATCTGTTCAGGTTGTATATTTCTGGGTTTGATGATGTTTCTTGTAAATTATTAAGTCAATAGCCATAGCAACAGTAATATCACCAAACACTTTTCCGTTCTCCCTTCAGGAAGTATTTAAAATGAATCGATCATTGATAATTAAAATATCATGAAGATCAGAACGATGTGTTAACTCCTACACCACATAATTAAAGTTTGTGTCGTACAACTAATTTCCAAACCAGTAGCAAAGAGACTTTTAAACTTGCTCACAAAAGGTGTTACAAAGTTGCTGACATAAAAATCTCCAAAACGCCAGACTGGTGTTCAAATGTGGTAAACATCCCTGGAGAACTGTCGCAAACTAAAAATATATAATTTAAGTCTAGCCACAAGATTGCCCAAACCAAGGACTTTTGACTCATTTCCCCTCCAACGTTATGATTAATGTAAAAAGTTGAAGACAATAAATATATACATAATGTGTTCAGCGTTTGCAACAACACAGATACATTCATTAATATGTAGAAATAAGGAGGGAAGTTTGTTACTGTACGGATTCTTCTAAATGAGTGGGGAAGGAGGGAGGGAAGAGTATATGCTCATGCGCTTCTTTTTTAGGTTAAGGGTATTCTTCACACACATGCATACACATTACACATCCCACTTCTCACATTCAGATGTTCCCATATACGTAACACATCTACACTCAGGACGTAATTTTAGTGAATTAATGGATGTGAATGAATGAATACATATTTATGTACGAATGAATCCTGAAAATCCAGGCTGAACTTGACCGAGATGAATTTGAAGAGGTAATATTGTTCTTAGCGCCTTAAAAAAAAAAAAAAAAAAAAAAAAAATCACCATACTGAAATTTATGGCACTACCTACATAGCCAATATTTGCACAAAACTTAAATAAACCCCGGCTCATAACAGCCATTTCCATCTCCATTCGTAAGTAACCAGTAGAACACATAACAAGACGATTGTTTGATGGACACAACGCCAACACACACACCTTAACCCCCAAACCTCTACCACCCTTCACCACCCATACTCCCACGCCTCTACCACCCTCCTCCCATACCCCCCACACCTCTAACACCCTCCACCCATACCCTCACATTTATACCACCCTCCACCCATACCCCCACACCTCTGCCACCCTCCACCCATACCCCCAGATATCTACCACCTTCCACACAGAACTCCAAACCTCTGCCACCCTCCACCCATACTCGTACCACCAAACATCTACCACCCTTCACCTATACCTCAACACCACTACCACCATCCTCCCATACCCCCAAGCCTCTACCACCCTCCACCTATACCCTCACACCTCCAGCACTCTCCACCCATACCCTCACACCTCTGTCATCCTCCACCCACACCCTCACACCTCTACCACCGTCCACCTACACCCCCACACCTCTACCACCCTCCACCCATACCCCCACACCTCAATCACCTTCCACCCATACCTCCACACCTCTACCACCCTCCACCCATTCCCCCACACCTCTACCACCCTCCATCCATTCCCCCACAACTCTAGCACCCTCCACCCATACCCCCACATCTCTATCACCCTCCATCCATAACCCCACACCTCTACCACCTTCCACCCACATCCCAACACCTCTACCATCCTCCACCCACAGCCCCACACCATCCTCCACCCACACCCCCACACATCCACCCATTGTCACTACATAAATGATTGCCATCTCCTTCGTAATTCACTGTTCTTCTCCCGGCTGGATCATGCCTCAAATAGGTGAGCAGCACTCGGAAATTCCCTGGGCTATGTGATATCACACATCCCTGCCACAGCCCCACACTCATGGGAAACCAATCACTCACAGTATTTCCCACTTTTACACTCGCTCTGCTATTTGCAGAAACTTTTCACTCTTTTTAACAACGTACGTCTAGTCCATACAATCTAAAAATAGTCCACAAAGCCTCCCTATGAATTCTGATATACGCTTTCTCTAAATCCATGAACGCCCATAATACATCCTTACCTTTCGCCAAATACTTTCCACACACCTGTCTCACAGCAGACACCTGATCCAAGCATCCCCTCCCTCTCCTAAATCCACACTGCTCATCACCAATCACTCCCTCTGTAGGCTACCCTCGCCAACTCAACCTACAACATTCAACAGACTTATAGGCCTACCCCTAAAACTAGTACATCCCTACTTATCACTCTTACCTTAACAACGGAACCACACACGCACTTACCCAAAATCGACACCATACCGCTCACAAAACACGCATTCAGCAGTCTTACCAACCACGCAATAACCTTTCAGGCGTTCCACAGATAAATAAATGGAGAGAGAGAGAGAGAGAGAGAGAGTATAGCTACAATCTTGGCGCTAGGAATATAGCGAATATTCTTGAGTTGGTATTTTTGGCTTATTCCGAACAGTGTCCATAACACACTGATGCAGGTGGGCTCAGGCACTGCAGCACTATAGTCGCGGCGCACGACTCTGAGGTTGTCATTATCGTACGCTGGCAACCTACCCGTCAACTGTGCTTCCGATTTCGTGTATAATAATAATTATTATTATGATACACCTGTGAATCGTGTATATGTTCGTGTATAAAAATATTCGTGTGTAATATATTCGTGTATAATAGTATGATTCGTGTATGATATGATATGAAATTGGAAGCACAGTTGACTGGTAGGTTGCCAGGGTACAATAATGACAACCTCAGAGTCGTGCGCCGCGACTGTAGTGGTGTCAGCTTCACTAGGCTCAGGCACTGCGGCACTATTGGTGTCGGCTTCACTTGGCTCAGGCATTGCGGCACTAGTGGTGTCGGCTTCACTAGGCTCAGGCATTGCGGCACTAGTGGTGTCAGCTTCACTAGGCTCGGGCATTGCGGCACTAGCGGTGTCAGCTTCACTAGGCTCAGGCATTGCGGCACTAGTGGTGTCGGCTTCACTAGGCTCAGGCACTGCGGCACTAGTGGTGTCAGCTTCACTAGGCTCAGGCATTGCGGCACTAGTGGTGTCGGCTTCACTCACCTGTGCACGTGTACAACTATTTCAGCCTTGCTTTGTAGGGTTTGGGGGACGGTGTTTCTTGTTTCTGACGGGGCTTTCTTTTGATTCCTGCACGTAAAGTTCGTGGCCGGTGTTGTTTAGCCCCGTCCCTATTAAAAATATTTGGTTAACATCCAATTCTTTGGAAAATTATTGAATCCTTGTCACTAAGAGGTGGTCATCTTAAGTGAGACAGAATCTTCCATTTGCAACAAAATTAATATAAAAAGGCGTCATTGTAGTAGTGGGTCTTCCTGTTTGAATATAATCGATTAATGGGAGCAAAAACATATGAAAGACATCGTTGTATGGCAGTGCTTTAATTCTTATTCATTTTTAATAATACACATCTGTAAAGACAATCCTCAAATGAACATAACCTTCAGCAATGGTATGTCCAACACTGGCTTTACTGACCTGCAGCAAGACCACAATGAGTGTGATGGAGAGGAAGACATCAGAGAGACAGTCCCATGGATCAACACAACGCCACCCCCCTCCCCTGAGAAAAAGAAATCTTTTTCTCTTCAGAGTCAGAAAATCTTTGGGGTAAGATACAGAGAGGCCAAACCGGAAACAACTTGGTATTGTGCCATACGGCCGCAGCACAAAGAGCAGGATTGGTTCATTCTGCGAGGGACCGTGGTGGTGACGGGAACAATGGACTAGGTATATCACACGGCGTACGGACGGACGGACACTCACCCATGGCCAGTCACAGACAGTCCTTCAGTGTTCAGCCTGCTTGGGAATTATAAATGACTGTTTAGCTGTCAGCTTAGGAGAGATTTTTTGAACAAAAAAACTTTAGCAAAAACACCGATGTACAATAATATTCCTTGACAAAGCAACCCGATAACTACACAAAAAAAAAAAAAAAAAAAAAAAAAGTAATATCAGTATCGTTGAGAACACCATTTAATAATCATCCGTGAACAGGAACATACTGGAACAAAACATGGCGTGAGGAAAACACCATTGAACAATAACAAGACATAAAACTTGATATGTGCGCACCTTGACAAAATGCTCTTTAACAAACAAATTCCATGACAAAAGCATCCCATGGCAGATAAGACAAAACAAAAACTTGACAAAAACCCATTAACACAAGCACCCTTTCTCAAAAACGCTCGTTGACTAAAAACACCCTGCGCCTAAGACCATAAAGGCAGCCCTCAGCAAAATAACCTTTATAAAAAGATTCCTTGACAACACGCCTCTAAACAAAAACACCCCTAAACAGTTCCTCAACAGAAACACCCAACAACAAAAACGCCTAAAAACACTCCATAACAAAAACCCTCCATATCAAAAACACCCCATAACAAAACACCTCATAACAAAAACACTCAGTATTAAAAACACCCCTCAGCAAAACGACCCCTCAACAAAACGACCCCTCAGCAAAAACACCCTTTAACTAAAACACAACTCAACACAAACACCCCTCAACAAAAATATCGCTTAGCAATAGCACCCCTCAACAAAAACATCACTCAACAAAAACACCCCGCAACAAAGCACCCCTCAACAAAAACACCACTAAACAAAAGCACTGCTCAACAAAAGCATCCCTCAACAAAAGTGCCCCTCAACAGAAGCGCCCCTCAACAAAAACACCACGAGACAAAAACACCACCAGACACAAAACACCACTCAACAAGAACACCCCTCAACAAAAACACCCCTCAACAAAAACACCCCTCAACAAAAACACCCGTCATCAAAAACACCCGTCAGCAAAAACACCCCTCAACAAAAACACCCCTCAACAAAAACACCCCTCAACAAAAACACCCCTCAACAAAAACACCCCTCAACAAAAACACCCCTCAACAAAAACACCCCTCAACAAAAACACCCCTCAACAAAAACACCCGTCAACAAAAACACCCCTCAACAAAAACACCCCTCAACAAAAACACCCCTCAACAAAAACACCCCTCAACAAAAACACCCCTCAACAAAAACACCCCTCAACAAAAACACCCGTCATCAAAAACACCCGTCAACAATAACACCTCTCAACAAAAACACCCCTCAACAAAAACACCCCTCAGCAAAACGACCCCTCAACAAAAACACCACTCAGCAAAGACACCTCTCAGCAAAAACACCCGTCAACAAAAACACCCCTCAACAAGAACACCACTCAACAAAAACACCCCTCAACAAAAGCACCCCTCAACAAAAGCACCCCTCAACAAAAACACCCCTCAACAAAAGCACCCCTCAACAAAAACACCCCTCAACAAAAACACCCCTCAACAAAAACACCCCTCAACAAAAACACCCCTCAACAAAAACACCTCAACAAAAGTACCACTCAACAAAAGCATCCCTCAACAAAAACACATCTCAACAAAAGCACCCTTCAACAAAAGCACCCTTCAACAAAAGCACCCCTCAACAAAAGCGCCCTCAACAAAACACCATTAAAAAAAAAAACTACTCAACAAAAACACCCCTCAACGAAAGCTCCCCTCGACAAAAACACCACTCAGATAAAAAATAACACCACTCAACAGAAACACCACTCAACAAAAACACCACTCAACAAAAACACCACTCAACAGAAACACCACTCAACAAAAACACCCCTCAGCCGGAACACCGTTCAACAAAAACACCCCGCAACAGAAACCCCACTCAACAGAAACATGCCTTAGCGATAACATTGGTTGAATATCTCCTTTCACAAAATCACAGTTAACAAAAACACCACAAGAAAAACTTAACATGCACCCTGTTATCTATACATCACCTAAGAACGCACGACAAAATACCGTTTAAGGAAAAAGTGTGACAAAATTACCATAACCAAACAGCATTGACGAAAACTTGGCAAAATTTGGCAAAACTTGGCAAAAACTTCCGTTAACATATCACTCTTTGACGGAAACAAGACAAAAACCCTGTGTAAAAAAAACACCCCTCGAGAAAACCGGCTGTTGACAAAGGACCCTCAACAAAACCGCCCAATAGTAAAATCGCTATAAATCTTGACAGAGCACTACCGTATTTTATTTATGTCTGTCTGTCTGTCTGTCTTACTCAGGTTGTCTGTCTGTTCTGTTTTTCTATAGCCAGACGCCTTAATCCCTGAAGGGGCGACAACAAACAAACTCTCCTTTTGACAAAAACATTGTAGGACTAATATGCCCTTTAACAAAATCATCCCTTAAAAGCATTTTAAAAAGCATCCTCCACAAAAAGGCGCTTCGATAAAAATACTAACAAAACGCTCCTTAACAAAACAGCGAGAAAACTCTTAACAAAAACACCACTTGGCAATCACACCCAAATGTTGAGAAAATCATTTTTTGTGAAAACATCCCGTAATCCCTTTACTATGATGACGTTTTAATTAAGATTCATTTGCATCCAGAGATTTTATTAAACTTCATTGCAATTTTATTTAACTTTGCTTAAAATAAAGGATGTAAAGTTATAACTAACCCCTCTAACTCTCAAATCTCTCCTAAATAATGTAATCGTCTGAAGATAGCAAGACTAAATTATTATATTAAAAGTATTTGAATTAATTTAACAAAAATAGCCCTTGTAAAAAATGGATGCCACAAAGCTGGGTTCCTATAAATAGCTGCTTCCCTCTTTCTCTCTCTCCCCTCTCCATCCCCGCAGGCTCGTACTATAAAGAAATGACGTGGACAAATTTATGTGAATTGTTGGTCTCTGTCTCTCTCTCTTTCTCATTCTCTCTCTCTCTCTCTCTCTCTCTCTCTCTCTTTCTCATTTTTTTTTCTTCCTGGTCCTTGTTCCACCCTCATTGTTCGCACTCACTCCTCTCTCCTCTATCATCAGCGTGGTTTATCCATTCTGCTTTCATTACCTCACATGCTCTGGCCTCACTACCGATTGTTCTATTTTCTAATCTCATTACTTGTTCTAAGATTAATTAAGGCGTTACTTTCTTGTTCTCATCATCGTTTCCCTGTACTGATTCACATGTTTTGTACTAGTCCAGGTCTCTTGTATCTGTCCGTATCTCTTGTATCTCTCAAAATCACTTATATCTGTCCATATCTCTTGTACTCGTCCAAACCTCTTTGTACTGGTCCACTACTCCATGTCTCTTGGTTCGTGTTTCATGTTCGGGGTCCTTGTATCTTGTTCATGTTTCGTATACTAGTCCACGTCTCCTGTAGCTGTTCAAATCTCTTGCACTGCTCTTGATTTCCTGTAACAGTCCACGTCATTAGTACCAGTTAAGATGTCTTGTACTGATCCTTGTGCCTTGTTTTAGTCTAAAAATTTGGTTTCTGGCTGGGTCCGTCATACTGGTCCAGATTTTCCAGATTTCGTTCACTGGTTCAGGCCTAATGTGCCCGTCCAGGTTTCAAGTACTTGTCCAAAACTCATGTACCGGATAAAGCCTCGTGTATTAGAACAGGCTTCGTGTACTCGTCCAATCCACACATTCCGGTCCAAGCCTTCAGTAACGGTTCAAGCCTCGTGTACCGGTCCAAGTCGTGCATGCTCGACCTGGGGCCATCATAAACAATTCAGCAAAAGACCTTAACAAGAACCATGCAATTAATGGGTCCGCGGTGTGAAAATAGTAATGCCAAACTGGATTCAGCGTCTTGGCCTGAGTGGTGCGTTAATGGGATCACGAAGACGTGTATGGGGATTTAAGGGGCTGATCTGTTGAATGGAGATGTATGGGATAGGTTTGGAGTGAAGTGGGTCATGCACTGTGGGGAAGGGGGAACGTATAGGAGAATATGGTTTAATTGATTTAATGTATTGACTCAGTGGAAATCTGTCTTTGGTTTGATATGGTATGACACTAATGATATAGGCCTATAAAAATATTCAGTGTGATGGTTGTAATGTTTGGGTGGTGGGAAATGTATTGAAGATGTACGGGGGAAATGGGTGTTCATGGAGGTAAATGGAGATGTCTTTGAAGTGTCTGAGGTAAAGTGGATGTCGTCTGGGGGTAAGGGATATTTTTTGTTGTATGTGGGACTAGATGCGGGGAAACTCACCGCCCGCCCACCCTGTGTAGTGCTCCCTACGGTTGACTATGGTCTGAGTGAAAAGCCATAAGGTTTCATGCATTCCAGGAATTTATCATCCCTTCATGTGACTGTTTTGTAGAGGCAAGTATCATCAAAGCATGGTACAAAAGGAGCAATCATAGGAGAAGTAAAAAATTAAGTAAAATCGACGGAAATACTGCAACATGATGGAGATAAGGAAGCATTTCAAACATGCAATCAGTTCTACACTTAGATAGAAGTAGGTGTGCGTCCATTCCCGTGACTGAGTGAAACCTTTAATCTGAAGAGGCCAAAACCGTCCTCTGAAAGAAAACTGACACATTGGAAGGTAAGTGACAGTGTTTGAGAATATGCGAGTATTAAAGTGACTTGAGTGGTGATGGAGTTAAAAATAGAGTTTGGATGCTGGCCAAAGGAGTGGGGAGTGGGAAAGAGAAGTGGTGAGAGGTGAAAGGGGATAGGAAGGGAGAGAAAAGGGGAGGGAGGGATATGTGAAAGTGAGGAGGTGGGCTGGAGGGGAGACGGAAAAAGAGAGAAAAAAAAAGAGAGGTACAGGAGGAAAGGAGGGGAAGAAGGAAAGGGCGGGAAAGGAGGCAGAGAAGGAGGGGAGGGGAAGAAGGAGAGAGCGATTGTATCAGCGTTTACCTCTGATGAAAAAATACATGAATGTAATCTAGATCGCAGGAGAAGGGGAAAATTGGAAGCGAGTATGGGAAAAGGGGTGGAAAGGGGGGAAGAGGATGGAGGCAAAGAAGAATCAAAGATTCGAATAGGAAAGGAAGTGGGGAAAAAAATGTTACAGGAAAGGAAATTGTACGAACAAAGGAAGATGTGGAGGATCTAGGAGAAATAATAGGATTGTAAAGAAGATATGAAAAGACCAGCAGGGAAGGAAATTGAAAGCCTAGAGGGTGCTGAAAGATGAGGAAAAAAGCAAGAAAATTAAGCAACTGATTGGGGAAAAAGAATGCAGATTAGAAAGAGGGAGGAGAAAGGAGGTAGGGATGTAACAAAGAAACCACCTGGGGATCAAACGAAGAGAGAGATCGATTGAGAGAGGAAGAAAAAAAAAACAGAGGCTAAAAACAAAGAAATAGCAAAATAAAGAACGAAAAAGGGAGATGAGAGAATAGTAACGGAAAAGAAGAAAAGGAAAGAAAAAACAAAGTGACTAATGGCGTAGAAAACTGAAACGGTAGGGAGTATATGGAAATGAACAAAAGCCAGATAATTATAATAATAATAAAAAGGAATGAAAGAGGGAGAAGAGTGCAGAGAGGTGCATGTGAAGAGATGTGATGCAGAGGAGAAACAAGAGACCATCGAGGACGAAACTTGAGAGGGGAGAGAGAAGGAAAAAGGCTGAGAGTAATGGCAGCATCAAATTAAAAAAAAGGGGGGGGGAGGGAAAGAAGGGAAGGGAAAAAAGAAAAAAGATCATCCAGGAAGGAAATGGAGAGAGGAGAGTGAATGAGGGTGAGGAAGAAAAAAGTTGTGATTGAAAGCAAAGAAAATAACCGAATGGTAGAGAGGGAAGACGAATGGAGGGATGAAACAGCAGAAAAAGGAGGTAAAGAAACAAACCAACAAGGGGGTAAAATGGTTAGGGATGAGAGTGTATGAATGATGCGAGTAATGAGCTGAGATTAAAAGGAAGGGAGTTAAAGAGGGAAGAATGGAGATGATGGAAGGAGAGGAAACAGAAGAGAAAATGGAGACATAAGAAAAAAACAGTGAGATCAGTATGGAAGAAAATAAAGACAAAGGAAATGTTCAGTAGAGGGAAGAAAAAAAAACTAGACTCTATGAAGATAAAAGAATTATACGGGGGAAGCAATATAAGAGATGATAAGAGGAAAGGGAAGGGAAGTAATGGCAAGAAATATGGACCAACAAGGAAGCAAAAAATGAAGAAAGGGGAGAGTGTATGAGTGTGATTTAAAAAAATAATAATTTTTTTTGCAAAAACGTTCGCAAATCAAAGTAAGTGTGTGTGTGTGTGTGTGTGTGTGTGTGTGTGTGTGTGTGTGTGTGTGTGTGTGTGTGTGTGTGTGTGTGTGTGTGTGTGTGTGTGTGTGTGTGTGTGTGTGTGTGTGTGTGTGTGTGTGTGTGTGTGTGTGTGTGTGTGTGTGTGTGTGTGTGTGTGTGTGTGTGTGTGTGTGTGTGTGTGTGTGTGTGTGTGTGTGTGTGTGTGTGTGTGTGTGTGTGTGTGTGTGTGTGTGTGTGTGTGTGTGTGTGTGTGTGTGAAGACATAGAGATTCGTCAAAGAGAGGAAGTAAAGAAGAGACCTAGCAACATAAGCTCGTCTCATGCACTGAATTTGAATCATAAAACATACGACAGTCCTTGTATCCGCAACCCCTGTCTCCTGCTGCTTCCCACACGACATATTTCCCTCTGCTTCCCTGTCTCTACCTACCTCACCCCATTCTCCCTTCTACTACTCACTTTATTCCCTCCTCTGCCTCCCTCATCCCATCCCTCTTCATCTTCATGCCTCCTTCCCTTCCTGTCGTCTTTATCCCTCACCCACTACTCTTAGTCAGTCGAAGGCGCCAAAACTTGTTACTTCACAGCCCTAAGTTCCTCCCATTATAATTTTCAATCAAATGGGATGCACCAATACTTGTCTCCCATCACTTTGACTTTCCCACTCAATTTTCAGCCAATAAGAGGCGCCGAAACTCGTGGCGATACTCCCTTAAGCTCCACCCACTACCCCTGCACGAACACAGACAGAGGCATAGCATCTTTGATAAAATAACTGGATATCAGTGATGAAAAGGATGTACCGGTATATGAGTGGGCTTCAGAGTGGAAGGAGACGGGGAACATCGAGAAGGTGGTGGTTGGATATGGTGAGTGGATGTATAAGTAAGGTTAGAAAGATGGGGATCCATAAGAATTGATGAAAGATAGAAGCAGATGGATGAAACTTGTATGGAGATGCACATACTAGTAGCTTGAACAGTTCCCAATTGGTTACTCTTGCAGTCGATGAGATGATCTTTGAGCTGCATGCATCACGAATTTATTTATTTATTAATTGTTTTTTATTATTTTTGGGATCTTTTTGGTCTGTAGAATAGAAACAAAAAGTTCAAAAGCTTGAATGGTTAGTGATTGGATGTATGACCCATCTCTTTGGGCTTTTGCACTCTTTCCCTGTTTCTTAATCCTACCCACCCTGTGTATTAGAGAGAAACTAGGCAAAGATGATGCTGATTATGGTGATGATGATAACTAAAGATAACTAAAGATGGCTCGTGATTGAATTCCAACTAAGACTTAGAATGATGATCTGTGTTTTGTTATCTATGTACCACTGCTAATAATGCATTCAGTATCCAGCCATGAACAAACGTTTGCCAACAGTTCTCTGCCAGCATTGTGTCCTGCCTTCCATATTTCCCATTCTTTCCCATCCGACAGGAGTATCCTTCTTTCTCACACCCTTTTCTTGTGTCCGTCACAGTGCCATCACATAAATATAGTTTATTTAACACTTTCCATTGCCAAGACTGGCAGATAAATGTCGGTGAACTTATGTTCATCACTGTGCATGGAAGGTAAAATTTAAATATTCGCCATAATTAGTAAAGGCTAACATTGTACCTAAGTCATGAATGTATATAATTATATAGGGTAGCTGCCTATAAAGCTTTTCATGTATTTGACATTATATGCACGTTCACGTTGATGCTTTCCATACAAGAAAGAAAAAAAATGCAATATTGTAATCGTGCTCTTTAACCCATACCTCGGATCCGCTAATATGAAATCTTAATCCTTTGACTACAAAGAGTTTCAGTGAATTAAATAAAATAATTAGTCGTAAGCTGGAATGATATACGGAGTTTATCATTTTCGATTGTGATATTTTTTCCCATTTTGGTGCCAGGTGTTTCTCTCAAGTGTACAGAAATCGTCTGACGTCAGCCAAAATGAAATGCAAAATAGGTAATTAACAGTGAAAGGATTAATATATCTGTTCGTCACCCTTTTCAAGGCACTGTAATATGACTCATTTATGACTACCTAACAGCCAAGCCTGGGTTGATATTAAAGTTGTGTTTATATTGTGTTTATATGAACAATTACTACAAAATAAATATTATAATCACTCACTCAGGAACATAAAACTTCATTAGGTGAAAGGAATAACAGCCAATGACACAGACATCACATACTTATAGTAATGCAGACCGGCGGTGACTACGATAACGGCAAGTTGGGACTTTAGAGCCTTACCAATCCACGTGAAAGCCTTTGGTCGTGACCCTGGAATTAGAAACATTGCTTTAGTTCCTTCCCTTCGAGGGGCATCCACTTAGTTTGCGTAAATCACGTATTACAAAATAATAGGGTGCCATAGGCAGAAATAAATAGATGATTAGAACATGGCTGTGATCCTCCCTCATGAAAATATTGCCGTGGAACTAGCTGGGGGACTAATTACCAGCAGTTGTAAACATCCTCCTTCCGACCCTTTCCTGTCAAACCAACACCAGTCACTGTAAACAAACCTTAGTGAAGGAAGCATAGGGGAGTTGTTAGTGTGTTTTGACGGTGACACTACCATAATGTCCTCTCAGGGCCTCCACTGCCAAGCCATCGTCATCGCTGTCAGGCTTTTCACTCACTAAATTACCCCTTCACTCCCATGACCTCTTACTTCTTATTCTCCAGACTTTTTCCTCCAAATAAGGAAAGGCTATGGCTAACTGGAGAGGTTAGCCATAGCCTTCATTAGCCTGTACTGTGCGAGAGATCTTTGTTAAGCTGAATAAAGCCGAATAAAATTGAATGGTGGTAGCAAAAAAAGATCAACAATACTTTCAAAGTGAAGGAAGTAGTTATGTTCTTATGGGTTCCTCTGTGTGGATGAGGGCCACACTGCTACTGTCCTCATACGACACCATCACCACAACTGCCATTAGTTCTGTTGCCGTCGTGCTTTTTTTATTTTTACCCTATTGCATAAATTTAGTAACCTTTTCAC
The DNA here is from genome assembly GCF_032717465.1 of Coenobita brevimanus. Classification (NCBI taxonomy): domain Eukaryota; kingdom Metazoa; phylum Arthropoda; class Malacostraca; order Decapoda; family Coenobitidae; genus Coenobita; species Coenobita brevimanus. The sequence goes on along the minus strand of NC_137024.1, from coordinate 8,092,343 downwards.
TCTGATGACGTGTTATATATTCTTATCCATAGATGATTTTACCTATTTTTAACAGAGACTTTTTGCACTGAAGCAGTAAGATACAGTCGCCATTAATTTTGTTACTGTGAGACATCTATATTGGGCTGAAATTTATCTGTGGGTAGCACTAATGAACAGGTAAAGGACATGCTGGTAATTAATGCTTTAACACCGTCACGAGGTTAGGATTGAGTATCGGTTTCATGCATTCGTTTTCAACCAGTGTTAGTGTTATCACTGTTGGCGCCAAATTTTTGTTCGCCACTCATTCGCACACACACACACACACACACACACACACACACACACACACACACACACACACACACACACACACACACACACACACACACACACACACACACACACACACACACACACACACACACACACACACACACACACACACACACACACACACACACACACACACACACACACACACACACACACACACACACACACACACACACACACACACACACACACACACACACACACACACACACACACACACACACACACACACACACACACACACACACACACACACACACACACACACACACACACACAAAGCGTCGCCTCCAGCCGGACTGACATAACCTTCAAAGTGTTACGAGCACCGTCAAAATGCTTGGCGGCTCACAGAGCTGGATTCCGTTTTACGACTTCGTAAACTTAGTAGTGTATGCTTGTTTGTTTCGCTTAGATTGTATTTTTCTCGGCTTTCTGCAGAAATTCACCAAATAAATGTGTTCCGAGAAAATTATTTCGTGTGGATTCTTGTTCAGTTTTTATCATACATTTTTTTCCTTCTTTACAAAGATTTGTTTTTTTTAAGTATGCTTTGTTTATTATTTAATTTGCGTCTGTTTTTGTCTTGTACTAAGACTGTTGGCCATTTTGCACTGGATTTGTTGAAATGAGGATATATGCATATATGTATGTATCTGTGTTGTGTTGTAATGACAAGCTAACACGTGCCGGACATGGCCAGGTAACTTAGCTAGAAACGCTCAAGCCTTGCTATGATTTACGGAATACTCGTAGTTCGTGTATTCGGCGGTACGGTGTTCCTGTCTGCAACAAAACATCCTATCATCGTTACTCCACCCCCGCAAGAAAATCACCTACTACAAATTACTTGTCACTTCCCATTAAGTGCCTCCTCCCCCTTTCATGTACTAACTACCAGCCTCACACAAGCATCACTATTATACTTACCATCTCCCACCATCATACCAAACCAACTTGTCACGTCCCCTCTGAAACACATGGAATATTAACTCACAGGCGTCTGTGTACACATACGCACTCTAGAGTAATGACCTACTGTACTTCGCTATAATGATAAAATGCAGATGGGTAACACTACGCCATTATCACATGCAAATGGTAGACTGGCGTTGACAAAGAGGGGTCGTTTGTGGTAAGGGCCGGTAGTTTAAGGGTCGTACTCCCGTGGGCACAGGAGGCTCCCTGACAAATCTTTACATGTGGCACGTTAACTTCTTCATTACGATGACGTCTTCCAGTGCATTCATGCCACTATCAGATTATTTCATTCAGCTTGGGTAAGCTCCCTAATAATGAAGGAGTACATAAATATTTCGTATAAGCCCAGTACGGTAGGTCGAAAAGCCACGTTATGCTAAGTAAAATCTTCGGTCTAAAAAGATTAAAATAAAAATGATGTCCTTGGGCTGCTGAAGGGATTAATATTCTCGCTGGCGTAGGAGGCTGTCTAGTACCTCTCCTTACCATACTGTCCTTACTGGTGTATCTCAGCATGTGATACCTTAACCCATTAGCTCCCAGGGTTCCTGTGTGAGTTAATGTGCTGCCCTCCTCCTATTGGCTCATAGTCGCGAAGATCATAGGTCCCTACATCGGGGTTCCATTTTTTATTAACTTTTGAAAATGCGCAGTTCCGTCCTGTATTGAGGACACTGGGCCCAAGAGAGTTATTATTCTCAAGGGCTGAGGAAATTCCCTGGCACCATTTCCTCCCCACTTTACTTCCGTATTTGGTTCGTTAATGTTCTCGCATATGACTTAACGCAAACCATGTCATTATTCAAAATATATAAAGAATATATATGAGATTGCACCTACACTGCACAGCATATTGATAAGAATATAATGGATCATACTAGTATATTGGGGTGAAATGGTGTCTTGGTGGCAAGTGAAGGATTTGTGTTCCATCTTGCGTAGAGAGGATTGTTTATAATGCTTTCCTCCACCCGATACTTTGCCGACGCCTGGTGGTCTAGTGGTAGGCAGTTAAATCAGTGAGGAAGGCTGTACATCACGCGCAACGGCTCGAACCCTTTTGAGGTGACGGAGGGTTTTGTGTTATGTAAAATGCAGAGAGAATACTGGGCCGGTTCCTTAACCATAAATGGTCTGGTTGTACGATGACTTGCTGGCAGCTGTAGGTCAGAAACTGACAAATGCTTAAATACTTGTAGGCATACTTAGCAGATGTGCCATTGCTGAGGACAGAGAGAGAAAAAAATGTGGGAGATGAGAAGGGAAGAGTATGGACAGGCGGGTGAAGGGTGGGGCGGCATTAACAGTACCTCATTAAGCCTGAAGTTAATGAATGGAGTTTTTATGCCTCGACTTAACAAAAGCATAAGGCAAAAATATTACCATGTCTAAACGGATCCTGTGTAATATTGTTACTTGCCATATATTGCTCTGTTTACACTGCCTGGCTGATATTGTGATAGTTTGTATAAATATTTCATTACTAACTATAATCTTACATGGTATAATTCATCCTCCTCAACGATTTCTGCAGCTCAGGTCTTCATCCATCCCTGACATTTGTTTTTATTCATGTACCACTTACGTACTCCCGCGTCAACACTTAATATACTTGTATCGTTGCATTGCTTAGTATGCAATTTTTTTTACCAATATGTTTATTGTTCTGTACCTAATTAACATCTGTCTAGTATGTGCTGTGTATTTATCTGTCTATCTCTGTGTGTGTGTGTCTGTCTGTCTATCTATCTATATCTATCTATCTATCTATCTGTTTGTCTATCTATCTATATAACTATATATCTATATATCTATATCTATCTATATATCTATCTGTCTACCTATCTGTCTGTCTATCTATCTATCTATCTATCTATCTATAATTTTTCATAATCAGCAGAGCCAAGGTTCACCAGCGATCCTTCTATTGGATAATTTTTCATCAGTAATTTTCTTGTATCAATTTTTTATCGTCATAATTAGTATCATGGATGGGATGTTAAGGGAAGGGATTTACAATAAGAAAATACGATATTGCGTCCAATACATGATGAATGAGTGTATGTGGTTTTAAGCATTCATTAGAATATGTACTGTACTGTACTGTGATGGACAAAAAAAAAAAAAAAAATCCACCCAATTTTGTCAGTGGGGAAAAGGGTTGAAGTGACGGTAATTATTTCAGTGATTACCGTTTGCACGAGGATTTTCGGTCTTCATTAAAAAATGCCAATAGAGGATTGGTTGATGATGATAATGACAATGATGATGATGATGATGATGATAGTAGTAATGTTTCTTCACCTTTATCAAACACACACACACACACACACACACACACACACACACACACACACACACACACACACACACACACACACACGGTGCTCCGTTGTGTGATGTGTTGGCTGATGTGGAGTGGCTTCTTTGAATCTTCGTGTTGAAATTACAGTTTGTTGCATTCCTTTCCATGGCTTACAAAAGTAAGTGTAGGGTCCAACGTGCAGTATTATGCAGTAGACGTGTCATATGTAGCAAGGTAAGCATAACGTGACACTGACAGCAAAAACTCTAAGGGTTCATAACTTGTGTATATGTGTGATTGTTGCCCATGATACTTGCCGTGTGCATCCATATACAAAGGTGGGTTGCCTTTCGTATGCTATACTCGTGAGTCAGCTGAGAGGTGACTGATTCACACTGTAACGTAACGATTCTGAAACATATGGTTATATTATATATGTACTTTCAGAATGTTACCCAGATGTAGGGGAAAGAAAAACATAGATAGACCAGTGTGAAGTGGTGGAGCATCGCTTTCAGCCACTGTGCTCAGACGGACGTATGGAAGAACTGTTCCGTACATGCAGTAAATATGTACAGTATTTAATCATAAGTACTTCGGATGACGCTTACACACACACACACACACACACACACACACACACACACACACACACACACACACACACACACACACACACACACACACACACACACACACACACACACACACACACACACACACACACACACACACACACACACACACACACACACACGTGCAAACACTTAACGCATTGTGTAGATTCACTGGGTGCCTATCTATTCTGTAATAAGCTTTCTCCAAGTCCATGAAGGCAGCATACACTTTCTTTCCCTTCTCTAGATACTTCTCCACTAAACATCTTAGAACAATTATCTGATCTACACACCTTTTTCCCTTTCTAAATCCCCCTTGTTCTACTCCAACTAGCTCCTCTGTCATATGCTTAACCCTATCAATGAGTATTCTACCATATATTTTACTAGTCACACTAAGAAGGCAAATACCCCTATGGTTGCCACATACTTCTCTCTCCCCTTTTCCTTTGTATAAAGGAACAATTATACCTGATTTCCAGTCCTCTGGAACCCTTCCCTCTTCCCAAGCCAATCTACACAACTTCCATATCCACTCCATAACAATCTCACCCCCATACCTCAGCATTTCACCACACTCTCCATCAATTCCTGGGGCCTTTCCCATCTTGATCTTCTTCAGTGCTTCCACTACTTCCGCCCTACTGATCTCTTCCTCCCTCCTCTCATCTCTTCTTCTCCCAGTCATTCCCCAACCACTTATACACGTATTGCTATCACACTCTACATTCAACAAATCCTCAAAGTGCTCCTTCCATCTCCTCAATTTCTCTCATTTCTCCACCAACAATCTATTATTCCAATCTTTCACTCCCCTATTATATCCCCTTTCACACTGCCTTACTTTCTTCACCTCCTTCCAAAACAATTTCTTACTCTCCCTCCATTTCACACTCAGATTCCTCCCAAACTCTTCATCCACTTTCTTCTTACTCTCCTTCACCAGTCTCTTCACCTCCCTTCTCCTGCTCACATATACCTCTCTCTTCTCTCTCTCATCTTCTCCCCTACCTCAGCTCTCTAACCATTTACTATATGCCTTCTTCTTTTGTTCCACAGCTCGTTTCACCTCATCATTCCACCATGCTGTCCCTTGCACACCCTTGCATCTCCTCCTCACTCCACAAACCACCTCACACGCTGTGCCTATCTCTTCCGTGAATATCTTACATTCGTCTTCCACCCCTTCCATCTGCTCTAGCTCATACCTTCTCAATCTTTCTTCCACTATACCCTTATACGCTGCCATTTTCTCACTATCTTGCAAATTCTCCACTCTACTCACAGGAGCGGTTTCCTCCTGTCTTCCCCTTCGTATCCTTAACCATTTTCCTTGCAGCTTTATCTTGGCCATAACTAAGTGCTGGTCCAAGACTCCATCTCCCACCCTCTCCACACTCTTGCATCCAACACTTGTCTTCTCACTCGCTCATCCACACACACGTAGTCTATCATTGCCTTCGTTCAACAAGCTCACCATCCATCCTCCTCATTACTCTCCATGTATACCGGTGGATCATCTTATGCCGAAAGTAGGTGTTGGCTATTGCCAACCCCTTACCAGCACAGATGTCCACCAAAGCACTACCATTCCCGTCTAATTCAGCTGGCACACCCCACTGACCAACCACTCCATTCTCTCGTACAATCCCAACTTTGCCATTCATGTCTCCTATCAAAATCACTCTCTCGCTCCTCTCAGATTTGTCCATATATGCTTCTACTCTCGCCCAAAACTCATCTTTCACTCTTGCCAGTCGGTCCTCTGTTGGAGCATACACACATACAATCACCCATGCTTGTATACCTACTTTAATCCTCACCCATACAATCGTTTCACCCACTGTTCCATAATAATAATAATCATAATAATAATAATAATAATAATAATAATAATAATAATAATAATAATAATAACAACAATAACAAAGAAATTCAGTGAAACCAAACAGGCTTTAGGGTTCGAGGGAGATTGTCCAACCAGTTCTTCCACTACCGGGAGGGACACCACACAGATTATACTCTTGCTGCCATCAGATGGATATATGTTGTCAGAGTGAGATGTATCCATAATATATCCTTTCGGTATAAAAGGTTCTGTTAAACTGAAAAATATTGCTCAGAGATAGTAAAAATTAATTGAGAAAAGACGTCTTTCCACTCAAGGTGTTCGCTCCAACGTATGTAAGGTAAAGCCTCTTTCGTCGTGTACCAAGTTTAAAACTGGCTGCAACCCTTGTCACCAAAGAAAGCTAACGTTATTTGAAAAACAATAATAATACACTGCGTAAAGAGATTCATCTGGTGGACATTAACGCGAACAGTGAGTTGCATGGCATGTGACCGTTACCCCCCAGCCATGGGAGTGAGAAAATTGAAGAATGCAAGTAAATGTGTGCAGCAATTAACCAAAGAGCTACTTAACATCGGATTTCTGTTGATGTCAGACGATTATACTCAAGAGAAATCCAAGCTGTGAGAAGTGTGTCAATCATGATTAATGACTTGGCCGAAATTAAAGAACATCGTACTTTATTTTAGTAAAAGATCAAAGAGGTGTAAGACGGACACAGTTCATTCTTTCAGCTCAGGATCCATTCCGTCCATGTAACTCTATATTGCATGATCCCCCACCACACACACACACACACACACACACACACACACACACACACACACACACACACACACACACACACACACACACACACACACACACACACACACACACACACACACACACACACACACACACACACACACACACACACACACACACACACACACACACACACACACATATGATGCAGAATTGCTCAGTAATAACCTCACTCCTCCCGCCAATAGAATTCATTAACACATACCCGGTAAGTCTCCAAAACACACAGCCACCATAACCATTCAAACCTCTCGCCAAACTACCGTACATCCTCCATGAACCACCACCCAGACATCTACCCAAGAGATCCTACGCTACCCAGAGAGACACCAGGGCACTTAGACTAAGATGTGACCCTCAGTCTTCCCTGCTACAATACCAGCCACACATAGAACTCCCGAAGAATCCACTATACCCTCACTGCAATGCAGCCATCTCCCCCACCTCCCCTCCCCACACACACAAAACAACACACTGACTAACCTCAGATACCTCAGTGTCACAACACAGACTCCTCCAACATAGCAAAAGATCTCTGGTGTCGCCCTGATGAAGTTGTCGGTTTCCTGTGGTCCACTGGTTTCAAGTCAAGGTTGGTCCTCTCGTACGATCACGTATGTTTGCAGACTTAAAACTGGATGGGTTCGATGTAATTAGGTTCCTTTTAAATTTTATAACATCTCCAGCTATTAGTAAGCTATAAAAAAAAAAAAAAAAAAAAATCTCAACAAGTTAACATCATAAGGGAAGTTAAAAAAAAAAAAAAAAAAAAAAAAAATGTTTTACCGGGCGTCGAGCCTGGGTATTAGCTTTGCTGTGTCGGTCTATCAAACACCCCACCCTATCCCACCCGCCAGATATTGGTACGTAGTGATTATTTGTTTGAAATTATTCACTCGTTTTGCGGTCACTTGTCGTCCAAGGGGCAGGTTTTACATACTTATTCCCTTCCCCCACCAACTGTCTCTCCTGTCCTGAATAATCAATCGCAGCCGTAGCAATAATACAATGTGCATAATCATTGGACTGTAGTTCACTTTGCTTTTGTCTGAAATAACTGTCCTTTTTTCTCCTCTTCAGCTCCAGGAAGTTAATTTCACTCTTTGTAGTTCCACATAATTTTACTGAGGTGTGGAAAGACTTTTAGAATTCGAGGGGTTAGGTATTATCATCACTGTTTTTGTAACTCCAAAACAAACTTAAATTACCATTCCTATCTAGTTAATACCGAGCTCCAGCGAGACGCTACCCCTAAAAACGATGCTAGTCGCGAGAAAGTGCCATGGAAAGGATACCACGCGGTGGCAGTAAAATCTTCAGCCATTGAAGTATGTGACATCAGTCAATGAAGAAAGATAATCTCGACGTTAAGGTAAAAATATAATTAATTTGCATTCTTCCCACGTAAGAAAACGACTGTGTTGTATTAGTTCAGGAGAGTCTTTTTGAACTGTCGGTGACAGATGTGTCCTTCTGAGCCAGTCTAGCAATGGTACCGGTGTATAAATACAGGGACAAAAAAAAGCAAACTCTATTTAGGGTCGTTGTCTTTACAAAGATATATATATATATATATTTTATGAACTCGAAGTCTCATAGATACTATACTGAAAGTTTTACTGACTGCGAGCGATGATGTTTATTGAAAAATATGGGTTTTGAGAAAGATGCTGCTCAGTGTGATGTGCTGGTGAATGGAATGACGAGAAGCGGTGGAATAATTTTAAGACCACCGGGACAGCAAAAGAAATGAGCGGCATGTGTGACAGAACAGTAGGGAGACAGATGAGCTTTAGCTACGTTTTAGAAATAAAGATAATAATGATTATAATAATAATTATAATAATAATGATAATAATAATAATCATCATCATCATCATTATCGTCATCATCATAACAATAATTATAATAATAATAACAAAGAAATTCAGTGAAACCAAAAAGGATTTAGGGTTCGAGGGAGATTGTCTATCCAGTTCTTCCACTACCGGGAGGGACACCACACAGAATATACTCTTGCTGCCATCAGATGGATATATGTTGTCAGAGTGAGATGTATCCATAATATATCCTTTCGGTATAAAAGGTTCTGTTAAACTGAAAAATATTGCTCGGAGATAGTAAGAATTAACTAAGAATGACGTCTTTCCACTCAAGGTGTTCGCTCCAGCGTATGTAAGGTAAAGCCTCTTTCATCGTGTACCAAGTTTAAAACTGGCTGCAACCCTTGTCACCAAAGAAAGCTAACGTTATAATGAGAAAAAAATAATAATACACTGCGTAAAGAGATTCATCTGGTGGACATTAACGCGGACAGTGAGTTGCATGGCATGTGACCGTTCCCCCCCAGCCATGGGAGTGAGAAAATTGAAGAATTCAAGTAAATGTGTGCAGCAATTAACAAAAGAGCTACTTAACATCGGATTTCTGTTGATGTCAGACGATTATACTCAAGAGAAATCAACGGTGTGAGAAGTGTGTCAAGCATGATTAATGAGGAATTCTGCATCATATATGTGTGTGTGTGTGTGTGTGTGTGTGTGTGTGTGTGTGGTGGGGGATCATGCAATATAGAGTTACATGGACGGAATGGATCCTGAGCTGAAAGAATGAACTGTGTCCGTCTTACACCTCTTTGATCTTTTACTAAAATAAAGTACAATGTTCTTTAATTTCGGCCAAGTCATTAATCATGAATGGCTCACTTCTCACAGCTTGGATTTCTCTTGAGTATAATCGTCTGACATCAACAGAAATCCGATGTTAAGTAGCTCTTTGGTTAATTGCTGCACACATTTACTTGCATTCTTCAATTTTCTCACTCCCATGGCTGGGGTGGAACGGTCACATGCCATGCAACTCACTGTCCGCGTTAATGTCCACCAGATGAATCTCTTTACGCAGTGTATTATTATTGTTTTTCAAATAACGTTAGCTTTCTTTGGTGACAAGGGTTGCAGCCAGTTTTAAACTTGGTACACGACGAAAGAGGCTTTACCTTACATACGTTGGAGCGAACACCTTGAGTGGAAAGACGTCTTTTCTCAATTAATTTTTACTATCTCTGAGCAATATTTTTCAGTTTAACAGAACCTTTTATACCGAAAGGATATATGATGGATACATCTCACTCTGACAACATATATCCATCTGATGGCAGCAAGAGTATAATCTGTGTGGTGTCCCTCCCGGTAGTGGAAGAACTGGATGGACAATTTTCCTCGAACCCTAAAGCCTTTTTGGTTTCACTGAATTTCTTTATTATTATTATTATTATTATTATTATTATTATTATTATGTTGATGACGATGATGATGATGATGATAATGATGATGATGATTATTATTAATATTATTATTATTATTATTATTACTATTATATATTTCAAAAACGTAGCTAAAGCTCATCTGTCTCCCTACTGTTCTGTCACACATGCCGCTCATTTCTTTTGCTGTCCTGGTGGTCTTAAAATTATTCCACCGCTTCTCGTCATTCCATTCACCAGCACATCACACTGAGTCATCATCTTTCTCAAAACCCATACTTTTCAATAATCATCTTCACTCGCACAGTAAAATTATCATAGTATAGTATCTATGAGACTTCGAGTTCACAAAGTATATATATATATTTGTAAAGACAACGACCCCAAATACAGTTTGCTTTTTTTTGTCCCTGTATTTATACACCGGTACCATTGCTAGACTGGCTCAGAAGGACACATCTGTCACCAACAGTTCAAAAAGACTCTCCTGAACTAATACAACACAGTCGTTTTCTTACGTGGGAAGAATGTAAATTAAATATATTTTTACCTTAACTTCAAGATTTTCGTTCTTCATTAACTGATGTCACGTACTTCAGTGGCTGAAGATTTTAGTGCTACCGCGTGATATCCTTTCCATGGCACTTTTTCGCGACCAGCACCGTATTTAGGGGTAGCGTCTCGCTGGAGCTCGGTATTAACTTGATGGAAATGGTAATTTAAGTTTCTTTTGGACTTAACAATATAGTGATGATAATACCTAACCCCTCGAATTCTAAAAGTCTTTCCACACCTCAGTAAAATTATGTGGATCTACAAAGAGTGAATTTAACTTCCTGGAGCTGAAGAGGAGAAAAAAGGACAGTTATTTCAGACAAAAGCAAAGTGAACTACAGTCCAATGATTATGCACATTGTATTATTGCTACGGCTGCGATTGATTATTCAGGACAGGAGAGACCGTTGGTGAGGGAAGGGAATAAGTATGTAAAAGCTGCCCCTTGAACGACGAATGACCGCCACCACGAGTGAATAATTTCAATCAAATAATCATTACGTACCAATATCTGGCGGGGTGGGAAAGGGTGGGGTGTTAGACAGACCGACACAGCAAAGCTAATACCCAGGCTCGACGCCCAGTAGAACATTTTTTTTTTTTTTTTTTTACTTCCCCTACGATGTTACCTTGTTGAGATTTTTTTTTTTTTTTTTTTTTTTGGCTTATTATTAACTGGCGATGTTATAAAATTTAAAAGGAACCTAATTACATCGAACCCATCCAGTTTTAAGTCTGCAAACATACGTAATCGTACGAGAGGACCAACCTTGACTTGAAACAAGTGGACCACAGGAAACCGACAACTTCATCAGGGCGACACCAGAGATCTTTTGCTATGTTGGAGGAGTCTGTGTTGTGACACTAAGGTATCTGAGGTTAGTCAGTGTGTTGTTCTGTGTTTAGAGGGGGAGGTAGGGGAGATGGCTGCATTGCAGTGAGGGTAAAGTGGATTCTTAAGGAGTTTTATGTGTGGCTGGTATTGTAGCAGGGAAGCGTGAGGGTCACATCTTAGTCTAAGTGCCCTGGTGTCTCTCTGGGTAGCGTAGAATCTCTGGGGTGGATGTCTGGGTGGTGGTTCATGGAGGATGTACGGTAGTTTGGCGAGAGGTTTGAATGGTTATGGTGGCTGTGTGTTTTGGAGACTTACCGGGTATGTGTTAATGAATTTTATTGGCGGGTGAAGAGAGGTTATTAATGAGGAATTCTGCATCAGATGTGTGTGTGTGTGTGTGTGTGTGTGTGTGTGTGTGTGTGTGTGTGTGTGTGTGTGTGTGTGTGTGTTGTCTTTTATATTTTGCGGCTTTAGTAGAGAGAGAGAGAGAGAGGGAGAGAGAGGTAAGGGAGACCTGAATGATGGGTAAAACAAAGGATACTAGAATGAGAGGAGGATAAGAGAGATTTAAGAGAGGGGATGAGAATCAGGAAAGTGAGAGGTGAAGCAGTGTGTGGAGGTGAGGGAGAGAGATTTGGAATTACACACCTACACCAGAACTCATTTAGTGTCAACACGAACCGTTCACTCTCTCTCCTCCTCCCCCCCCCCCTCCTCAAACACACATATTTACAGATATCCACTTTCTCAGTCTCAACGTAACTCTTTTCAGATCCCCAGTTTCGCCACCCACCTCTGCTGCTCATCATCCTTTCTTTCTCGCCACTTCTTTCCATTAATCCTCTTCCTACGTATATATTTCACACTCTATATTATTTTTCCTCTCATCTCTCTCTCTCTCTCTCTCTCTCTCTCTCTCTCTCTCTCTCTCCCCACCCACTCTCTCTCTCTCTCTCCCCACCCACTCTCTCTCTCTCTCTCCCCACCCACTCTCTCTCTCTCTCTCTCTCCCCACCCACTCTCTCTCTCTCCCCACCCACATATCCCTCTCCCAGACGGTGCCACACCTCCTTTCACCTTCCCTCCTCCCACGACGTCATAGCTCCATTACTTCCTCATAATATTCAATTAAGACTTAAGGCTGACCCTGAGGCTAATTCTGGCCAGGGTGCAATAAGAGGCAGTAGCATGATTTCAGTTGAATAACAAGCTTTCCTACTGGAGTTTCAAGCATCTAATTAAACTTTGGCTATTTGTGCATGGCCCCACCTAATACCTAATATTGAGCTAAAGGTAATAACTGAGGCGGAAGTGCAATTAGCGCATCGGAGAGCGACCTCTTAAGCGCCATAATGAATTTGCATTCAGAGATTCCTGCCCCAATTGAGCTTCCCGACCCATATGAGTGTAACTTGCAATACTTTGGTGATAGAAACTCCGTGTACAAACAGCTAGTTAAGGAGTTTATTACGAGCTCTGTTCCAGTCACGTACCATCTTCATCCCATCACCTATCCTGCCCACCTCCGCCCTACTCTCCTCCCCTATCTCTGTTTTCCACTGAATATAATACTCTTTCTCGGACTCTGCCATTCCATTCACTATCTCCTCCTCTTTTGCTTCTTATGCCGGCACCTGTTGGCCCGGTGTAACCTGCGTATTACAGGGGACAGGACCCTAGCAGGTGTTAGTTATGGAATGGAAGCAAGAGACAGATGTAGGAGTATATGAGTGGTAGGTGGAATGGAGGACTATTGAGGAAAAGAGAGAGGGAGGGAAGTACAAGGCGTTGCCAAGGATATAGGATGGAGAATCAGGGGCAGAGAAAGCCTTTGAAAGGAATAGATGTGTGAGTAGGATGGCGGAATATAGTAGAAATATAGCAGGCTCACAAATTTTGGCAGATATCTATCTCTGTCGTCACAGAGGTGAGGGCAGTGTTGTTTAAAGTGTTGTGAGTGAGGATGAGGCATTGTATGGTGGTGTGAGTGAAGGCGAGGGTAATGTGCGAGTAGTGTGAAGTGAGATGTGAGCAGTATGAGAGCGCTGTTAAGTGGTGAGGTTATAACAAGTCCCAAAGCACAATTTTTAACTGAGTGGAATGAAGGTAATGTTTGGGCAGTATGAGGACCATATCAGATCAGCATTGTATCAGTATGACAACAGTGTAAGGACAGTATGAGGGCAGTGTATGGCTAGCAAGAAGACAGTATCAGATAAATATAATACCAATATGAGGACAGCGTATAGACAGCACGAGGGCAGTGTATAGGCAATATGAGGACAATATCAGATCAGTATAACAGCTGTACGAGAACAGTGTAAAGGCAGTACGAGAGCAGTGTATGGGCAGTATGTGGACAGTGCCAGATCAGTATAATAGCAGTATGAAGACAGTATGAGGGCAGTGTGAAGTGGTGAGTTCATGAAACAAAGAACACTTGTTCCTCTTGACATTGTCACACGATGTATTGATTATATACCGCTGATTGTATTTGGTCGCTCTTAAGATGTGAAGTTGAGAAAGAGAGAGAGAGAGAGAGAGAGAAGAAGAAGAGAATTAAAAAGGTTCCTGGAAGAAGATTGGAAGTGAGCACCTGGAGACAAAGAAAGTAAGCAAGTGAGAAATTAAGTCAGGCAGTGGGTTAATGAGAGTGAATGAAGAAGAGGAGGTGGTTAACTAGCTGGAGTAAGTGTGCACTGAAATATGAATGAGGAAAAGTAATCGAATGAGGAACTTAGCCAGGAATTGGGTTAATGAGTATTTGAGTGAGTTTTACCTTTTCGCCACTTACCTGAAATTCAAAAGGCTCTGCTGCATTGTTTCTCTGAGATATTACTTCTGTTATATTGACGTTTATTCGGGTCCCCGATGTATTGTGTATGTTGGAAATGATGGTGAGAGACTCTTGGAGGGCTTCTCGGGAACGTATAAGGACAGCACAGTCATTAGCACATTTCAGCTCTAGGAAATTAGCTACAGTATTTCGGTCTTTCATTGTGCTTGAAGACTTCTGAAATTAAATAAGTTGTCATCTAGACGGAACTGAATTTTTATTCCATCATCAAGGTTCATTTGGTGGTGACTTAAAATGGTGACTGCAGTGAGACAGATGTTGAAAATGACAAGAACCAGGACACATCCTTGCTTTGCACCCACATCCACATCGAAGGGTTCGGATTTGCTCCCACTTATGGAAACACGGGCATTCATGTGATTATGCAGGCTCTTCTCCTTTTCCTTTGTTCCAGTCCTTCATCACTTCCTTTTCTTCCTCCTCCTTTCTGTTTATTTTACTCATTTCTCTGTTTTCACCCTACCCCTTTTCCTCTTCCTTTTTCCATCATACTCATTATTCATTTGTATATATTTCCCATTCCATTTTCCTCTCCACTGTTTTGCTTTCATTTCTTCTCCCTATTTTTTCCCAGTCTTTCACCCTCTTGGTTTCCACCATACATTTATTTTCCCCCCACTCACTCCCCCTCCATGTTGTCTCTCCAACTCCCATTTCCCTTTCCTCTTCCAGTCCCTATCCTTCTTTTCTTTTTCTTTCTTACTCCCTCTCCCTCTACCGTTTCAGTCCTTTTTCGTGTCTTTTTTTCTGTCGTACACCTTCTTTCTCTCTCCTTTCTCTCCTACTATTTCTTCCTGTCTTACGTCCTCACTTACTCAATCTCCTCTCCTTTCATCCCTCTGCTATTTTTTCCTCTCATTTTCATGCCCTTTCTCCTGATCTCTCTCTCTCTCTCTCTCTCTCTCTCTCTCTCTCTCCTTTTGTTCCTCGCCCATCTGTTTTTCCCTTGTATTGGAGGATTTTATGGGGTTAAATTCATGGACACATTATGTATTTATCATTTTCGTGTGATATCTTTTATTAACTTCAATAACGAAAAAGGACACAAGAAACAGTACTCCAGTACTACCCTTTCCAAAGAAATATATATATATATATATATATATATATATATATATATATATATATCTATATATATATATATATATATATATATAGATGGAGCCTCTGTGGTACAGTGTTAAAGTGTGCGTTTTCGTACACTGGAGAGCGAGGGCTCGCGCCCCGCCAGGTTAATAAACTTTGGAAGCGTTCTCCCAGCCATATACTGCTTTGGCGGACACCAGGGGTGCTGTGGTTGAACCAGGGTCGAATACTGTAAAGTATGTTGCACCCAGTCGGCTTGCGCGGGCCGATTTCACTAGGTTCGCAGACTACACACATCCAAAGCCACTACAACAGTACAATCACACTTACAAGCACTTCTCACCCTACATACAATCTCTGCCAGAAAGCCTAAGCCACTTGCTAGAGATACATTGGCTGTATCGTCCCTTCTTCGGTCGGGATATGCCGGTTCTGCAGTGGATACTCAAACGGCTCATGATGATATATATATATATATATATATAAAATTTTTACTATTGATTGTCCAGTGTGTATATCCAAATAAATAAGACCGTAAAAAGAATGAATATTTTGTAATTTTTTCTTTTATTGCCCTTAAAGCTGATCAGAATGGTTTCCCTAGACATTATACATTAAGGATCCTAAGATAAACCCGTTGGCTTCATTATGAAACCGTTGTTAAAATTAAGTGAGTACGTTCAGTCCTACAATCCCGGTATCAGCTCCATCTTCTGCGTTCTGACAAACATTCTTGGTGTTGTGAGGAACTGAGTGCATAAAATTCTGGTCCGGAATTGCATTACTAGTATACTGTGATTTTACGATGATGTTGCTGATGAGTTTTTGGCTTAACTTTACAACTGAAATTTTTCCTGAACAGAAAAGAGCCTAGTCGTCTCACGGACGCAGAAACGATAGAGGTTTGTTTTATATGAAAAATATATTTCAGCAGTAACAACAACGTAGCATATAAAATGTCAAGACACTAAAAGATTTATAGTTAATGAAGATAGTTTGTGATCTGTTCTCAATTAGGTATATCCACAGCTGAGTAATACTGTGTCGCGGTGGAAAGAGTACGTGTTAAAGACATAATCGTTCTAATAGGTTAAAGTTGAAATACAAATAGAAGAGTGGCTTAAAGAGTGGGAGAAGGAATGGTGATGATGGAGAGAAAATGATGATCATGGGGTCGGATTGGTGGTGATAGAGAGGAAGTGGTGGTAATGGAGAGTGCATGGTGGTGATGGAGAGTGAGTGGTAGTGATGGGGAGTGAGTTCTGCTGATGGAGAGGGAAGGAGGTTCAAGGACTATGTGCAGGAGTATACAATGTAAGGGAGAGAGCCATGGGGAAGGAAAGTCATCACCATATTTTCCAATCTCATCTGCTTTTCCTTTATTTTTCTTTGTTAGTATTCCTTCCCTCCTCCCTCCCTTCCATCACCATGACCCCTACCGCCATAACCTTTCTTCGACAATTCCCTACCCTTACGTCTGATATATTTCCCTTTCTTCCTCCTATTTTTCTTACTTGTATTACCTTTCTTTCTCTGTCCCCTCTTCTTCCCACTACCCCACCACGCAATCTCTTCTTTCGTCTGGCATCTCCTAAACCAGTTTCCCAAAGGATCAAACGGTGTCTTTCTGCACACACCATTCTTTGCCAAACTCCACCTTCCTCCTGTCTTTCATTCCCTGTGTTCCCCCTCCTTTCTTTCTTTCTTGTTTTTCATTTTTATCTTATTCCTGTCCTTGCTCGTACTCATTTTCTTTCATTGTTTCTTCTTCTTCTTCTTCATTCCTTTCTTGTCCCAATTTTTCCTTTTTTTCATAGTTTATACTCTGTTTCGTTTCCTTCCTTTTTCTCTTTCGCGTTCCTTTGTTACCTCATTCTTAGTTTTTTTTTTTCTGCCTTTAGTTCCCATTCTTGGTTGTCTTCTTTTTCTTTTACCTTTTCTACTCTTTATCCCCCCTTCATTTTTCTCCTGTTTCCTCGTGTCTTTCTGCATACATTCATTTCTCAGCCTCCCTTTTCCTCTTATCTGTCGTTCTTTTCAACTCTTCTTTATCATTTCTTCCTTTTCAGTTTAAATGTCTTTTTCTTTCTTTCTTTTC
This sequence comes from Coenobita brevimanus, assembly GCF_032717465.1. NCBI lineage: Eukaryota > Metazoa > Arthropoda > Malacostraca > Decapoda > Coenobitidae > Coenobita > Coenobita brevimanus. The sequence goes on along the minus strand of NC_137024.1, from coordinate 8,074,767 downwards.
TTTTTGTTCACATGCTGCATTATGTTTTCCTTTTTCGTGGTTATTCTTCTCTTTAATCCTTTCTTCATTTCTCTGTTGTTTCTCAATTGCTTCCTTCTCTCTGTCTTTACATACCTTCCTCTTACTCACTGCCCCTTCCATTCTTCCTTTTCTTTGTTGCTTGTTTGTCCTATCCTCTCTTCTTCGCTGCTTATTCCTTCCATTTCGAAGCCATAAATTTCCCCTTCCTTCCTTTCCTTTCTCTCCACTTCCTTACCGTCCTTTCTCTTCCTCAGCACATCTTCTCATTTTATCCCCTATTTTACATATTCTTCTTCTTCTACTTTTTCCCTTCTTCATTCTTTTGCACCACTCCTTCCCATCCCCTGATACCTTGGTGGCATGGTGGTAAGAGTCGGGGTTTTGAGATGACCATGTGTTAACGCCCTGGGGTTCGAATCCGAGAGGTGGCGGGAAATTTCTTTTTCCTTTATCATATAAACTTTGTCAGGGACATGGGGAAGTCCCTTCCGGTCTAGGTGATCTGGATTTCACTAGCCTAGCCACGGACACTCTTGGTTCCAACGTGGAAAATAAAGAAGTAGCTGTTGCTGTTACCTTCCTTTTTCCTGACCTTTCCCTCCTTCCTGAGCTAAATCCTTCCTTCCTCATAGCTCTCCTACCTTCCTGATATAACTTCCTTCCTTCCTCATACTGTAGCTATACTTCCTTTTTTCCTCCTGCCTTTCCTTCCTTTTTTCCTCCTGCTTTTCCTTCCTCTCACCTGATTTCCTTCATTTCTCCTCACGGTACAATTTTACCACTGGGGCACAGGGATTCCATATGTCTTCCTGACAATCACGATATTAAGAAAAAATAATAATATTAGTACAGTATGCAGCACAGATAACTACATATTGATTTTATATAAAAAAAAAAGTGGTTAGGACAAACAAAATATACCTGTTTGGTAAAAATTTATTCTCTTTATTTTCCATCCCTTTCTTATCCTGACCTTCTTTCCTTCATTCATTCCCTCCTGACCTTCCTTTTTTCCCTCCTACACATCTTCCTCCCTCCCTTCCTTCTTTCTTTCATTTCCACCTCTTGACCTTCCTTCCTTCCCCTCTCCTCATCTTCCTCAGTTTCCTTCTTAATTTTACTCCTGACCATCCTTCCTTCGGTCTTCCTGATCATCCTTTTTCCTGACCTTTCCACTTTCCTACTTCCTTCTTTCCTTCCACTCTCATTTCCCTCCCTTTCCCTTTTTTGTTGCCCCTTTCCTTCCTTTTACTTTCATTCCCTTCGTCTCTTCCCTTTCCCTTCCTTACTGCCATCTTGCTTCTCTTCTTCCCTCCCGTCCTTCCTTCCTAACTTCACTTCTGATCTTTCCTCCTCTCCTCACCCCTTCCTTTCTCCTCTCCTCTCCCCTTCCTTCCTTCCTTCTCGTCCTGCCCTTCTTTCCTCCTCTTGCCCTTCCATCCTTCCTTCTTTCCCTCCTCCGTCCTTCCTTATTCCCTTCCTCCTTTCCGTCTTATTTCCCCTCCACCCCTCTCTTTTCTTTCCTCTCTCCGTTCGCTTCTTCTCTTTATTCTCCCTTTTCCTCCTTCCTTTCTCCTCCACCCTCTCTCTCCCCTTTCCTCTCTACGTTCTCTCTATCCTTATTCATCCCTCCTTCCTTTCCTCCTTCCTTTCCTATCCCTCCCTCTCTGTCCTTCATTCCTTTCCCCCACCTCTTCTTCCCATTTTCCCTACTTCTCCGCCCCTTTCCCCCTCACCACATCTCCCTCACCGTATATGTTTATCACTCATATCTCCCTTCTTTTCATTAACTTCTCCAGACCCCCTCCACCATTCCTTAGTCCCTCTCCTATTCCTTGCTTTCTCCACTCTCCCCCTCCACCCCCCTCTTTTCTTTCCTCTCTCCGTTCGCTTCTTCCCTTTATTCTCCCTTTTCCCCCTTCCTTTCTCCTCCACCCTCTCTCTCCCCTTTCAAAATCTAAAATGATTCTAAACATGTAGAACTGAAAAAATACAGACACAAGAGATGTCTATACCTCAGAAACTTTAGAGGATTTGGGTTGGTAGGAGACTCAGACCTCTGTACCCATGACTAAATTTCACACTGTACTCCCAAAACGTTTGTAGCTGATGGAATGTAGTAATGTCAGTGTAGAACTCTGAATATCCTCTTCCCCCCCCCCCCCCTCCTTCTCCCAGTTCGGCCAGAAATAAAGAACCACTATCAGTTCACCTTTTGTGTTTATTCGGGCCAAATGTAGTTTTGATGGCCCCGTGAGGACTATTTGAAGCCATGGCTCAATTTTCACTGGTAACGAGCAATAATTGCTCCCCTGAGTCGTTATTAGCCTTGGCAGCGACGGATGTGTCATTTAACTCCTTGAATATGAGACCTTTCCTAATGGAATATAATCGGGGCGGACTGTTTGCATTTCAGTATTTTCCAGGGATAGCTAACGAGCCGTAAATTATTCCCCTGAGTCGTTATTAGTCGCGGTATGGATGGATGCGTCATTAAGCCACATCACTACGAGCTGTTTTTTTTAAGCTGAGTAGTACCGTCTGGCAGTAGGATATTCATTTAGAAAGATGTCATTGTGCTGAATGGGTTAACCTAATCGAGGGGACTGTTTAATGTCATCACTACGAGATGCTGTTCCCTGTTATCAATAGAACTGTCAAACTCTACAAATAATACAATGGAACAAAGACGTCATCGTGATAAACCGATTATTGCAGGATATATAATGTATTTAACCACTTTTATGTATTTAAAACCACTTTTGTGGATGTGATAGGAAGCGTTATGAGGAACACACTGAGGTGGTTTGGCCATGTGGAGAGGATGGAGGGTGAGAGACTGACGAAGAGAGTGTATGTGAGTGAGGTGGAGGGGGGAAGAGGGAGGGGGAGGCCGAGGATGAGATGAATGGATGGGGTGGAGAGGTATATGAGAGAGGGGGGTGTGAGTTGGGAGCAGGGCAGTGAAATGGCGGGGGACAGGGCGACGTGGAGGCGATTTGTTTGTGGCCACCCCGAACGGGATTGAGGCGTCTGGCAATAGATAGATAGATAGATAGAACCACTTTACTACGAGATCTGTTTCTTGAGATGAGTGAGCTAGTGTGGTGGTAACAAGAATACTAAGCCAAAGACGTCATCACGCCGCCGCAGTATTTTCCAGTGGAAATGAACCTTAAACTGCAGCACATGGTCTTTGATAGTCATGACAGCGATGGATGTGTCACATGACACATCACTATCATGATCCCTTTTATAATCTTAATCTTGCTTCCACCAGATGATTTTCCTCAAATTAGGGGCAACCTCTTTTTAGGAACGAGTTAGTGAAGGCTGCGTCCAACACTGTCCAGCTCGAGAAGCCTCTCCAAACTGAAAGGAATTCACTCACTGATATAAAGTGTTAATCTGAAGTAATAATTTTACACCGTCATGACCACAGCAGCTGCAATATTATAAAGGCTTGTGTCAGGTGGGCATCCTGAGTAGAGGCTTGAGGGTCGGATGTAGGTGTGTGGATCACCTGTGGCTGAGGGAGGCAGGTGAGGTGAGTACTACATCCTACCTGTGGCTTGAGAGAGACATACCAGTAAATATACTCTCATTGTGGTGGCTGAGCAGTAAAGCGACACCACCACCATAGCAACAACACACAACGACACCAATACTAACAACAGCAACAGCAATCTCTCTAGGCAGTCACGGGTCAGGCAAAAAAAATAATAATAAAATAATTAAAAATATAAAAAGAATAAATAAAAATACTAAATAACCTTTTTCTGAGCGTGATAATGTTATTGGCTTTTGTTTCATATATATAAAATTAACACACCTAGGCTTCTATGACCCAGTCTAGGCTGAGGAAAATCACTTATCGAAGACGAAATAACAATACTGGAGCTGTCCCGTCCATGTGATGGTTTGAGTCTAACGTACAATCCTGACTCAGTCAGCTGAATATTTGTAAAATCATGTGTTGTTAGATGCGTTAAAGTACTAGAGTTGTTCCGACTACACGAGTATGGTATCAAGGTCCCTGTCCTATAATCATACCTGTACTTCTGCTGATTGCTTTTGTATTGTTGCCTCCGCCAAGGAAATTAGGTTTAACCCCGAGTTGGTTTGTTTGTTTGTTTGTCTGTCTGTCTGTCTGTTAGCAGGACTACTCAAAAAGTTATGAGCTGATTTTAATTAAATTTTGTGAAAGGGTGGGCCATGGGCCAAGGAAGAAATTATTATATTTGAGGGCGGATCCTGATCCGGACTCGGAATATCCCGCACAATATCTCCAGAAGTTCTCAATGAATTTCAGTGATATTTTGTTGAAAGGTGGGCCATGGGCCAAGAAAGAATCGATAAAATTTTGGGTGGATCCGGATCCGGATCCGGATCCTATATCCATGCATCCAGATCCGGGATTACTCTAAGAGTTATGGAAGGATTTTGATGAAATTTTGTGGACGGGTGGGCCATGGGCCAAGGAAGAAATGATTAAATTTGGGGGCGGATCTGGATCCGGATCCGAAGTATCCCGCACATTATCTCCAAAGGTTCTCAATGGATTTCAATGAAGTTTTGTGGATAAGTGGGCCATGCCCCAAGAAAGATTTTATAAAATTTTGGGGAGGATCCGGATCTGGATCCGGATCCTATATCCATAGATCCGGATCCAGATCCCTTTTAATGGCAGTGACATTGACGGAGGTATGTGCTCGCTGAGCGCTTTCTAGTTAGTTTAAGTATTATTCCCATTCCCGAGCTAAGTTTGTTTTCATCATTACTTAGTTATCAAGGACTTCTGAACTTCCCATCCTCTTGTTTATTTTCTTTAATCATGCTGTCCTATGGAGGCTTCCTAGGACAGCGTCCTAACACCAGTTCCTTACCAGTGTATTTCTGCATACGGCACGCGCAGGGACTCTTGTATGTTATTTGTTCTATTTCGGTATTACTAACATATTTACGACCAAGTGGCAGTTCCATGCAGTAACAGCTCAATAACATATTAATGTGGAATGTGCGAAATACGAAGTGCTAAGGAGCTTCTTTTAAGTCCCCAAGAATACCTCTCTCTCTCTCTCTCTCTCTCTCTCTCTCTCTCTCTCTCTCTCTCTCTCTTTCTCTCTCCTCCTCCTCCTCCTCCTCCTCCTCCTCCCGTTCAGGAAAGGTAAGTTTCCATAACATGTTTAGGATAATTTAATATTTCATAGCTAGAGAAAGTTTGAGGAATAGAGGAGGAGGAGGAGGAGGAGGAGGCACACACACGAATGTCAAAAGTGCACGTAAAAGATGGGAAAGAAAAGGAGCTTACGCAGAGGAATGCAATAGAAGACAGGGGAGGAGAAGAGAAGAAGAGAGGGAAAAAAGATCATACACAGGAAAGCTGATGATGATGATGATGATGATGATGATGAGGAGGAGGAGGAGGAGAGAGACGAAAAGATGGGAAGGAAGAGGAGGAGGAATGCTGTGAGTGGGGGAAGAGAAGGTGGAGGAAAAAGTGAAAGGTTGGAAGGGATAAAGCAAAGAAAGAGAAATTGTAAAATGTAGGGAACATGCAAAGGGAATTTAGCGAGAAGAGAGGAATTCTATGAAGGAAGAGGAGGAGAAAGACAAGAGAGGTGAGTGAGAGGAGTGAGGCTTTGGGTGGAAAAGAAGGAGATTGGACAAGAGAGGAGAGTGAGAGGATTAGGATTAGGACGAAAGAGGAGGAGAGAATGAAAAAGCTGGGAAGTATTAGGAATAATAAGCAGAAAGGAGGTAGACACATAGAGGTTGGAGAAAAGGAAAAATGCTGGCAAAATATAGAGGTGGGAAATACGAGGGTATATTGAAAGGTAGGAGGAAATACAGAAATGCCATGAGTTAGGGAAGAAAGGTACATTGAAACTGTAATACACAAACCCCTTCAAACCAGATACGTTTTACACACACACACACACACACACACACACCATGGTGACACTACAACTTCACCATTCTCGTAAGACAATATTACTTTGCCAGAGTTATCGTGAAGGTTTTTGTAATTTATGATCACAGTTATTAGGGTCTCAGGTATTTTGAAAGTCGGAGCGTCGCTTATTTCCAAAAGGTAAATATATATAAACGATGTGTAGTATTTTTTGGACTTTACCTGAGGCCTGCAGGCCTAGTGGTCTGTGCAGGCCACCCCAGGTGTTCGACATGGTTTAGGCACAGGTTCGAATCCCCAAGACAACACAAAATTCATTACGATCCTCACCACAACCCTGACCACGGCCTTCACCAACCTCCACCACAACTATCACCACAACCATCACAACAACACTTTTACTGGAATCCTCACCACAACCATCAGCACAGCCCTTACCACAGCCTTCAGTACAGTCATCACAACAGACCGCACACAATCCTCATCACAATCATCACGACAGACCGCACCACACCCCTCACCACAACCGTCACCACATCCTAACCACAACCAAAATGAATGAAACTTTTAAGGCACTACAGTGGTTGGCGACACGTAGGTACTCGAAGGAATGAAACTTGTTTCGTATCTTATCATATCGTATCGTTTATAAAGGCTCCAACATGCTGGCATGCGTTGGCCTTGGTCACCTAATGGTGGCTCTCCACGCTACTCGATCTCAAGCAGCCTCCCTATTTACCCCCTTATCCCTGAGGTCACGGCCTAAGCCCTCGTCCCAGTTATTTTTTTTTTTTTTCGGTCTGCCTCTCGCAACCCTACACCCGACGTTCACACTTCTCACTATTTGCACCCAGTTGTCATCCTCCATCATAGCTCCGTGCCCAGGCCTTCTCAGTCTACCCCTCCTAATCACACCATCAATACATTCCAGTCCCATCCTTCATCTCAACTCTTCAGTCATAAACCTAGCCTCCTCAGGCCTTGCATTCGAGGACGCAAAACCGTCCATCTAATCATTCTCATTTTTGTACTTTTGAGCCTACGAATATCCTCTTCCTTTACTGCCCAGGTCTCACTATCATACAGCATTCCACTCCTAGCACATGCAGCAGATAAAGATCCCTTAGCACGGAGGGAAACCCCTCCCAGTGTCAGGAGGGGCAACAGTTTCCTGAACTCCTTGCAACCACTCCTCACTCTAGGCACAGAGCTGGCTCCAGCCTCACCTGCAGCTCATAATATGTCTCCCCCCCAAAAAAGTAACTTTTCCACACACTCAAGAGATTCACCAGCAAGATCAGTCCTCTCACACCTGACAATCTCTACATACTTTTTCTGACACACCGCACACATGATATCAGCATTATCTCACAGTCTCCCTTTAATACCGCTACAGCTCTAATGCACCTATTTATCACAAATACTGCACAAGATGGAGTTACTTCTTACACCCTTGTGGCAAACTGCACATCGCCACTCTTCCTCTGCTATTGCAATACCTCCCCCAGCCCTAGATATCATCACTTTTGCTTTATCTGCATTTACTCTTAAACCCTTGTGCCCATACCATCTTCACTTCCTAAATTTTTCCTCCGTCTTCCATTTATTCTCTGCAGTCAGATCCAACTCATCAGCATACAGCATCTCCCATGGGGTCTTTTCTAAACATAAGAGAGCCTCAAGCATTATGACAAACAGTAACAGGCTTAAGATTAACCCCCTGATGCACGCTAACATTCACGGAAAACCCATAACTCAATCTGTAAATGGGAACCAGAGAGAATGAAACATATGTAAAATAAAACAAGTGGATACCAGCAGGAAGGAAGCTAACCGAGAACTGAAAACGATGCAGACAGACTGGAACCTAAGAGGACTACGAACGTATCTCGAGAGAGGAGGAGGAGGACTGAAGAAACAAGAAAGGGTCAGCGAGAGGGGGGCAAGTAAAAGCAGCCGAAACAAGGACATAATGGAACAGACTCCGGGGAGGCCTGGTGAAAGGCAGTGAAAAATGTTTTGAGAAAGAAGAGAGGAAGTGAAGTATGAAATAGTAGAATAATGAGAGGAGAAAGAGCGGAGGCAGAGAGGACGGTGAGCGTGAAGGTAAGGAAGGGAGATGCAACATAAGAGAGAGGCGGAGGGCGGACAAAACTGGGAAGAGAAAAAGTGGAAGGAGAGAGAATGTGAAGGGAATGGGAGAGAGAGAGGAAAAACTGAGATAGTGGGGACAGGGACAGAAAACACAGAGAGAGAGAGAGAGAGAGAGAGAGAGAGAGAGAGAGAGAGAGAGGCGAAGGGGAGGAAAATGGAGAAAAGTAAGCCAGATTTAGAAAGTGAAATAGGAAGGAAAGAGAGGGAGAGGAAAACATAGAAAAACCAGCCAGCTTCGGAAACGGACTACCAGATAAGTCAATGAAACAGGCAGGAAGGCAAGGGAAAGGTGAATAGAGAGGAGTGGGGGCTGGGATGGGGGCTAAGCATAACATCGATACCCATTACACCGAACCACAACCATATTACTTGAAAAAAATAGGACAGCTGGCCACCAAAAGCAGGGTAATACGAGCCACGATAATGTTATATCCACCCCAGACGCTTTTTACCCACCGCAGTTCATATGCGAGTAGGATGCAGGCAATTTCTAGAAGAGGGAAGGACTGCTGCCGGCTGCGCTGGGGGTGGGAGGATGTGAGGGACTGAGAGCAGGTGCGAGGGTTGGAGAGGGAACGGTGGTGAGGGATAGAATGGTGGGGAGGGGTGGAGTGGGGAAAGAGGCTGGGGGATGGGATAGACTGGAGAGGAGGAATGGCGTGATGGTTGAAGCGGTGAGAGGAGCGATAAGTGGGGACAGAGTGATGTATGGGGGAGGTTGTGGGAGGAGAGTGGGCGGTGAGAGCAATGGTTCATGGAAGAGAGGAACCTTTAGAGGGAGAGAGAGGGGGTTGTGGTTAGGGATGAAGTAGAGGAGCCGTTGAAATGGGTGACGGGGTGTGGTTGGGTATGGAATCAGGTAGACTAGTGGGAGAGGTCGGAATAGGCTGAAGGAGATCGATGTTGGGATGCGGAGTGGAGGAAGAGTGGGCTGTTGTTGTGGCTTGTGAGGGGGGGAGGTGACGGTGATGTGGGGGCTGTGGGAGATCGGTGGTGAGGGGTACAATGGTAGGAGGGGGCCGGGTGGCGGATAAATAGGTGGCAGGACGTGGTCTAGAGGATTGATAGGGAGGAAGGGTAGGTGGGTATGAAAGTGGTAAGATGGGCAATGCTTGAGTGAGCACGTCTGGCTAACCTTATCGTCCGCCTTGCACTGCTTTATAACACTACGATAATTACCTTCCTCTACCAAATTGTCCCCTTTACTGCTGTGAAGGGCATCTGCATATAAAAATTGCGAATAGAATGTGTTGTTGGTTATGCCTGGGAGCAGTTGAGGCAAGTTTATGGCCCTGTCAGCCTGAGTAACGCCTCTAGTATGGTAACTTTCTTATATTTTTTTCTGGCTACTGTCAAATTATTTTGTTTAATTTGTGAGAGATCCTTCCTAACAATGTGATTATAAAATTATTGACATTGGCCAAACAGATTTACTAATGGTGCTGGATGTTGATGATGAAATGATTATGATGATGACAAAGACGACGACGATGATGATAATGATGATGATGATCATAAAGACAGAAATGAAAAACTAGAGGCAGGTAGGAAGGAAAAAAAATAGGCAATGATAAATCAGGTTTTGTAAAAGAGGGCAAGTTAGGCAGATAAATGAGTAACATCTTAAGAATATGAGGAGGAATATGAGAGGAAAAAGGAGAAAAAGATGAGATGAAGAGGAAATAGGTGAAACATATGAGAATGGGAAGTAGAGAAGGAAATTGAAAAGGAGGAGGAGAGAAGCAAGGATACGAACCAAAATAATGAGGAAAAAGCGTAGAGTCGAGAGAGAGAGAGAGGGAGAGAGAACCAGTAACAGCCTTATGTAGACTGATCTGATATCCCGTGAAGAGAAGAAAGCAGATCAGTCTAGGTCAGCTGCGAGTCTGTCTGTCTGTCTGCCTATCTCCACAATCACACCATCACTATAATACCACTCCACAACCACACTCTCATCCTGTTACCACTCTGGAACCACATCATCACCATATCTCTACTCCACATCACACCATCACCATATTACCACTCCACAACCACACCATCACCATATTACCACTCCACAACCACACCATCACCATATTACCTCTCCACAACCACACCATCACCACATTACCACTTCACAACCACACTATCACCATACTACCCCACCAAAACCACACCACCACCATATTACCACACCAAAACCACACCATCACCATATTACCACTTCACAACCCTACCACCACCATATTACCACACCACAACCACACCATCATCATATTACCACACCAAAACCACACCCTCACCATATTACCACTCCACAACCACACCATCGCCATATTGCCACTCTGCAACCACATCATCACCAGCTCTCCACAACCACACCATCACCATACTATCATTCCACAACCACACCATCGCCAGCACTCCACAGCCACACAATCACCATATTACCACTCCACAACAACACCATCACCATACTATCACTCCACAACCACACCATCACCATATTACCACTCCACAACCAGCACTCCACAACCAAACCATCACCTTATTACCACTCCACTACCACACCACCACTAACACTCCACAACCACACCGTCACCATTTTACCACTCCACAACCACACCATCACCAGCACTCCACAACCACACCATAACCATACTACCACTCCACAACCACACCATCACCAGCACTCCACAACCACACCATCACCATATTACCACTCCACAACCACACCACCACGAGCACTCCACAACCACACCATCACCATAATACCACTCCACAATCATATCACCAACATAAATCTCCCATCCATCATCCTAAACCAACAACGACACAACCACACTACTTCTGCCGTCAAGGCCACACCACCACCACTGTCATTCTACCACCACAATTCATTCATCGCAACCGCACCACATCACCTCTTAACCTAACCATCTATACAATGTAAGGCCGTATCGCTTGCACCACGGCACCTGCTGCACCACACTACCACTCCACCACCACCACCACCGCCACTTTTGCTACTACACCACTACTACCTCGTCACTCCACTACCACACCACAGCCACTACCTCACCACAGCCACTACCTCACCACTCCACTTCCACCACCTTCTCACTACCACCGTCTCATCCAATCTCCAGGTCAGGTCATGAGGCCGCACCCCTCACTTACGTAATTTGCATACGCCATTTGTTTGGGAAAGCATTTTTCTTCCAACTAGAAAGTTTGCCGTCATTAATTTCCTTGTCTGTGAAAGGAGATAGTTTTATTGCCATAGAGAGGTTAGTCATACCCTCCTCTCTTCAACCCCGAAGGTTTTCCTGTATCTGAATAAAATCGTCTGTCGGTTATAAAAAGAAAATCGTCAGTTGGTTGTCTGAATAAAAGGTCTGTCTGTTGACGGAAAAAGATAAGTTACAAGTGGGCGTGAATGGGACAACAGGGAAAGTTGTTACAATCAGGAGTTTGTCATACTGGAGAATATGATATGATACTGGAACCAATACAGAAGTACCAGACAGATGCAGGAGCTTTGGGCCACTCATATGGGTATTTGCTAAGTCGATAAAGTCCACGGGGATTAAGCAACTTGTTTACAATAAACTTAGTTTTAGAAATATGGACAGTGCCGCCCCTACTGGGGAAAACTTTGGATGTGTGTCAAGTCCTGACAGAAATATGGTTCCAATATATTTACTTAATTAGGTTATGTAGTTATCTTTTTGTAGTGTTAGTAGTGCCCAGTATCGTTTACAGTTGCGTGTTTTGTTATATGGGGATACTTAGGTACTGATTTTTGCCTGCATGTATTTACCACTACATATTGGTTTTTGCATTTTTTCAATATTTACGTGGTGATACTTACCGGTACTCATCTATATTCATGTGCACAATTTTGTGTGTGGGTATTTACGTATAGATATTGATGTGTAGATATTTGCGTGTGGATGTTTACGTGTGCTGATGTGCTTGCTTGTGGACATTTAGGTGTTGATACGTGGAAGTAGTTACGTGCAACTACATACGCGTATACATGTACCATGTATATTTATGGACGGATATTACGTGTGGGTATTTACCTGTAGATTTCCGTGTGGGTACTTAAATACTTAGATGTGGATATTTACCTGTTAACGTATTCTTGTGCACACTTGTGGATATTTACGTGTTCCGTTTCCTTTCTTGCTGGTCAATACCAACTCCATCCTCGTTTTCTGTAAGACTGAACCTCGCCTGGAAGGGTCCCCTTGGTAAAAATTCATTACAGTTTTTCATGGATCGAGCGTTCATGAAATTGGATGCATCGGGGGGAGAGAGAGAGAGAGAGAGAGAGAGAGAGAGAGAGAGAGAGAACCTAGAACTGTTTATTTCGTGTTCCTGGAAAGTTCACAGAGAATTACCTGTCACCTGTAGAGGTGTATGGTATGTAGGAGGACTACTGGGCCTTGGGAGCAGACTGTGAAGCCTACGCCCAGAGTCGGACACACATAAAAAAAAAAAAAAAAAAAAAAAAAAAAGCTCACCTGACTATCATGGCAGCCCAAAACATTACATTTTTTAGAGCGTTTTTTTTTTTTTTTTTTTTTTTTTCACCGGCATCAAAGTTTAGAGTATCCTGTACCCTGAGTATCCTGTCGCCTTTGTCTTCGCGGTGGTAGGACTAAGATGTATTATGCGAATACCGCACTTAGTGATGTTAGTAGATATTAACACATTACATCGCCAGTCGCAATAAATATAACGTTATGCACCTCGTGTTTCTTCGCTGTAATATGACTGAGTATTTACTGGAACTGTCTCACTGTTTCATTCTTTTAGAACATTGTTAATAGTAGAATATCCCTGAGGCGGGATAAATTGCTAGCGCAGGGAAGGTGTGTCGTCCCTGAGGCGGGATAAATTGCTAGCGCAGGGAAGGTGTGTCGTCCCTGAGGCGGGATAAATTGCTAGCGCAGGGAAGGTGTGTCGTCCCTGAGGCGGGATAAATTGCTAGCGCAGGGAAGGTGTGTCGTCCCTGAGGCGGGATAAATTGCTAGCGCAGGGAAGGTGTGTCGTCCTTGAGGCGGGATAAATTGCTAGCGCAGGGAAGGTGTGTCGTCCCAAAGGCCGGGAAAACTGACAGAGTAGGGTAGATGTGTCGTTATTCTAGTGACTTGGACAGTTTATTCATAACTTTCGCATTCGGACTTTGCCAAGATATTGGTAACGCCTGTCAGTTTACTCAAAAATGGGTTTCTAGGTCAAACTTGTCAAAAGTTAATCTGCAATAAGACCTACAGTTACACAGACCGATCTGGAGACATACTAACGGACCGACAGTTACACAAACCAATATGAAGACTGTAGGACAGACTGACGGACCGACAGGTACACAGACCGATATGTAGACAGACTGACTGACCGACAGGTATGCAGACCGATATGGAGACAGATTGACGACCGACAGGTACACAGGCCGATATGTAGACAGACTGACGGACCGACAGACACGGTACGAACAACCCTACGACCCACTACGCGAACGGTATAACCGTGATATACGGTAAGCATATTCTCAGCTGGGAGGCATTACCAAGACTGAAGACAAGTATGTATCATGCCGAGGCAGAATGATCACCGGAATTTAAGTTTGGTCGTAATTTTACCGAGGATGAAGCCCAGTTTGGTGGTCTTCAGAATTTATAATATGAAACCTCGCCTAATGATAAATTTACCCTCTTCAACCAGGTCGCTCGTTCTTTCTTACACCCTTGCTTACCACAGACTATGTTTACTGTTCTGTAGTGGTTATGTGAAATGCAGTGTTAGATACAGCCTTCATTTACACATTCTCTATAATGCGGTTATCCTAAGAAAAAAATTATCTAACAGTACGAAGAATGCAGTGAAATATAACGCCACTGGGTTGAAGAAATTATCTGTCTATCTATCTGTTGCCAGACGCCTTAATTCCGTAAGGGGTGGCCACAAACAAATCTCCTCCATGTCGCCCTGTCCCCCGCCATTTCACTGCCTTGCTCCCAGCTCACACCCCCCTCTCTCATATACCTCATATAGCAATGATTAAATGGACTAAAAACTGCCACCAAAAAAACGGATTTTTGCAGCTTAGCGGAATTATCTGATAGTAATCGATTAGCTGAAGATTGCGGTACATAAAAACACGCCATTAAAAAAAAAAAAAAAAATCCTAGGCATCGAGGAAAATATAAATAGAAGTAAAAGTCATCGTAGAGAATGGGTTAAGGAATACGTTGGGCTTAACCCAAGTACGTCATACACACACACACACACACACACACACACACACACACACACACACACGGGGGGGGGAACAGAAGGTAGGTCAACAAGAAATAAGAGAAGTCTTTAAAAAGTTTGCAAGAATAAGATAGGAAAGTCGTCCTCGTGCTGAAGGGGTTAAACAAGGTAACCATCCATCTTTTGTTGTAAACTATCCATCCTATACCTACCTATCAACCCTCCATCCCCGCCTGCTCTTGAAACTGTCATACTCCTCCTTGTTAACCAATCATCAGTCTTTATTTATCATACCTCCAAAGAATTAAAAAAAAAAAATCTAGAGCCACTAAATTTCATGAAGTACTTGGCTAAATATTTCTTCTGCGGAAAAAAAAAAAAAAAAAAAAAAATACACAACCGGATTCATGAATTAATAGTTTAAAGAGCGCTTCTGAAAAAATACAACAGATTTTATCTGATGCTCGTTTAAAAAAGCAGACGGCATTTTTAAAAGCTATCAAGAGAAATTCATGTCGACAGCCAAACATTATTTTCAAAAAATGCTCTTTTAATATATATTAGTTTTTTAATACCTGAATCCAAGCAAATGTCGTGGTCAGAGTTATTGTACTTCGTTTTTCCTCTACAGCTTCTGCCACAAGTGATTAAATACATGTAAAGCTTCACTATGGAGTTATGAGTGATGAAACATTTACAACTTAGTGTGAATCAGCTTGTGTTTTTCCCATCCCCTTCCATTCATTATCCATAAGATATTTCTTTATATTATCATTATTAACACTCCAGCCTCCTGTACCTCACTCATACCTGAATAATAATATATGTAATTAATTGTAATAATATACTAGTTATTCCGACCATGAAAGAGTTAATGGTATCAGTACTGGTAATGATGGTATTAACACTCCCAGGGTCCAATACTCGCCCTCACCTGAATAATATCGACTAAGGTCAGCTGAACATAAAGTTCTGTCAACCGTGAGAGGGTTCCCTTTCCACTCTAGGGTTCCCATGACTTACTCTCAGTTGAATAAAATCGTCTGGTGTTCGGCTGGAATAGAATACTAGAGTCGTCCACACCATAAGATTGTTAATGCCAACCCAGATGGTTTCTTTCTTCCCACTTTCATTCATTGCCCTCAAGAGTTTTGCCTAAATTATCAACATTAGGCAGTTCGATCTCATTACCTGCCTTTTACCTTAATTCTTGCCATCTCTTGCCCATTTTATTGAGGAAATAAGACACTGCTCAAACTGGACGCTTAGATACAGCTAACCCCCAGGTATAAAAGTCTTCATAACCTAAATAAAATCGCCTGGAAATGGCACAAATATGGTGCCAGAACCACCTCCACCTTGGAAGGGTTAATGGTGGAAATATTAACACCCTTAGGATTTTGGAACGTACTGTTGTCTTAATAATGTCTGGTATTTGATGAAAAAATACTAGAGTTTTCCCGACATGGAAAGGGTTTACCTTTAGACCATCCTCTTCCCCTTCCTACTCACTGAGAGGACTTTTAACGGCTAAATTATCCAATATTACATTTTCTTGCCACTTACTCTTGCTGTCTATTTCATTATTTCACACATTTTCATTTATCATTCCGAGAAGTTCTGCCTAAATTACCTTGATTTTATTCCTGCTCACTACTAACACCTTCACCAACACTGAATTTCTCTCGGTATATCCACAGCTGCCCACTCCTCCCTTTCTCTGTTATTATTAATGTTAAGACCAGTAGTGATGAGTATTTTGCCTGTCTTTAAAAAGAAAGGAATAAGTGTGTTCTTCCTGTCTGGCATTTCGATTAATAACGAGTCGACGATACATTAAATCGTAAACTTAGTAGTCGTCAGTAAAAGGAGGAAAGGATCGAGTGAGGTATCACACTGAAGGTAAATAAGGGGACCTTACCAGACAGAGAGGAAACGAGTGTAAAAGATATAATTATCTCAGTTATGAATTAGAAATGGACATAGGTTATATCATATGCAAAGTAAATACGTAGTGGGTGATGTAATTCTCAGAAACTATCCAGATATGGAGCAAGAAGAGGCAGTTAAAAACCAGACTTAGAGATGAGATTCGTAGATCTGCATGACTGGAATAGAACATGACAGCAACAACTGAACTGGAGTGGAGAAGGTATGAGAAATTTTTATTGACCATGGAAGACTGATTATAATTATGTATCACATGTCAGACATCATGAACTCGAGGGGGTGAGGTACAGCCATCATTAACCCTTTTACTGCAAGATGTTATGTTCCATATACTGGAAAAGTAAAATAATAACAGACGTCATTGTACTCAAGGAGTTAACCAAAAATTTCGTGACGACGTAGGCAAGGGTGCAGGTGCACTTTAGGGGAACTATTGTGTTCTTTTTATCTGTATGTTTATTTAGTTCTTGACGCTGCAGCCTGTGAGTGATCTTGATAAAACATCCTGCAGGCACGTTACTCCCGAGTCAGTAACAGTGTCCTTTTCCCTAACATATCTGCCTGCCTTACATCCTGTCACCCCAACTCTGCATCTGGTTCTCCTTCCAGCCACTTCATTGTAACACTCCAGTTAGTGTCTTACTCTCCATTTGCTGCACATAGCCAAAGCACTTTTTTACCAGCCACGATAGCGAAGCTGGTATTGTTTTCATTTTTTCTCTCTCTCTCTTTCACTGTGTGTGTGTGTGTGTGTGTGTGTGTGTGTGTGTGTGTGTGTGTTAGCACGATAACTTCGCAACCGATCAAGATATCATCATAAAATTTTACAGGTGTAGAAATGAAAATCTCCTACGAGTATTGTTTTCAGTTTGTCAGACTGTCCGTATCTGTTTGTCGGTTAGCACGATAAATTTGCAACCGCTCAAAATATCATCACAAAATTTTACAGATGTGTAGTAGGGATGAAAATCTCCAACGAGTTCGAAATTGGTGAATGTAGGTCAAGGGATATGTGTCAGTTAGAACGGTAACTTCGCAGCCGCTCAAGGTTTCATCACAAAATTTTATAGGTGTGTAGTAGGGATGAAAATTTCCTACGAGTTTGAAATTGATGAAAGTTGGCCAAGGTCAAGGTCATATTCCGAACTGCACTAGATATGTATCGGCTTGCGGCTTGTGTAATTCTCCCCTTGAGGGGGCCTCTAGTTTTTTTTTTTTTTTTTCATTAATCACCCTCTACAGAATCTTCACTCTCCTCTCCTCACCTCACCTGTCCAGACGGCATTAATATCCCTTTAACCCACCTTTATTATTAACATTCATCCACTGTTACTCAGACCCACCTACCAGCCCTTTCCTCACCTTCCACTCACCCCACTCGTTTTGACAACATTATTCGTATAACACATTATTCATATAACGTGTTAGACAGTGGGCTTACTCCCCCACTGTCTAACACGCTAACCCATTTGCCCCTCCCTTTCCTCCCACCTGCTTTTCATTCACCCTATCCCACCCATTCTGATTGCATTACTCTCTCTTTAGTCCACCTTTCAGATTGCCTGGTATCTGCCCTAACCACTTACGTCCTTACTTCCACTCCATTTCCTCTGCATGCATTTTCACTGCCCATCCCCCCCCCCTTCTCTTTGTCTGTCTGTGTGTGTGTCTCTCTCTCTCTCTCTCTGTCTTTCTGTCTGTCTCTCTCTCTATCTCTCTCTCTCTCTCTCTTTCTCTCTCTGCAGTGTTTTCATTTTCTTCTTTTCTCCTCTTTTTATCATCAATATTTCTCGTCAGCTTCTCCTACGTTCTTCACTTCCTCCAGTCCTCTCTGCCTCTCAGCTGTATCCCACCTTTGCTGCCACTTTCATGTTCTCTGTTTCTTTCTTGTTCATTGTTCCTCCATCCCTTCACCCTGTCTCATTTATTTTCTTCTCTGCCTTCCTTATTTTACGGTTCATTGTTTCTCTGTTCCCATACCTATTTCATTTTTTTCTGTTTCTCTCCTTTATTAACTTCCCACTCCTCCTTCCTCCCCTTCTTCTCTCCTCTGTTCCCGTACTATCCTTTTTCCTCCCACTTTCCTACCTTCTGCTTTCCTTCTCTCTCCCTCTCTTCCAATGATTTTTCCTTTTTTTTCTCTTTCGTATCTCTTCCCTTTTTCCTGCCTTCTTTCTCTCTCCTTCCCCTACTTCATTTCTCTTTTTCCCTGCATCCTTCCTCTGTCCTCATAAGCTTCATCGCTTTCCCTCTCAACTTTACTCTCCTGCCTCCTGTGTTTTTCGTCTTCTTGATTTCTACTTCTCCTCCTACCATCCTCGTCATTCCATTCCTCCATCCTCCTTACACTTCGCTTACCCCCTTCCCTACCTCCCTGCTTTCTTCTCCATCCCTCCTACAGTTTCTTTCCCCCTCTCCTTTTCTACCATCGTCCCCCCCCCCACCTCCTTCTTCCACCCCGCTTCTACTTCCATCATTCTTCCCTTCCTCCTCTCCATTTCATCACACACTTCCCTCTTTCCACACCACCAGCAATAACCCCCCCACTTCTCTACCTCCCTCTTCTACCATTCCCAAACCTCAGTGGACCAGTCCCGCACCGGTAATGCATTTTTGAGGAGGTTTCTTGGGAGGCCCGAGCAAAGAATCTGCCTGTGCGCCACATCTGCCTGTTTTACCTTCACATACTGTACAAACATTTTGTCCTACTCTCAGGCCTCCCGTGTTGAGAGAGACAGAGAGCAGACAGACAGACGGAGAGAACTTCTGCAACTCGGCCAAAAATCCTGACATTTATGCGATAAACTTCTCTCTCACAAATTCCTCGCATGCAAAAACAAACAACAAGGAATTTTCAGGTATCTAACGAAGTTACTTTGATATTTAAGGCATTTCTGAGGCACATAGGGGAATCGTTTGATCCTTCAAGCAATTTCAGGACACAAGGGAAAATACTAAGATTTTCCAGATGTTCTTAGGCACATGGTGAGTTAATGTCATCAAAACCCATCTCAGGCACATTGTGATTGTGTGTTCTGTTATCAGTCAAGTACGGAAGTAGTTTGATCTTGTAGACAGGTTTCAGGCACATGAGGAACTAGTGTGACCTAGACCATTCTCACTGTTCCTAGACACATGAGGAACCAACCAAATTTCCATGCGGTACTCGGGCACATTGTGTGATCGTATAAGGAACGACACAGATTTTCGTTAATAAAGCTGGAAATTAGTGTGATGTCTTCCATGCAGCTCAGAGACACATGGGGAAGTAATTTCTCATTTGTCAGTATAACCATTATTTGTGTGTTCTTCCATGTTGTTGTTAACCCTAGAATGCTTACGTTATTATCCTCACAGTACTGCTTTCGCCGGGAGAATTTTTTTTTTTCGACATTTTCTTTCAGTTTAGTCTATTTTAGTCTCTGTACACTTTAGTCTCTTTGATATAATCATACAATAATTACACACCCGAAAAAAAAAAAAAAGTAACAAAAATGTAACACAAATGCTTTTGTCTGGTAAAAAACACTTAATCCACATTATACCTGTGAAACACCTTTTTTATCAGTTTAGACTCTTTTAGATTGTTTTCACCCTTTAGTCTCTTTGATTTAATCAGAAACTAATTATACACCTGGAAAAAAAGGAAAACACAAAAATAAAAAAAAATGTAACACAAATGCTTTTGTCGGGTAAAAAACACTTTAAACCCAAATATCATGGTGATAAATGCGAGATGAAACCACACCACTACCTATGTAGGTAGGGGGTAGGGTGGATTGAAGGTATAGGGAAGGACAGCTCCAAAGCTCTTATCATAACAAAATAGCAAATAAATTAATCGCCGAACAGGGAAATTAACCCGACGTAAGCATTCTAGGGTTAAGCAAACCGGGAAGTAGCTTGATTCAGTAAAAAAAAAAAAACACACACAAGAGAATTAGTGTGGCTTTGCGTATTGTTATCAGACATATGGAGAATAATCTTCCAAGGAACTAGTGTGATTTTCCAAGCGATTCTCAGGCAGATTGGGAACTAGCGTCATCTTGAATAAAGCAGAGGCGTGTGTGATCAGATAAAGCTCAAGGGAGGAGCAATAAAGGTGAGATGTCTTGACCTGTTGCCTACCTCACCCCACCCCACTTGACCCTAATTAAGATGAACTGACGATCTGTTGCCTATCCCACCACTCTCCCTTGCCATGCTGAGAGAGAGAGAGAGAGAGAGAGAGAGAGAGAGAGAGAGAGAGAGAGAGAGAGAGAGAGAGAGAGTATCCCCTTCAGTGCGATGTCTTTTATTTTTGCCACCTTTAGCTTCATTTAGATCCAGTCTCATTCCATCTCGTAAAATGTGGGTTAGAGCGTTAGGATGATGATGATGGTGATGGTGATGATAACAATGGTGATGAAGTTACCACCAGATTTTAAAAATCGACATTAGAGATCACGTTGTCTATCTGTCTATCTCTATACTTAGTCTGCTTCCCCCAAAACAGGGGGGTAGCCGAGACTGGACGACATACTCCCAATTTACTCCTACACACACACATACACACACACACACACACACACACACACACACACACACACACACACACACACACACATATCTTATCCCAAAGGGGAGAAGGGACAGATCCTCACGTGGTAGTTATGAGAAAAGAAACATGTTCACTTATCCCTTCAGTACGAAAACGCCTTCTTGTTTTATTACACCGCCACATGATGTTAGATATTTGGAGACCCTTTTGATGTGAAGGGATTGGAAGCATTACTACTGACTCTTTCATTTGGTTGATGTAAATATATTCTTGCTTCCTACAGATGATTATATACGGTAGTTATGAAGAGAATCCCGTATGGTTAGATACACGCTATAATCTGTGTATCTATCTATTGCCAGACGCCTCAATCCCGTTCGGGGTGGCCACAAACAAATCGCCTCCACGTCGCCCTGTCCCCCGCCATTTCACTGCCCCGCACCCAACTCACCCCCCCCCCTCTCATATACCTCTCCACCCCATCCCTCCATCTCATCCTCGGCCTCCCCCTCCCTCTTCCCCCTTCCACCTCACTCACATACACTCTCTTCGTCAGTCGTTCACGCTATAATGATAATAATAATAATAATAATAATGGAGGCTGAGAACCTTCAAAACATCGTTCTTTTAGAGAAAACTGAGCACACAGGAAGAAGCAGTATCTTTTCAGTTTGAGATGCCGGCTTATAATATTTAGTATGGTTCCGGTCGAAGCCCACTTTATATTGAGCAGTCAAGAAACTAACGTTATAACTGTTTATTGACCTAAGGGTGCATTTAATTGTGCAGATGGAAGAATTATACCCACAGGTGAAAACTGTTGATATTTCACTTATTTTCAGATTAGAAGATCACCAGAAAGCTAAATAAAATCCCCAGACGGTGGCACAAAACTAAGCCAGAGCCACAAGTGTGTGAGTGCTGTACCGTGCATCGAGGTGTCAGTCGTTGCTATAGAAAAAGCGCACAAACATTTTTCAACTGTGAAGGCAAAAACACGACCCTGACATGAAAGAACACGTTAATTCAACGCTGCTAAAGACATGACGAATATATATATATATATATATATATATATATATATATATATATATATATATATATATTGGAAGAATGTTCGTTGTTCAAACCATAGTGATCAAGTATCAACACCACTTAGCACATAAGAGATCTTTCTGGCCGTCACCTGAGGCAGCTAAAAGATTGCTTGGGTGTGTAATACTGTTTGTAATAGTTATCACACACACACACACACACACACACACACACACACACGAGTCACAATCTTTATCCCTCTTACTGTCACTCCCTCATACACACCCACAGTTACGACCGCACAAGCACACGAAAAAGCAGTTACGCGTCGACTTATTCTCTCTCTCTCTCTATGTTGTGTACTGCATGGGTTCAGTAGTGAAAGATGTGTGTGTGTGTGTGTGTGTGTGTGTGTGTGTGTCGCCGTAATTTACAGGAGATCCATAAACTCTTAATAATACCGTGCTGGCCAGGTCAACTAAAGTCATGGATGCTTGAGATAATGTTGGTTAAGTAACAAGACAGTAGGAAATATGTCTGTATTATGTATCTGTTTCAGTCCATATTACATTCACTGTAGGACTGCACTTTCACCTGGAGGGAGAGTGATAGCTAAAGTTAACCCTTCATGTTGGCAAAGTTCGAATGTGGAAGGACGTGTCTGTAGGACAAGTGAAGCCACGTAGAAATCGGATATTGTAATGGCTGTGTTTGTGTGTAAGATGTCTGTATACGGTATATTAACGGTATTGGCTGTGTTTGTGTGTGTCTGTATACTGTATATTAACGGTATTGGCTGTGTTTGTGTGTAAGTGTCTGTATACTGTATATTAACGGTATTGGCTGTGTTTGTGTGTAAGAGTGTGTATACGGTATGTTAACGGTATTGGCTGTGTTTGTGTGTAAGAGTGTGTATACGGTATATTAACGGTATTGGCTGTGTTTGTGTGTAATAATGTGTATACGGTATATTAACGGTATTGCTCTGTTTGTGTGTAAGCGTCTGTATAGGGTATAATAAAGATAGAAAGGACAAAGTACAAAAATATGAAAGCATTTGCCAGGACCTACTACCAGCATTAACTTTATTCCACCGCGGTGTGACATTGACTACTCAACATGGTTCTCACTCATCATAAATGATCACGCTAACCACCGATCCGAGTAACCACCGAGTAAAATGGATAAATAAGACACATATGCTGCACTGTCTTATCCTTTAAGGAACTGTAACGTGAAGTAGTTATGTCAAGTTGGGCGGAACTGTAACGTGAAGTAGTTATGTCAAGTTGGGCGGAACTGTAACGTGAAGTAGTTATGTCAAGTTGGGCATGTGTCTGGTTAATAGTGTCACTTAGCTTGCTCAGCGTATGAGGTGAACGTTGATAGCAACAGAAGGAAAGGGTAAGTGTCTGGAATACTGGAGTGCTGGCATCACATATCGCAGGAGGGGCAGAAGATCATAGTAATGAGATGGTAATTTGCGGTAATTTGCATATAAATTCGAATCCCGGTATCACTGGAAGTTATTACTGGGGTTTAGTGGTGCAGTCATAATTTCCGAACTCCTCTATAACCCATCTACATGCCATAAAATACTGTACCCATGCTGTTGCAAGTACACCGTACTGTATGCTATTCTACAGTTTCAGCAGATGCTGTAAGGAAGCAGTATCCAAATAGATGGTACAATTCGAACGCAATTATTCCATTTGCAAGAGGTCACACATATTGCGAAAATGAATGATAGCAAAGCTGCCTCACTCCTCATGTAATTCCTCAATTCAAGCTGCCACATAAGAACAATGGCTCTGTTTCTCTCCATTGTCGGTCATCAGTCAGTATTCTTCTTCTGTGTTAAACATCAGACTTCAGTCGACAGAGTTGAATGTTTATTTGGACATCGGCCATTGAACATCACCACCACTGGATATCAGCCACCATCCCAAAACTCTCAAGCCCCCGGAAAAACATCGATCTTATTGCCAAAAGGGATATTAGGTTCGCCAGGACATCATTGTTTGAGACTTAGTTTCTTCACATATCCCTTCTCATCATCACACGTCCCTCTCATTGCCACACGTCTTCTCTCATCGTCACATATCCTCCTCTCGTCGGATGTCCCCTCTCATTGTCACATTTCCCCTTTCATTGTCACATGTCCCCTCTCGTCGTCATACGTCCCCTCTTGTCACATATTCCTTCTCATCGTCACGTGTCCCCTCTCATCTCCCTTATCCTGTTTCATCGTCACATGTCTTCTGTCATCGTAACACGTCCCTCTCAGTAGGTCAGTGGTCAAGGTCATTGGGTAAGGTCAACTTAAGCATTTTTTTTTCTGATTTGAACCAGATGTGGTGGATGAGTTTAGCGTCAGGTAATGATGAAGCAGTTCGATATTTGGAGCAACTGGTTAAAGGTCAAGGGCACAGGGAATCGTTAGATATTCGACCTGAAGGCACCTCCATATCATCATTGTGCATCTATCGCCGCACCTCAATTTATAAACATGATATCGAATCATGCTATAAACAGTAGATCAGAAACAAGGAAGATGTTTCTGTTAATCACCTCTATTCGATTATTTTCCGTCATCTTTCATAACCTTACAGCACAATCACAGGTGCCCAGTGATTGTATGAACGGGCTTGTAGACCGATTGTGCGGTGTGGTGTTACACTTTGTGTTCCGCTTGTCATCATTTCCATTCATCATTAGGCTAAGGTTAGGTAAAAATTTTGTTTCATAGCACTCGTCAGAGATTCCCTGTAGGTAAACTTTAGTACCTAAAATATCTTTGCCGTGCAGAGCCAAATCTGTTTGTTTCCTTTTTAGGCAAGAAGAATAAAATAGATCAGTCGTCTGCATTCTGAAAGGGCTGATGGAGCAGTGACCCAGCACTGAGTCACTGGCCAGATAATGGAGACCGGGGCAAAATTCCAGTTCATTTACCATGGCAACAAAACATTGGCCGTTTGCACAAACCACAGTGAGACAGGAACGACTATCGTTACTGGAACACTATTTTGATCGCATTATGCGTAATCCACAAACAAAAATATTGACGTCGACCTCAGTTGTTTTGAGTGAATAGTAAATGGGAGTCAAATGGGTCGGGAAGCTCAACCGGGGCGAGAATAGCTGAAGGGAAATTAATTACCGTACGACAAGGTCGCTTTCCGATGCGCTGGTTGAACTCCCGTCTCAGTTATTGCTTTAGCTCGATATTAGGTATTAGTCGAGGTCATGCAGAAATAGCCAAAATTTAATTAGATGCCTGAAACTCCAGTGGGAAAGCGCGTTTTTCAAATGAATTCATGCCATGGCCTCTTATCGCACCCTGGCCAGAATTAGCCTCAGTGTCAGCCTCAAGCCTTAATTGAATATTATGGGGAAGTAATGGAGCCGTGATGTCGTGGAAGGATGGAAGATGAAAGACGGTGGAGGAGAGGGATATGTGGGTGGAGAGAGAGAGAGAGAGAGAGAGAGAGAGAGAGAGAGAGAGAGAGAGAGAGAGAGAGAGAGAGAGAGAGAGAGAGAAAATAATATACTGAGAGTGTGCAAACCTAGGAAGAGGTTTAATGGAAAGAAGTGGCCGAAAAGAAAGGATGGTGAGCAGCAAAGGTGGGTGGCGAGATTGGGGATCTGAAAAGAGTTACGTTCAGTCTGAGAAGGTGAATATCTATAAATGTATGTGTGGGGGGGGGGGTAGAAACTGAACATTCGTATTGACAGTAATTGGGTTCTGGTGTAGTGAGTGTAATTCCAAATCTCTCTCCCTCACCTTCACACACTCCTTCACCTCTCACTTTCCTGAATCTCAACCCCTCTCTTAGCTCTCTTATCCTCCTCTTATTCCCTTATCCTCTGTTTCACCCCTCACTCGGGTCTCCCTTACCTCTCACTCCTACACCTCTCTCTCTCTCTCTCTTTCTCTCTCTCTCTCTCTCTCCCTCTCTCTCTCTCCCTCTCTCAACTAAAACCTCATAATATATGAGACAGCAGTAGCCTGAGAGGGAAGAGAAGAGAAATGAGTAGAGAAAGTGAGTGAGAGAGAGAGAAAGAGAGAGAGAGAAAGAGAGAGAGAGAGAGAGAGAGAGAGAGAGAGAGAGAGAGAGAGATGATCGAAGAAATTAGAAGAATGCTGAGTAGAACTAAAGAAGAAGAGCGAGAAACAAAAGAAAAAAAATGGAATCTAGGCAAGTTAAAAGCAAGAGAAAGGAAATCAGGAGGAAGAGAATGGATGGAGAAGGAAAAATGGACGAAAGAGAATAGGGAGACTGCGAAAAGGTAAGTTTGGCAGAGGGAAAAGGAGAGAGAGAGAGAGAGAGAGAGAGAGAGAGAGAGAGAATTTACGAGTATAGTTTCTTTCCTAGAACTGGTGGCTAACTCGGGCTCTATGACTCACTCAGCTGGAAAAAAATAGAATACAAGAGTTTTTGTGACCAGGAAGGATTAATGGTGACAGTATTAGCCTTCTTAAGCTTTAAATCATTCTCAATAACATAAAATCATCTTTCTTTAGCTATAATAAAATGTTTGTTATTTACTACCGTGAGAGGATTCAGCAGGAGGAAGTTGCCTGGTGATAATTCTACTTCCCTTTCCCTGTTTTCATCTCCCTTTCCTTATGTTAGCTTACGTTTACTTAATTTCATTTCATTTGTGTTTTATTATTTTCATATCACATTTCATATTCTGATCATTTTCATAAGCTTATCTCCCATTTATTATTCACCTATGCAGCTTCTTAGTCTCATCTCCCTTTTCTTATTCTCTTCTTCCTTTCTTTTTTCTCATCTCCGGTTTCTTAATCTCATTCCCTCCCCCCTATTTTATCTCCGTTTTTATAATTATTTTTGTTCTTTGTCTTTATTTTTTCTAATCTTCCTTACCTTTCTAATCTCATTTTCTTAGCCCTCACCACATCCATACTCCTTTTTCTACCAAAGACTCCGTTATTCTTATCCTCTTATCCTTACAAACCCCACCAACTCATATTCCTCTCTAAAACAGGCTGCTTCTACTGTCATTCTCCCATTCTTGAAACCTTCACCATCCGCTATCCGTGTGCAAGTCCCTTTCTCTAATCCCTATCCTTTAGCCTAGTGACTCATTTATCCCCCGTCACTTCCGCCTCTCCCCTTTCTGTGTAGAGAATAAGCATCGCAATACTCGTCAAAACAGTGGCGAGTAAACCTGAAACAAATTAATTTTGCCTATAGCTAAAATGATGGTGAATGGTTTAATAATCTGCACTGTTCTTGTTATCTTGTTGATGGCGATTATTCTAAGCGGGCTTGACATGTGATAGGAGAGGAGCAGGAGGATAAATAATAGTATTTCCATTAGCTTTGGTCTGGATCAGCTAGGCTACAATCGCATACCATCCCGTGTCACATGAACACAACGTACCGGCAGAACCATACCACCACTCGACTAGTGTTTCACATTTTTTTCAGATAGCTCACCGTTTGAGAACGGAAAGAAATCCATGAACCCATTTTAGTTGTTTCGATGAATGTAATGAGAATTGGCTGAATTAGTCATATCGGGACTACAGCCTTACGTTGTAGGTACTAATAATTAACATCATTGTAAATTACAGAACTTATAGTTATGTTGACAGTCGACAGCCTTTTTTTCTCACATAATCACTTACCATGGATGAACTTGACACTCAGTAATCTTAAGTCGAAAAGACTCAAGTTCACAAATCTCAATTCTCAGTGTACAGTAAACACTAGCTTTACTACAGGAATTTTCGGTGGTGGTGGTCATACTGATATCATCTTACCTACCAAGTTAGAATCAGTTCATGAAGTCCTTTATTTTGAGCTTTGCCATTTCATTTTAGATGTTCAACACTTCACAGTCTGCCGTGGACCCCAGAAAATATTGGTGTTAACCCCATATGGTCGATGGGCATCCAGATTTGGAACCACCGCACCAGACGAGGTACTGAGTAACCTGTACTGGAGAAGAAGGTGCTCTGTTTCTGTCAGTAATAAGTATTACCATTTTTATGCAGCAGATAAAATTTTTTCCAACATTTAATTCTATCGAGAAGGGCAGTTGGTACTAAAGAGGTTAAAATTCTACGTTTAACGTTGGCAAAGTTTCAGATGCACTCAGATCGAGAGCATGATGCCACAGTACTTGCTTCCTTTATTTTTACCTTGACTATATTTTGTGTACGGAGATTTGCAACAGAAGCTTTGAAATACTCTACTTCTTCTGTGATTTCAGTAACCGTATGTTATATTCTTAGGTTAATCTTTTCAGTGATGTACTTTGCCATCAACCTTAATTTTCAGCTGCTCATAATTGCCAGACACAATGAATCTTATTATAAAATATCAATCATATCTAATGCCATCGAGCACTGGGGTCATGATGTGTGCCTGTACGTGACCAAAATGGCTCCTTGGTAATTAAAGTCTGGTAAATGACATAAATTATTCCATGTCGGTGGCAAGTTTTGAAAACTGGCATTTAATTAATTATACAGAGGAGGATGCTGTTGCCTAAATAAATAAATACGCCTTGCCTTCCACCCTAACATGAATCCTATGTCAGCAATACCCTGGGACCATTTTGGCGCACCATGGTCCCTTCAAACGTATAGATCCGTGTTTTATTAGCGAAATTTTTTAATAATGAACTGGTAAGTGGATTTTTGTGTCTGAAAGGCGGCACCTGACCTTCGATAGCAGTTTTTATCCCACAAAATTAAGGAAGCTGGTGTGTTAATGTTTTCCGGGATATCCAGCATATAATGTTACTGGTATTGTATTCCATCCATCCATCATCCAGTCCAGTGTTGCCCCATGAGAAGCGTAGGAGCCCGGGGTTAGGGAAATTGGCCCTGACATTTAAGATGGGATTGATGGTATTGTATTACTGCTTAGTATTTTATTCACTGCCAGCATAGCTGGTAGGAAATGTTTCAAGTCACCATAAAGTGTCTTTCTGTCTGCCTGCCAGTCGGTCTGTCAGGGTGTATATCCGTCTATCATTTCCAGCCTCAACTCCTGATTGTCTTTCATGGAAACTTCACTTTTGTGGGATGGTAACTGTTATTTCCATCGAGATTAATGAAAAACATTCGTAAGTAGGACAACTTTGCAAAGTAACAACATTTCTTTCTGGGTAACAGTGGAAATTTATTACTCAGTAAAGGACTCCTCCTCAGTATAGTTTGTCGATATTGTTTGCTCCAACTCACATACCTACATCAAGTTCGAATATGAAGGCTGTGGATCAGAGATCACAGTCTCCAGAATGACAAAGAACTCAGTCCCAAGCAGGCGGTTTCCCAGTATCGATCTGATAGTCATCAGTTCCTCCTAAATTACTAGACTGAGTAAATATCAATGAATCCTAACATGCAGATGTACCGAAGTTGGTTAGTGTGAAAGTCAGTAATCGATTTATGACGTTTGCCTTTTGTTGTCCGTTTGTCAGGCTGTCATGAACCTCCTTCTAAGCGACTGGATGACACGTAAACTTGACCAGTGTGAGTGTTCTTTGTAAATTAAAAACCACCACCAAACCACCGTATGTGCCTCCGGTGCTCCCTTACAACCCCATCATAAATGACCTACGAAGAATTTAGTAATCAGCCAAATTGCTGTTATGTTTACATTAAGTTTCTACTCGCCTTTTAGTATCCTGGTAATAGATTTTCTTGATATTGCCAAATGGTTTCGGATACTGTATGAGATTTGAATATTTTGAAAGCTGAAGTTTTCCTCTAAGGTTAACGTGTGTGTGTGTGTGTGTGTGTGTGTGTGTGTGTGTGTGTGTGTGTGTGTGTGTTTATTTAGTGTTCAACTGTCTTAAGAAGCTACCTGTCAACGGTATAATTACAAGAGTTTAATATTTATTTTTCGTATATATATAGTATGAGAGCAACGGCATTTTTTTTGTCATTAATTATTCTTTTTCATTTTCTTCTCAGGTATGTTCGTTCTTCTCGTGCCGCCGTACCAAAGGTGTACAGTAAGTACAAAACACACCTAATGTAAACTGATTGGAAGGCTTCCGAGTTTGCGTTGAAGAAATTGTGCAGTAATAATCATCATACTTACCCTACTGTTCCATGGACTGGGAAGGATCCATCAGCTTCAAGGGGAAAGCGCAAGATTAGAAATATCGGAAGAGCTCCCAGCCAAATGGATTACGCTTCTATTAATTTATCGTTCAGTCCATCGATATTCTTGGCTAACCAGACTAACTTAGTGATCCACACAAAAATGTGCTTTGTAATGCCTCTGGAATGGAAACCAGTTTGTTCTGTTCCGAGATATAAAGAGGAATGTAACTAGTCATGGGCATCTCCATACAGAGGGGAATAGGAACAAGAGAGGAGGAAGGAAGGATGAGACGAAAGGAACGAGAAGAGAGGATGTTAAAAGGACGGGATGGAGAAAGCCAAGGAAGGGGAGAGGTGTGGAGTAGAAAGGAAGGCGAGGGGGATGGAAGGGATGAGGGAATGAGGTGATGGAAGGGACTTGTCAGACTCCACACGGTGAGTTATGGCTGACATGGGTGTGAATGGAAGTGGCGGATATAGAGAATTTAAGGAAAGAGAATGAAGGGGAGATGAGGACTAGAGAAGGAGAGTCAGGTGGAGGAAAAATTGTGTGAAAAGAGAAACCAAGAGCGGAAGCGAAGAGGAGGTTATGAAAGGGAATGAAACTGAAAAGGAAAAGAGTAATAAGTGAAAATTTTGCAGGTGACAGGAGGGACGACGGAATGGAGGATGGGAAGGAAAGAAAGATGATGATGGAAGTGTGATGTCAGGCAGGTGAATAAGAGCACAAAGAGATGAGTGGACGGCAAGGGGGATGGAAGGAAGGAGAAAGATGGAAGAACGGATGAAAGAGGTGGTGAGAAGGAAGGCCAGAAACGGAAGGTAGAATGAGAGAGAGAGAGAGGGAGGGGGGGAAGAGAGAGGTGCAGAGGCAGGGTTGGTGTAATGTTGGAATGGAAAAAATATTGATGGTTGACCACATGATAAACGTGACGCTTTTTGTATTTTGATTTTGTCACCGCCAGTTGGTATTGCTAAGCACAGAGATGTAATTCATCGCTGGCGATAAAAACGGTACTTGTAGGTCGTACTTAAAAGTAATTTCTTTAGGACGAGGGATACATACGAGACAAGTAAAACTGTGGTAGTAGTAAAAATCAGTTATAAAATACTTCATTCTAATGAACAGGTTAAAAGCAATTAGCCTTAGTACCTCAGTACAATACTTTTGATTAATCTTTTCAGCGTGATTAACGTTTCGTAGCATCGCCTTGAGGTAGAAAAAATAAGAAAGAAAGTTCAAGTGAATAAGTTAAAACAGTTAGTACTTGTATGTCGTAGTGTAATTCATCTGAGTGGGTTTTTCCCCCCAGGGCTGGGTAATAAAGAAACTGCTGGCTTTTGTTGGTTTGGTTGTCCTTTGTCCTTGTTCACCACCAGCACACCAGGCGCCTGTATGTAAACACACCATTGCGGGTCGTGTTGTAGGGGAAGACTGGGGCCATCTGGATAATGCTTGCCTTATTGACCCCCTCCCCTCCCGTTAAAGAACTAGTGTTCTAGACAGTGAAAGGGGTCGTTGATCCTCTTAGGCCACACTTAAGTCTCTGGGTGCTGGCTAAGGAGATTGCGTACTGTTAAATTCCTCGATAGGAAATTTGTGAGCTTGTGAGAAGTGCTTGCTGTAAGGGAGGTGGAAGGATGGCGGCCTCATAACTGCGTGTCTTGTGTGTATAGCACCATCCAGTCCAAGAACGCCAACCTGCATGGATTGGGGGGGGGGGAGATAAGGAGTGTGGGGAGGAGTGACCTTCTTGTAATTTTAGACAGAGCAATGATTACTGAAAATAGATTATTGATATTTACCAAAATATTTGTAGTGGATGTCTTCCATAAATGTTATCATAGAAATATTGCAGTGAAAGGAGGAATTTGGTAGTAAATTTAGATTTGATTGCTACTAGGAATCACTCCCCTGCCTTTTAAAGTGCTGGATCCGGCCCTGGGCAACAAATGCACACGAGGGAGTATCACTGCTGACCTCCCCACCCACATCTTTATTATCCCCCTCCCCCACTTGCCTATCATATATTCTTGACTCACGAAAGAGAGAGAGAGAGAGAGAGAGAGAGAGAGAGAGAGAGAGAGAGAAAGAGAGACAGACAAACAGAGACAGAGACAGACAGACAGACAGACAGACAGACAGAGATTCACTAAACAAAAATAAGAAGGAATTAAAAAGGGTAATATGGAAGGAAGATGTGGAATCATAAGGAGAAGTGTGGTAACCATCTTCTCCCTTTTATATTATCTCCCCTTCGTAGTTGCACATTTTTACCTTCTCACACCTTCCCTAACACCATCATACCTATATACAATCTCCATCATATGTTTTTCTTCACACTTCATACTTTCAGCTCATTCACCTCCCTTTCTTTTTCTTTGTGGAGTTGTTCCTTCTTTCCTTTTTGTCATATCTGATTCATTTTATCTTCTAATTACGAGAGAACTGTTTGTGTGTGTGTGTGTGTGTGTGTGTGTGTGTGTGTGTGTGTGTGTGTGTGTGTGTGTGTGTGTGTGTGTGTGTGTGTGTGTGTGTGTGTGTGTGTGTGTGCGTGTGTGCGTGCGTGTGTGTGTGCGTGTGTGCGTGCGCGCGAGCGCGAGCGCGCGCATCATCCGCGCAGCATCACCATTATCAACACCCACACCCACTACAACCACCATCAGTACCCACACCCACACCCACTACAACCACCATCAGTACCCACACCCACCATAATCACCCACACCATATATCACCACCTTCAAGACCCTCACACATTACAACAACCACAGTCAACACCGACCAGCACCAGCATCACCACCCACACCCACAATTGCCACCCCACCCACCATCATCACCGTCACCCATTATCACCTTCGTCACCCACCATCACTACTCACACCCACAATCTCCATCCACACCTACCATCATCACCCACTCCACCATCAGCATCCACACCTAGCACAACCACCACCAGTATCCACACCCACCATCACCATCTTCAGGAGCCATACCCATGACAACCCTTCACCTTTCCATTCGGTTCCCGCAACGTCCATCTCAACAGTTATTTCAACAAACAAGGGATGAGGCTATGGCACACCTAATGACTGACTTGGCTCGTATCTCTGACTGGGGTAAAAATAATATGGTTGTTTTTAATGCATCTAAGACTCAGTTCTTACACCTATCAACCGGACAAAGTCTTCCACAGGTATACCCACTAATGTTTAATAATATTCAGCTTAATCCTGCATCATCCTTGAACATGCTTGGGGTTTCATTTACTCGGGACTTATCTTGGAAAGATCATATTACATCTCTTGTAAAATCTGCTTCCAAGAGATTGGGTGTGCTAAGCCGACTCCGCTCTTTCTTTACCCCTGCACAATCGTTGACTCTTTACAGGGGTTTTATCCGCCCCTGTATGGAGTACAACTCTCATGTGTGGGGAGGCTCCCCACATACAGCTCTTCTCAATAGGGTGGAGTCAAAGGCTTTTTGTCTCATTAACTCTCCTCCTGTTACTGACTCCCTTCAACCTCTGTCTCTTCGCCGCACTGTTGCATTTTTATCTCTTTTCTATCACTACTTTAATGGTCACTGCTCCTCTGAACTGTCTGCTTGCATTCCTCCACCTCTACGACAGGCGCGTAACACCCGTCTGGCAGCAAACTCTCGTCCCTTTTCTGCCCAACTCTCTAATGCAAGAGTTAACCGTTACTCCCAGTCTTTCATTTATGCAACAGGTCAGCTCTGGAACTGTCTCCCTCTGTCTGTATTTCCTGCTGCCTATGATCTCCAGTCTTTCAAACGCAGTGTGTCCAGGCATCTCAAAATGATCGGATCTTGAATTTGGCTCTCTATTGTATTTTGTTTTTCTCTTGGAGGGAACTGTTACTGCAGGCTCATGGCCTTTGGTTCCTTCTTCCTCGCATAAAAAAAAAAAACAATCACTATCAAAACCCACCAACACCAGCATCACCACCCACACTCACCATGACCTTCACCACCGACATACCCGTACATCTATGTTTACCACATCATCATCTTCATCATCATAATCACCACTCACACTCACCATCATTCCTATCGTCACTTACACCCACTATGACAACCTTCACCATCCCCACCACGATCACCACCATCTATACACACCCGCATCATTGCTCACATCACACCCCTCACTTTCCTCCACCTCTCAGCCTCACCCATCATCCTTTACAAACACTGGAAGAATATTTCAGCTGCTGGACACAGAACACGTACAAGGGGGGATGAAAGAGGTAGCTATTTATAGAACCTCGGAACTGGCCTGTATATAAAGAACCAAAGGGGAGCCAAAGAAAGGACAAAATGATTACGTGTATTGAGCCAGACTTCAATATCATAGCATCGTCGAATTCATTATCGTTCGGATCTCTCGTTTTCGTAGGGTTAGAAAGTTACTTATTTAATTCTTTCTGTACAGTTACGTCACTTTTATTTTGCTGTTCCCACCCCAGACGATTAGATTTAATTTCGGAAGATCCCTCATAGTAAATGGGCATGATACTTGCTTCCTTTACTCGATTCCTCACCCACAATATCATTTCTTTCTGTCTCACACCCTCCTTTCTACACATCCAACATTCCTTCAAAAAAAAAAAAAAAAAACAAAATCCATTCTACACACCCATCTTTCTCTCTGCACATCCATCTTCTCCATCTTCCTTTTAACACACCCACACTATACAGGTATATTCTACACACCTAGCCCCCTTTCGCACACTAACCTTTCTGCACGCCCATCCTCCTCTCTATAAACCAACTTTTCGTTGTACACTCACGACCTTATCTCTGAACACCCACCCACTTCTCTTCACACCCACTCCGTTCTACACAACCAGCTCCTTTTCTGCACAATCACATTCTATTCTACACGCCCGACCTCCTTTCTTCACATCAACATCTTTTCTGCACGCCCATCCTCCTTTCTATTAACCCTCCTTTCGTTCTACACGTAGGACCTTATCGCCCTTCCCCCACCTACGTCTGTACACACCCACTCTCGCTTCTATACACCCATCTTTTCAGTACATCTTCAGTCTCCCTTTTCAATACAGAATTATACACATCCTCATCACTCCTTGCTGAATATTATCCGCTCTTTCGTTAGCCTTCCCTCTTCCATTTTCCTTCCACCTACCTCCTCTAGCTATTTCCTCCTCTCTTGTATAATCTATTCTTTTTCCTCATTTCTCCAGGTTTCCTCTCCAGCTTCTTTCCTCCTTAATTATCTTTCTACTTCTGTTACTCTGTTTCCTGTTCACCACCCCTCCCCTCTCTGCTAACCTTCCTTTCACCTCTTCCACATTCACAGTATTCTGTCTCCTTATAATTTATCTTTTATTTTCACTACTGGCTTTCTTCCATTCCTCTCCCGCCTTCTCCTCCCTTCCCTCCCGTCCCCACCTTTTGTTTTCTTTTCCATTATTCTATTCTCCGTCCTTCCCCTCACAAGATTTATTATTTATGTGCCCTCCTTTCCATCCCTTCCTTCCCCTTCCGTTCCTTTCTTCTTTCATGTTTCTCCTGTGTATTTACCTCTTCTTTCTTCAGTATTGTATTCTCAATCCATAAATATTTATCCAGTTATCCCATTCCTCTTCCTATTCCTTCCTTACATACTCTCTCTCGTCATCTCCTCTCACCTTTCCTTCCCTCATTACTCTCCACTCTTCCTTCTTCCTTTCCCTCCAGTAGTCTTCATTTACTTGCTTTCTTCGCTTCAGTCCACTGTCCTTTTTCCTTTCGTCTTTTGTCGTTTCCTATTCCCATTGTATTTCTCCCTCTTATATCAAATCCTGCCCACGTTTTGATTACTGCATCCTCCGAGCACACACACACACACACACACACACACACACACACACACACACACACACACACACACACACACACACACAGATTATGCAGATGAAAGTTAATATCTATAAAGGATATTATTTTGTGTCTTCATTAGAGCCCTTTCCCCTCCCCTTCCTTAATTCCTCCTGTGCCATGTGTGTGTGTGTGTGTGTGTGTGTGTGTGTGTGTCTGTCTGTCTGTCTCTCTCTCTCTCTCTCTCTCTCTCTCTCTCTCTCATTACATGTTAATCATTATATTATCTCTCAGTATCCTACTCGTGGTCAGACATTACGGAGAGTGCAGTAGCATGTCGTTTCATGTGCTCTCATTTATTTGCAGTCTTTCAAAGCTCCTTCTACAGCATATACAGTGCGTCTTCTTAAATGCACAGTCCATCGAGCGTAATTTCCACGTACTCATCCCATCAGGCACTTTAAATGCTTTCACACCTTCAGTATATCGGTGCTTGAAGCATTGGGTGGGGTGGGCCGCTCCTCCAGTGACAGAAAGTATAGCTTTCCTTGACTATACAGATTATTTGCCCATCAGGACCCGGAAAAACGTCATTTGAATGTTTAGACTTTATTTAGAGCTGCTTGCTCGTGTCAGATATGTGCTTGCAGATAATTATAATCTATCCAACTACTGTTCATGTTATCTATTTAGCCGGCTGTCTGTCTGTGTTTCTGTGTGCCTGTCTCTTTCTTGGTGTGTATTTCGCATGTAATTATATTTTTATGTCGATGTCATTTTTCCTTCCCCTACCCCTAATTCTTCTTTTCTGTTTATGCTTTTCTCCCCTTTTCTGTTTACCCGTTCTCTTCAGTTTTTCTGTTTACCCTTTTTTCTCCTCTGTTTCTGTTTGTCGTTTCTCTCTTCTTTTTTTTTTTCTGTTTATCCTTTCACCTCCTCTTTGTGTGTCTGGGATCATCTGTCTGTACATCCGTCTGTCTGTACACCAAGCTATATTGGTAGTTTTATTTGCCCATAATAATATCAGAGGTTATGTATGGTTCTTATTGTAGCATCTGCTGCTCTGTCATCATGGGTCCAGTTCTGAATCGTTATGAAGCTACGAGCAATTGCAAATCATTTTCTAACGAGATCATTTGTAGCCAACTGTAGCTCGGTATTGGACCCAAGTTGACATACTGCATGTTACTCCAAATTGATCCAAGAATTTATGTCTGATTTTGACACACTTCATGGGCCACGTTGTATATGTCTGTCTGATGATAATTATACCAATTTTGTATTTCGTTTATCAGTATTCTATTTTCTTATGGCTAAGTCTATCTGACTGTTTGCCTATCCCTTTATCTGTACATCCATCTGTCTATACAGCCAGCTGTTCACAGCTGTTCATGGTCAGTTTGCCTGTATATATCAATCTGTATATGTAAATCTACCTATCTGTCCATGGATATATGCCTGTCTCTCAGTCTTTCAATTTATCCATATGTTTGCGTATGAGATCCATAATGTTCATCTGTCTTCCATCCATCTCTATCATTGTTCCGTCTACTTTGTCACAGTCAACATGTTTATCTATCTATCCAAACTTCTAATATCTTTGTTGTCTATATTACGTCTGTCTTGCCCCAGGTCTATCTATCTGTCCATGTTGTCTCCCCCTGTGCCGTTAAGCAACCCTTTAGAATCCCGCCAGGCTCTGCCTTCTACTCCGATGACTCGCAGGAGAGAGAGAAAGAGAGAGAGAGAGAGAGAGAGAGAGAGAGAGAGAGAGAGAGAGAGAGAGAGAGAGAGAGAGAGTGTCTGCTTGTCCATCATGATGGGTGAGGTACTGAGAGATTTTCAGTAGTGATTTCACTCTCATCTTAAATGTCGGGATCAACTGCCTAGCCCCGGGCTCCTACGCTCCTCATGGGGCAATGTAGGATTGGATGATGGATGGATGGATGGATGTACTTTGGTTGCAGGCTTCTTTCAGCACATTTTTTTTTTTTCCCTTCCACTAACGCCGCACTATCCCCCTTTATGTTTTTTTTTTTTCATTTTCCCCTCCTGTGCAGCAAAAACGTCTGAATCAATTGCTTTGCAGATGTTCCTGTATGTAGTCGTCAAAATATACTAGTGCACCTGCGTAGTGATGCTGAGATCGAACAAATATTTTTTGAGATATTGAGAAAAATCAAAATGGCTGCCTCATGCATGAAAGTGCTAAATCGGAAGGTATTTGGCCGATTTTGACCAAACTCGGTGGAAATGTAGTGCGTCATGAGTGAACATGAATTGCATTTTATGAATTACCTTGACCTTGATCTCAAGGTCACTGGTCAAAATCCGTAAAAACTTCTGACTCTACAAAAATCCCTTAATATTAGGTCTACAGTGATAAAAGTATTTTAATCTGGAATATGGATTCTTTGGACATTGCCTCAGCAATTTCAAAATTCTACTTATTATCATTATTATGATTATTATTATTATTATTATTATTATTAAGAACTCCGCATTCTGTGGAGTTCTTATTGATTTGGCAGATTTTTTTTTGGAGGGGGCAGGGGGGTAAATCTAGAAGGCTGGCATTCCAAGACTTTTCGAGATAGAGACCAGAAATTTTCAGGAGTGAAGTATCTTGGCTGCAGGCTTCTTTTAGCAAAAAAAAAAAAAAAAAAAAAAAAATCTAGCACTAGCGCCGTCAGTAATTTTTTCAATTTTTGCTCTCCTGTTCAGCAAAAGCTACTGAATCGATTGCTTTGCAAATGTTGTAGTATGTAGTCATCAACATATACTACTGCACCTGGGTATTGATACTGACATACAACAAATACATTTTTAAGATACTGAGGAAAATCAAAATGGTCACCTCATGCCTGAAAGTGCTAAATGGGAAAGTATTTGGCCCTTAGAGAACTCTAGATTCCGCTGGGTTCCTACGCCTTTATGGGTGAGTTTTTGG
Source organism: Coenobita brevimanus (assembly GCF_032717465.1). Lineage (NCBI taxonomy): Eukaryota > Metazoa > Arthropoda > Malacostraca > Decapoda > Coenobitidae > Coenobita > Coenobita brevimanus. The sequence goes on along the minus strand of NC_137024.1, from coordinate 8,036,008 downwards.
TTGATAACAATATTTATTGAATGAATTATCACAGGCTGGAAGAATTTCAACTCTGCTTCACATAGGAGTGAATTTATTAGCTTCTGCTTAGCGTGACGGTCGGGTCTGGCCGGGTCGCATATTCCCGATGTCTATTGCTATTCGGCACTCGGAGAAATTAGAACCAATCAGCGCACGCAGTGAGTGCTGGGGTGTTGGGGGGGGGGTTCTTGTCAGCTATCCCCGCACAAGTAAAGAAAACTAGTTTAACGTGTATCTTGCTTCTCCTGTGGGCAGATACAGTAGGTTAGGTTAGGTTAGGTTGGGTTAGGTTGTTAGGTTAGGTTAGGTTAAGTTAGGTTAGGTTAGTGACTAGTCACTAACCTAACCTAACCTAACCTGCTATATCTGCCCACAAAAGTAGCAAGTTACCCGTTAAATTAGGTTTCTTTACGTGTGCGGGGATAGCTGACTAACCCCCCCCCCTACACCCCCGCACTCACTATGTACGCTGATTAGTTCTAATTTTTCCGAGTGCCAAATAGCAATTGACCTCGGAAATATGTGGCAGGGTCGCTCATTTTCCAAACTTAAATGAGAGTGAACATCGCTCGCTCGCTCGTAATAAAGAAGTTTAAGAATAAAGTAGCAAAGCAGACCCCACCCCCCCGTCCCCTTCAGCCATTCTCAATTCCTTCTGATTGCTAACCATATGGTAACATACGTATGAAACAATGAAAGTATAGCTTCAAAGAGAGAGAGAGAGAGAGAGAGAGAGAGAATTTAAAAGTTTGCAACTACATTAACAGAGATGGGGAGGAGTGACAAATCGAGTGTCACATTAAGGTAACTGTGGAGGAAAATTGTATGGTGTGGGTAAAATACATCAGGCGTTAATGAAAAGAAGCGTGATTAAGTGAAGTGTGTGGCGTGGTGAGAATACAGTGAAGGCTAATGTAATAAAGGCCGGCACTGGAGACGACGCGTGAGGGATAAAATGGGATTACCATTATGAGTTTTTGTGAGAGAAAGTGCACGAACAGGGTGGATGTGGATCTGGGTGTGGGTGTGGGTTTGGGTGTGGGTGCGAGTGTGGGTGTTGGACTCTAAGAGGAACTAAGTGAAGTAACGGCGTCTGGTTACTTTTTAATTATTAACTATGACTATTATTTTCTTCAGTAAGGCTGGTGATAAGAATAATACTGGAATAGTGTTCAATGTATTTGCCGGGCCCTTCGAAATCTTTATTTTCTTGTTTCCTTTGGTCGATGTTATTCTGCCTGGGAGAGTATTCTCAGACGATTGGCATAGATATAACCTTCATTCAATCCTTTACTAGTACAATAAACACAGTCTAACTAAAATCGCAGGATACCAGTAACAATAAACCCCCAGCAACTCGCCTACCTACATGCCACTCAATTTCCATTTGTGACTCCAATCTGAATCTCATTTCCAATATAATAACACCATCCAAAAAACGTCATTACAGCTTCTTTGTAAGAGGGAGACACTATTAAAACTATAATGAAAGCTTTGATGTTTGCGCCATTGTGGAAATGAATAGGGACTAAATATCTAAGTGATGTACGGTACCAACATTTGTGAGGGAAAAACTTAATTTATGGTGTGAGAGTTGGGATTAAAAGCATTACATCCAGGTGTCCTTTTATAATACTGTCCTATGACCATTTATCTCTGCTGTCTAATCAACGTAGAGGAGATTTTTCAACTGAAGAGGTTAGATAAAACCCCGTCACTACCGAAAATCCTTTCTAAGTTTAATGAAACCGCTTAGCTAGATTATATAAATAAATTTGTCATGCAGGTGATGAGTAAATGCTACCGTGTGTCTTAAGGTTATTTCCTTGGCCAGTTCTACCTCTTCTAATAATAAACTTTGTCATAGTAACACTGTATTATGTTAAATGCTGCTGTGATCTGTTCAGGTTGTATATTTCTGGGTTTGATGATGTTTCTTGTAAATTTTTAAGTCAATAGCCATAGAATAACAGTAATATCGCCAATTACTTTTCCGTTCTCCCTTCAGGAAGTATTTAAAATGAATCGATCATTGATAATTAAAATATCATGAAGATCAGAACGATGTGTTAACTCCTACACCACATAATTAAAGTTTGTGTCGTACAACTAATTTCCAAACCAGTAGCAAAGAGACTTTTAAACTTGCTCACAAAAGGTGTTACAAAGTTGCTGACATAAAAATCTCCAAAACGCCAGACTGGTGTTCAAATGTGGTAAACATCCCTGGAGAACTGTCGCAAACTAAAAATATATAATTTAAGTCTAGCCACAAGATTGCCCAAACCAAGGACTTTTGACTCATTTCCCCTCCAACGTTATGATTAATGTAAAAAGTTGAAGACAATAAATATATACATAATGTGTTCAGCGTTTGCAACAACACAGATACATTCATTAATATGTAGAAATAAGGAGGGAAGTTTGTTACTGTACGGATTCTTCTATATGAGTGGGGAAGGAGGGAGGGAAGAGTATATGCTCATGTGATTCTCTTTTAGGTTAAGGGTATTCTTCACACACATGCATACACATTACACATCCCACTTCTCACATTCAGATGTTCCCATATACGTAACACATCTACACTCAGGACGTAATTTTAGTGAATTAATGGATGTGAATGAATGAATACATATTTATGTACGAATGAATCCTGAAAATCCAGGCTGAACTTGACCGAGATGAATTTGAAGAGGTAATATTGTTCTTAGCGCCTTAAAAAAAAAAAAAAAAAAAAAAAAAAAAAAAAACTTTCACCATACTGAAATTTATGGCACTACCTACATAGCCTATATTTCCACAAAACTTAAATAAACCCCGGCTCATAACAGCCATTTCCATCTCCATTCGTAAGTAACCAGTAGAACACATAACACGACGATTGTATGATGGACACAACGCCGACACACACACCTTAACCCCCAAACCTCTACTACCCTCCACCACCCATACTCCCACGCCTCTACCACCCTCAACCCATACCCCCCACACCTCTAACACGCTCCACCCATACCCTCACATTTATACCACCCTCCACCCATACCCCCACACCTCTGCCACCCTCCACCCATACCCCCAGATATCTACCACCTTCCACACAGAACTCCAAACCTCTGCCACCCTCCACCCATACCACCAAACATCTACCACCCTTCACCTATACCTCAACACCGCTACCACCCTTCTCCCATACCCCCAAGCCTCTACCACCCTCCACCTATACCCTCACACCTCCAGCACTCTCCACTCATACCCTCACACCTCTGCCATCCTCCACCCACACCCTCACACCTCTACCACCGTCCACCTACACCCCCACACCTCCACCACCCTCCACCCATACCCCCACACCTCAATCACCTTCCACCCATACCTCCACACCTCTACCACCCTCCACCCATTCCCCCACACCTCTACCACCCTCCATCCATTCCCCCACAACTCTAGCACCCTCCACCCATACCCCCACATCTCTATCACCCTCCATCCATAACCCCACACCTCTACCACCTTCCACCCACATCCCAACACCTCTACCATCCTCCACCCACAGCCCCACACCATCCTCCACCCACACCCCCACACATCCACCCATTGTCACTACATAAATGATTGCCATCTCCTTCGTAATTCACTGTTCTTCCCCCGGCTGGATCATGCCTCAAATAGGTGAGCAGCACTCGGAAATTCCCTGGGCTATGTAACATCACACATCCCTGCCACAGCCCCACACTCATGGGAAACAAATCACTCACAGTATTTCCCACTTTTACACTCGCTCTGCTATTTGCAGAAACTTTTCACTCTTTTTAACAACGTACGTCTAGTCCATACAATCTAAAAATAGTCCACAAAGCCGCCCTATGAATTCTGTTATACGCTTTCTCTAAATCCATGAACGCCCATAATACATCCTTACCTTTTGCCAAATACTTTCCACACACCTGTCTCACAGCAGACACCTGATCCAAGCATCCCCTCCCTCTCCTAAATCCACACTGCTCATCACCAATCACTCCCTCTGTAGGCTACCCTCGCCAACTCAACCTACAACATTCAACAGACTTATACCCCTAAAACTAGTACATCCCTACTTATCACTCTTATCTTAACAACGGAACCACACACGCACTTACCCAAAATCGACACCATACCGCTCACAAAACACGCATTCAGCAGTCTTACCAACCACGCAACAACCTTTCAGGCGTTCCACAGATAAATAAATGGAGAGAGAGAGAGAGAGAAAGAGAGAGTATAGCTACAGTCTTGGCGCTAGAATATAGTGAATATTCTTGAGTTGGTATTTTTGGCTTATTCCGAACAGTGTCCATAACACACTGATACAGGTGGGCTCAGGCACTGCGGCACTATAGTCGCGGCGCACGACTCTGAGGTTGTCATTATCGTACGCTGGCAACCTACCCGTCAACTGTGCTTCCGATTTCGTGTTTAATAATAATTATTATTATGATACACCTGTGAATCGTGTATATGTTCGTGTATAAAAATATTCGTGTGTAATATATTCGTGTATAATAGTATGATTCGTGTATGATATGATATGAAATTGGAAGCACAGTTGACTGGTAGGTTGCCAGGGTACAATAATGACAACCTCAGAGTCGTGCGCCGCGACTGTAGTGGTGTCAGCTTCACTAGGCTCAGGCACTGCGGCACTAGTGGTGTCGGCTTCACTTGGCTCAGGCACTGCGGCACTAGTGGTGTCAGCTTCACTAGGTTCAGGCACTGCGGCACTAATGGTGTCGGCTTCACTTGGCTCAGGCACTGCGGCACTAATGGTGTCGGCTTCACTTGGCTCAGGCACTGCGGCACTAGTGGTGTCGGCTTCACTCACCTGTGCACGTGTACAACTATTTCAGCCTTGCTTTGTAGGGTTTGGGGGACGGTGTTTCTTGTTTCTGACCGGGCTTTCTTTTGATTCCTGCACGTAAAGTTCGTGGCCGGTGTTGTTAGGGCCGTCCCTATTAAAAATATTTGGTTAACATCCAATTCTTTGGAAAATTATTGAATCCTTGTCACTAAGAGGTGGTCATCTTAAGTGAGACAGAATCTTCCATTTGCAACAAAATTAATATAAAAAGGCGTCATTGTAGTAGTGGGTCTTCCTGTTTGAATATAATCGATTAATGGGAGCAAAAACATATGAAAGACATCGTTGTATGGCAGTGCTTTAATTCTTATTCATTTTTAATAATACACATCTGTAAAGATAATCCTCAAATGAACATAACCTTCGGTAATGGTATGTCCAACACTGGCTTTACTGACCTGCAGCAAGACCGCAATGAGTGTGTTGGAGAGGAAGACATCAGAGGGACAGTCCCATGGATCAACACAACGCCACCCCCCTCCCCTGAGAAAGAGAAATCTTTTTCTCTTCAGAGTCAGAAAATCTTTGGGGTAAGATACAGAGAGGCCAAACCGGAAACAAGTTGGTATTGTGCCACACGGCCCCAGCACAAAGAGCAGGATTGGGTCATTCTGCGAGGGACCGTTGTGGTGACGGGAACAATGGACTAGGTATATCACACGGCGTACGGGCGGACGGACACTCACCCATGGCCAGTCACAGACAGTCCTTCAGTGTTCAGCCTGCTTGGGAATTATAAATGACTGTTTAGCTGTCAGCTTAGGAGAGATTTTTTGAACAAAAAAACTTTAGCAAAAACACCGATGTACAATAATATTCCTTGACAAAGCAACCCGATAACTACACGACAAAAAAAAAAAAAAAAAGTAATATCAGTATCGTTGAGAACACCATTTAATAATCATCCGTGAACAGGAACATACTGGAACAAAAACTTGGCGTGAGGAAAACACCATTGAACAATAACAAGACATAAAACTTGATATGTGCGCACCTTGACAAAATGCTCTTTAACAAACAAATTCCATGACAAAAGCATCCCATGGCAGATAAGACAAAACAAAAACTTGACAAAAACCCATTAACACAAGCACCCTTTCTCAAAAACACTCTTTAACTAAAAACACCCTGCGCCTAAGACCATAAAGGCAGCCCTCAACAAAATAACCTTTATAAAAAGATTCCTTGACAACACACCTCTAAACAAAAACACCCCTAAACAATTCCTCAACAGAAACACCCAACAACAAAAACGCCTAAAAACACTCCATAACAAAAACCCTCCATATCAAAAACACCCCATAACAAAACACCTCATAACAAAAACACTCCACAAAAACACTCAATATTAAAAACACCCCTCAGCAAAACGACCCCTCAACAAAACGACCCCTCAGGAAAAACACCCTTTAACGAAAACACAACTCAACACAAACACCCCTCAACAAAAATATCGCTTAGCAATAGCACCCCTCAACAAAAACACCACTCAACCAAAACACCCCGCAACAAAGCACCCCACAACAAAAACACCACTAAACAAAAGCATCCCTCAACAAAAGTGCCCCTCAACAGAAGCGCCCCTCAACAAAAACACCACGAGACAAAAACACCACCAGACACAAAACACCACTCAACAAGAACACCCCTCAACAAAAACACCCCTCAACAAAAACACCCGTCAACAAAAACACCCGTCAACAAAAACACCCGTCAACAAAAGCACCCGTCAACAAAAGCACCCGTCAACAAAAGCACCCGTCAACAAAAACACCTCTCAACAAAAACACATCTCAACAAAAACACATCTCAACAAAAACACACCTCAACAAAAGCACCCTTCAACAAAAGCACCCCTCAACAAAAGCGCCCTCAACAAAACACCATTAAAAAAAAAAACACTACTCAACAACAACACCCCTCAACGAAAGCTCCCTTCGACAAAAACACTATCTATCTATCTATAGCCGGACGCCCTAATCCCGCAAAGGGTGGCCGCAGACAAAACGCCTCCAAGTCACTCTGTCACCCACCATTTGACTCCCCTCCCCCCAACTCACCCCCCCCCTCCCTCATATACCTCTCAACTTCATCCCTCCACCTCATCCTCGGTCTACCCCTCCCTCTCCCTCCCTCCACCTCACCTACATACACCCTCTTAGTCAGTCTTTTATTCTCCATTCTCTCCACATGTCCAAACCACCTCAGTGTATTTCTCCTAATCTTTTCAACCACATCCACATCTACTCCACAACGTTCCTTCACTTCTTCATTCGTTAACCTGTCCCTCCACGTCACTCCACATGCTCCTCTCAAGTAACTCATTTCCACTGCTCTCACTCTTGACTTGTTCCCCTCTTGCAAGGTCCACGCCTCGCTTCCATACGTCAGGGTAGGGATCACAATACCACTCAGATAAAAAATAACACCACTCAACAGAAACACCACTCAACAAAAACACCCCTCAACAGAAACACCACTCAACAAAAACACCCCTCAGCCGGAACACCGTTCAACAAAAACACCCCTCAACAAAAACACCCCGCAACAGAAACCCCACTCAACAGAAACATGCCTTAGCGATAACATTGGTTGAATATCTCCTTTCACAAAATCACAGTTAACAAAAACCCCACAAGAAAAACTTAACATGCACCCTGTTATCTATACATCACCTAAGAACGCACGACAAAATACCGTTTAAGGAAAAAGTGTGACAAAATTACCATAACCAAACAGCATTGACGAAAACTTGGCAAAATTTGGCAAAACTTGGCAAAAACTTCCGTTAACATATCACTCTTTGACGGAAACAAGACAAAAACCCTGTGTAAGAAAAACACCCCTCGAGAAAACCGGCTGTTGACAAAGGACCCTCAACAAAACCGCCCAATAGTAAAATCGCTAAAAATTTTGACAGAGCAATACCGTATATTTATTTATGTCTGTCTGTCTGTCTGTCTCACTCAGGTTGTCTGTCTGTTCTGTTTTTCTATAGCCAGACGCCTTAATCCCTGAAGGGGCGACAACAAACAAACTATCCTTTTGACAAAAACATTGTAGGACTAATATGCCCTTTAACAAAATCATCCCTTAAAAGCATTTTAAAAAGCATCCTCCACAAAAAGGCGCTTCGATAAAAACACTAACAAAACGCTCCTTAATAAAAAAGCGAGAAAACTCTTAACAAAAACACCACTTGGCAATCACACCCAAATGTTGAGAAAATCACTTTTTGTGAAAGCATCCCATAGTCCCTTCACTATGATGACTTTTTAATTAAGCTTCATTTGCATCCAGAGGTTTTATTAAACTTCATTGCAATTTTATTTAACTTTGCTTAAAATAAAGGATGTAAAGTTATAACTAACCCCTCTAACTCTCAAATCTCTCCTAAATAATGTAATCGTCTGAAGATAGCATAACTAAATTATTATATTAAAAGTATTTGAATTAATTTAACAAAAATAGCCCTTGTAAAAAATGGATGCTACAAAGTTGGGTTCCTATAAATAGCTGCTTCACTCCTTCTCGCTCTCCCCTCTGCATCCCCGCAGGCTCGTACTATAAAGAACTGACGTGGACAAATTTATGTGAATTGTTGGTCTCTCTCTCTCTCTCTTTCTCATTCTCTCTCTCTCTCTCTCTCTCTCTCTCTCTCTCTCTCTCTCTCTCTCTTTCTCATTTTTTCTTCTTCCTGGTCCTTGTTCCACTCTCATTGTTCGCACTCACTCCTCTCTCCTCTATCATCAGCGTGGTTTATCCATTCTTCTTTCATTACCTCAAATGCTCTGGCCTCACTACCGATTGTTCTATTTTCTAATCTCATTACTTGTTCTAAGATTAATTAAGGCGTTACTTTCTTGTTATCATCGTCGTTTCCCTGTACTGATTCACATGTTTTGTACTAGTCCAGGTCTCTTGTATCTGTCCGTACCTCTTGTATCTCTCAAAATCATTTATATCTGTCCATATCGCTTGTACTCGTCCAAACCTCTTTGTACTGGTCCACTACGCCATGTCTCTTGGTTCGTGTTTCATGTGCGGGGTCCTTGTATCTTGTTCATGTTTCGTATACTAGTCCACGTCTCTTGTAGCTGTTCAGATCTCTTGCACTGCTCTTGATCTCCTGTAACAGTCCACGTCATTAGTACCAGTTAAGATGTCTTGTACTGATCCTTGTGTCTTGTTTTAGTCTAAAAATTTGGTTTCTGGCTGGGTCTCTTATACTGGTCCAGATTTTCCAGATTTCGTTCACTGGTTCAGGCCTAATGTGCCCGTCCAGGTTTCAAGTACTTGTCCAAAACTCATGTACCGGATAAAGCCTCGTGTATTAGAACAGGCTTCGTGTACTCGTCCAATCCACACATTCCGGTTCAAGCCTTCAGTACCGGTTCAAGCCTCGTGTACCGGTCCAAGTCATGCATGCTCGACCTGGGGCCATCATAAACAATTCAGCAAAAGACCTTAACAAGAACCATGCAATTAATGGGTCCGCGGTGTGAAAATAGTGATGCCAAACTGGATTCAGCGTCTTGGCCTGAGTGGTGCGTTAATGGGATCACGAAGACGTGTATGGGGATTTAAGGGGCTGATCTGTTGAATGGAGATGTATGGGATAGGTTTGGAGTGAAGTAGGTCATGCACTGTGGGGAAGGGGGAACGTATAGGAGAATATGGTTTAATTGATTTAATGTATTGACTCAGTGGAAATCTGTCTTTGGTTTGATATGGTATGACACTAATGATATAGGCCTATAAAAATATTCGGTGTGATGGTTGTAATGTTTGGGTGGTTGGAAATGTATTGAAGATGTACGGGGGAAATGGGTGATTCATGGAGGTGAATGGAGATGTCTTTGAAGTGTCTGAGGTAAAGTGGATGTCGTTTGGGGGTAAGGGATATTTTTTGTTGTATGTGGGACTAGATGCGGGGAAACTCACCGCCCGCCCACCCTGTGTAGTGCTCCCTACAGGTGACTATGGTCTGAGTGAAAAGCCATAAGGTTTCATGCATTCCAGGAATTTATCATCCCTTCATGTGACTGTTTTGTAGAGACAAGTATCATCAAAGTATGGTACAAAAGGAGCAATCATAGAAGTAAAAAATTAAGTAAAATCGACGGAAATACTGCAACATGATGGAGATAAGGAAGTATTTCAAACATGCAATCAGTTCTACACTTAGATAGAAGTAGGTGTGCGTCCATTCCCGTGACTGAGTGAAACCTTTAATTTGAAGAGGCCAAAAGCGTCCTCTGAAAGAAAACTGACACATTGGAAGGTAAGTGACAGTGTTTGAGAATATGCGAGTATTAAAGTGACTTGAGTGGTGATGGAGTTAAAAATAGAGTTTGGATGCTGGCCAAAGAAGTGGGGAGTGGGAAAGAGAAGTGGTGAGAGGTGAAAGGGGATAGGAAGGGAGAGAAAAGGGAAGGGAGGGATATGTGAAAGTGAGGAGGTGGGCTGGAGGGGAGACGGAAAAAGAGAGAAAAAAAAAGAGAGGTACAGGAGGAAAGGAGGGGAAGAAGGAAAGGGCGGGAAAGGAGGCAGAGAAGGAGGGGAGGGGAAGAAGGAGAGAGCGATTGTATCAGCGTTTACCTCTGATGAAAAAATACATGAATGTAATCTAGATCGCAGGAGAAGGGGAAAATTGGAAGCGAATAAGGGAAAAGGGGTGGAAAGGGGGGAAGAGGATGAAGGCAAAGAAGAATTAAAGATGCGAATAGGAAAGGAAGTGGGGAAAAAAATGTTACAGGAAAGGAAATTGTACAAACAAAGGAAGATGTGGAGGATCTAGGAGAAATAATAGGATTGTAAAGAAGATATGAAAAGACCAGCAGGGAAGGAAATTGAAAGCCTAGAGGGTGCTGAAAGATGAGGAAAAAAGCAAGAAAATTAAGCAACTGTTTGGGGAAAAAGAATGCAGATTAGAAAGAGGGAGGAGAAAGGAGATAGGGATGTAACAAAGAAACCACCTGGGGATCAAACGAAGAGAGAGATCGATTGAGAGAGGAAGAAAAAAAAAACAGAGGCTAAAAACAAAGAAATAGCAAAATAAAGAACGAAAATGGGAGATGAGAGAAGAGTAACGGAAAAGAAGAAAAGGAAAGAAAAAACAAAGTGACTAATGGCGTAGAAAACTGAAACGGTAGGGAGTATATGGAAATGAACAAAAGCCAGATAATAATAATAATAATAAAAAGGAATGAAAGAGGGACAAGAGTGCAGAGAGGTGCATGTGAAGAGATGTGATGCAGAGGAGAAACAAGAGACCATCGAGGACGAAACTTGAGAGGGGAGAGAGAAGGAAAAAGGCTGAGGGTAATGGCAGCATCAAATAAAAAAAAAAAAGGGGGGGGGAGGGAAAGAAGGGAAGGGGATAAAAAAAAAAGATCATCCAGGAAGGAAATGGAGAGAGGAGAGTGAATGAGGGTGAGGAAGAAAAAAGTTGTGATTGAAAGCAAAGAAAATAACCGAATGATAGAGGGTGAAGACGAATGGAGGGATGAAACAGCAGAAAAAGGAGGTAAAGAAACAAACCAACAAGGGGGTAAAATGGAGAGCGATGAGAGTGTATGAATGATGCGAGTAATGAGCTGAGATTAAAAGGAAGGGCGTTAAAGAGGGAAGAATGGAGATGATGGAAGGAGAGGAAACAGAAGAGAAAATGGAGGCATAAGAAAAAAACAGTGAGATCAGTATGGAAGAAAATAAAGACAAAGGAAATGTTCAGTAGAGGGAAGAAAAAAAAAACTAGACTCTATGAAGATAAAAGAATTATACAGGGAAAGCAATATAGGAGATGATAAGAGGAAAGGGAAGGGAAGTAATGGCAAGAAATATGGACCAACAAGGAAGCAAAAAATGACGAAAGGCGAGAGTGTATGAGTGTGATTTAAAAAAATATTTTTTTTAGCAAAAACGTTCGCAAATCAAAGTGTGTGTGTGTGTGTGTGTGTGTGTGTGTGTGTGTGTGTGTGTGTGTGTGTGTGTGTGTGTGTGTGTGTGTGTGTGTGTGTGTGTGTGTGTGTGTGTGTGTGTGTGTGTGTGTGTGTGTGTGTGTGTGTGTGTGTGTGTGTGTGTGTGTGTGTGTGTGTGTGTGTGTGTGTGTGTGTGTGTGTGTGTGTGTGCGTGTGTGTGTGTGTGTGTGTGTGTGTGTGTGTGTGTGTGTGTGTGTGTGTGTGTGTGTGTGTGTGTGTGTGTGTGTGTGTGTGTGTGTGTGTGTGTGTGTGTGTGTGTGTGTGTGTGTGTGTGTGTGAAGACATAGAGATTCGTCAAAGAGAGGAAGTAAAGAAGAGACCTAGCAACATAAGCTCGTCTCATGCACTGAATTTGAATCATAAAAGATACGACAGTCCTTGTATCCGCAACCCCTGTCTCCTGCTGCTTCCCACACGACATATTTCCCTCTGCTTCCCTGTCTCTACCTACCTCACCCCATTCTCCCTTCTACTACTCACTTTATTCCCTCCTCTGCCTCCCTCATCCCATCCCTCTTCATCTTCATGCCTCCTTCCCTTCCTGTCGTCTTTATCCCTCACCCACTACTCTTAGTCAGTCGGAGGCGCCAAAACTTGTTACTTCACAGCTCTAAGTTCCTCCCATTATAATTTTCAATCAAATGGGATGCACCAATACTTGTCTCACATCACTTTGACTTTCCCACTCAATATTCAGCCAATAAGAGGCGCCGAAACTCGTGGCGACACTCCCTTAAGCTCCACCCACTACCCCTACACAAACACAGACAGAGGCATAGCATCTTTGATAAAATAACTGGATATCAGTGATGAAAAGGATGTACCGGTATGTGAGTGGGCTTCACAGTGGAAGAAGACGGGGAACATTGAGAAGGTGGTGGTTGGATATGGTGAGTGAATGTATAAGTAAGGCTAGAAAGATGGGGATCCATAAGAATTGATGAAAGATAGAAGCAGATGGATGAAACTTGTATGGAGATTCACATACGAGTAGCTTGAACTGTTCCTAGTTGGTTACTCTTGCAGTCGATGGGATGATCTTTGAGCTGCATGCATCACGAATTTATTTATTTATTAATTGTATTTTATTATTTTTGGGATCTTTTTGGTCTGCAGAATGGAAACAAAAAGTTCAAAAGCTTGAATGGTTAGTGAATGGATGTATGACCCATCTCTTTGGGCTTTTGCACTCCTTCCCTGTTTCTTAATCCTACCCACCCTGTATATTAGAGAGAAACTAGGCAAAGATGATGCTGATTATGGTGATGATGATAACTAGAGATAACTAAAGATGGCTCGTGATTGAATTCCAGCTAAGACTTAGAATGATGATCTGTGTTTTGTTATCTAAAGATAACTAAAGATGGCTCGTGATTGAATTCCAGCTAAGACTTTGAATGATGATCTGTGTTTTGTTATCTAAAGATAACTAAAGATGGCTCGTGATTGAATTCCAGCTAAGACTTAGAATGATGATCTGTGTTTTGTTATCTATGTACCACTGCTAATAATGCATTCAATGTCCAGCCATGAACAAACGTTTGCCAACAGTTCTCTGCCTGCATTGTGTCCTGCCTTCCATATTTCTTATTCTTTCCCATCGGACAGGAGTATCCTTCTTTCTCACACCCTTTTCTTGTGTCCGTCACAATGCCATCACATAAATATAGTTTATTTAACACTTTCCATTGCCAAGACTGGCAGAAAAATGTCGGTGAACTTATGTTCATCACTGTGCATGGAAGGTAACATATAAATATTCGCCATAATTAGTAAAGGCTAACATTGTACCTAAGTCATGAATGTATATAATTATATAGGGTAGCTGCCTAAAAAGCTTTTCATGTATTTGACATTATATGCACGTTCACGTTGATGCTTTCCATGCAAGAAAGAAAAAAAATGCAATATTGTAATCGTGCTCTTTAACCCATACCTCGGATCCGCTAATGTGAAATCTTAATCCTTTGACTACAAAGAGTTTCAGTGAATTAAATAAAATAATTAGTCGTAAACTGGAATGATATACGGAGTTTATCATTTTCGATTGTGATATTTTTTCCCATTTTGGTGCCCGGTGTTTCTCTCAAGCGTACAGAAATCGTCTGACGTCAGCCAAAATGAAATGCAAAATAGGTAATTAACAGTGAAAGGATTAATATATCTGTTCGTCACCCTTTTCAAGGCACTGTAATATGACTCATTTATGACTGCCTAACAGCCAAGCCTGGGTTGATATAAAAGTTGTGTTTATATTGTGTTTATATGAACAATTACTACAAAATAAATATTATAATCACTCACTCAGGAACATAAAACTTCATTAGGTGAAAGGAATAACAGCCAGTGACACAGACATCACATACTTATAGTAATGCAGACCGGCGGTGACTACGATAACGGCAAGTTGGGACTTTAGAGCCTTACCAATCCACGTGAAAGCCTTTAGTCGTGACCCTGGAATTAGAAACATTGCTTTAGTTCCTTCCCTTCGAGGGGCATCCACTTAGTTTGCGTAAATCACGTATTACAAAATAATAGGGTGCCATAGGCAGAAATAAAAAGATGATTAGAACATGGCTGTGTTCCTCCCTGATGAAAATATTGCCGTGGAACTAGCGGGGGACTAATTACCAGCAGTTGTAACCATCCTCCTTCCGACCCTTTCCTGTCAAACCAACACCAGTCACTGTAAACAAACCTTAGTGAAGGAAGCAAAGGGGAGTTGTTAGTGTGTTTTGACGGTGACACTACCATAATGTCCTCTTAGGGCCTCCACTGCCAAGCCATCGTCATCACTGTCAGGCTTTTTACTCACTAAATTACCCCTTCACTCCCATGACCTCTTACTTCTTATTCTCTTATTCTCCAGACTTTTTCCTCCAAATAAGGAAAGGCTATGGCTAACTGGAGAGGTTAGCCATAACCTTCATTAGCCTGTACTGTGCGAGAGATCTTTGTTAAGCTGAATAACGCCGAATAAAATTGAATGGTGGTAGCAAAAAAAGATCAACAATACTTTCAAAGTGAAGGAAGTAGTTATGTTCTTATGGGTTCCTCTGTGTGGATGAGGGCCACACTGCTACTGTCCTCATACGACACCATCACCACTACTGCCATTAGTTCTGTTGCCGTCGTGCTTTTTTTTTTTTTACCCTATTGCATAAATTTAGTAACCTTTTCACTCTGATGACGTGTTATATATTCTTATCCATAGATGATTTTACTTATTTTTAACAGAGACTTTTTGCACTGAAGGAGTAAGATACAGTCGCCATTAATTATGTTACTGTGAGACATCTATATTAGGCTGAATATTATCTGTCGGTAGCACTGATGAACAGCTAAAGGACATGCTGGTAATTAAAGCTTTAACACCGTCACGAGGTTAGGATTGAGTATCGGTTTCATGCATTCGTTTTCAACCAGTGTTAGTGTTATCACTGTTGGCGCCAAATTTTTGTCCGCCACTCATTCGCACACACACACACACACACACACACACACACACACACACACACACACACACACACACACACACTTACTTTGATTTGCGAACGTTTTTGCAAAAAAAAATATTATTTTTTTAAATCACACTCATACACTCTCCCCTTTCTTCATTTTTTGCTTCCTTGTTGGTCCATATTTCTTGCCATTACTTCCCTTCCCTTTCCTCTTATCATCTCTTATATTGCTTCCCCCGTATAATTCTTTTATCTTCATAGAGTCTAGTTTTTTTTTTCTTCCCTCTACTGAACATTTCCTTTGTCTTTATTTTCTTCCATACTGATCTCACTGTTTTTTTCTTATGTCTCCATTTTCTCTTCTGTTTCCTCTCCTTCCATCATCTCCATTCTTCCCTCTTTAACTCCCTTCCTTTTAATCTCAGCTCATTACTCGCATCATTCATACACTCTCATCCCTATCCATTTTACCCCCTTGTTGGTTTGTTTCTTTACCTCCTTTTTCTGCTGTTTCATCCCTCCATTCGTCTTCCCTCTCTACCATTCGGTTATTTTCTTTGCTTTCAATCACAACTTTTTTCTTCCTCACCCTCATTCACTCTCCTCTCTCCATTTCCTTCCTGGATGATCTTTTTTCTTTTTTCCCTTCCCTTCTTTCCCTCCCCCCCCCCTTTTTTTTTTATTTAATGCAGCCATTACTCTCAGCCTTTTTCCTTCTCTCTCCCCTCTCAAGTTTCGTCCTCGATGGTCTCTTGTTTCTCCTCTGCATCACATCTCTTCACATGCACCTCTCTGCACTCTTCTCCCTCTTTCATTCCTTTTTATTATTATTATAATTATCTGGCTTTTGTTCATTTCCATATACTCCCTACCGTTTCAGTTTTCTACGCCATTAGTCACTTTGTTTTTTCTTTCCTTTTCTTCTTTTCCGTTACTATTGTCTCATCTCCCTTTTTCGTTCTTTATTTTGCTATTTCTTTGTTTTTAGCCTCTGTTTTTTTTTTCTTCCTCTCTCAATCGATCTCTCTCTTCGTTTGATCCCCAGTTGGTTTCTTTGTTACATCCCTACCTCCTTTCTCCTCCCTCTTTCTAATCTGCATTCTTTTTCCCCAATCAGTTGCTTAATTTTCTTGCTTTTTTCCTCATCTTTCAGCACCCTCTAGGCTTTCAATTTCCTTCCCTGCTGGTCTTTTCATATCTTCTTTACAATCCTATTATTTCTCCTAGATCCTTCCTTTCCATGGCTTACAAAAGTAAGTGTAGGGTCCAACGTGCAGTATTATGCAATAGACGTGTCATATGTAGCAAGGTGAGCATAACGTGACACTGATAGCAAAAACTCTAAGGGTTCATAACTTGTGTATATGTGTAATTGTTGCCCATGATACTTGCCGTGTGCATCCATATACAAAGGTGGGTTTTCTTTCGTATGCTATACTCGTGAGTCAGCTGAGAGGTGACTGATTCACACTGTAACGTAACGATTCTGAAACATATGGTTACATTATAGATGTACTTTCAGAACGTTACCCAGATGTAGGGAAAAAAAAAAACATAGATAGGCCTGTGTGAAGTGGTGGAGGCATCGTTTTCAGCCACTGTGCTCAGACGGACGTATGGAAGAACTGTTCCGTATATGCAGTAAATATGTACAGTATTTAATCATAACTACTTCGGATGACGCTTACACACACACACACACACACACACACACACACACACACACACACATACACACACACACACACACGTGCAAACACTTGACGCATTGTGTAGATTCATTGGGTGGTTTGGAAGCGCATCGTTTGATTCTTAATTTCGTAAAACTTGGATTTTTCCTAAGTGTCCATGATTACTACAGAAATTGCAAGAAGTGCAGTGCAATAAACTAATCAATATCTTCATCTATACATTTATTATAGGATTATCTCTGGCAAGACAAATTATACATGACATACTGAGAGTCAAGCCTCGATTAGTACAAAACATGTGTATACGTGCGTGTGTTGCAATGTAATAATCGTTGTTACAGTGAGCCACCGTCCAGAAAGGACTCAGTCCTCATCTCTGGCCCCTACCGGGTGCAGTAGAGATTCTTGTTTCCAGCTGTACAGCTTAGAAGGTCATTAATGAATAGAAGGAAGAAAGCTGGTGACAGGGCAAAGCCCTGAGGAACGCCGCTGTTGAAAGCCCTGGGAGAAGATCGGTGGCCGTCTACAACAGGAGCTATAGAACGACCAGAAAGGAAGCCAGTGATGAAGGCACAGATAGAAGGACAGAAACTGTGAGAGGGCAGTTTGGAAATTAAACATTTATGCCAGACTCGGTCGAAATCCTTAGAGATGTCAAGTGCAATGGCAAAGCTTTCACCAAAGTCCTGAACTGAGCATGGCCAGGAGTCCGAGAGGAAGGTGAGAAGATCGCCAGTGAAGTATCATTTGGAGGAACCCATACTGATGATTAGGAAGTAGGTTATGATACGAAAGGGGTTTTATTTTTTATTTTTAAGGTAATTTCAAAAACTTTAGATATATATAAAGCAATTGGGCGATAGTTAAAGGGTTGGGAATGGTCACGCTTCTATGGGACAGGCTGAATGAGAGCAAACTTCGAGCTAGAAGGTACAAGTTTACAGACAAAGGTGAAAGAGTTTACCTAGGCAGGGTATAAACACAGAAGCACAGTTCTTGAGGACAACAGGAAGGACCCCATCAGGCCCATATACCTTGTTAGTATTGAGGCCAGTGACGCCAGGAAAAACATAAACTGTAGAAATTTCAATATCAGTCATGAGGAAGTCAGAGGAGCGAAGTGATGGAGGAACACTCTGGAATCGTCTAAGATGGAATTGGAGGAGAAAGTCTGAATGAAGAGTGTCATGAGTTGGCGCGATCCTATTTTTAAATAAACTCGTGACATTGAACTTTGGTGGGAAACCGCGAATTCTAGTGGAATCTCAGTATGTATCACTCAGTCAACTGCCACGTATTCACCCGATTGGGAGTGTTTTCAGAACAATTTTTCACTGTTCCATAAGTGATCATCTTTGTGCACGACATTAGCACCTCCGCTGAGTGATTTGTTATGGGCATGTATCGTTCACGCTAAATTCGTTAACCGTTAGCAAGTGCGGCCCGCTTTTGCCTCTCTCTCGCACAATTTGAACTCAGTCAGGATTTGAGCATCGTGGAAGCAGGTTCGATTGGGCCCAGTGTGGAGCAGTGCCGCCGTTGCCCAGTGAGTTCCTGAATTCCCACCTAGCGTGAATCGGCGAGAGGTTCAGCGTGGCAGCGTCCTTCCTCAGCAACGACGCCCAGTTCCCGCTTAGCCCACTCTCTGACCAGTATTTCCTTTCGTTTTTCCTAGGCTTAAGAGTTAACTTTTGAGTGAGCGAGTGAGTGTGTTCTCCTTATTTTGAATTCATTTTGAAACATGTAACGTAAATTTATCTCATTCTAATCAATAAATTTACAGTTCTTTTCTCTTGAGCTTAATGTAATGTAAACTCGTGTTTTATTTCTCCACATTAAGCTTATTTTAGTTATAGTTCCTAGTTTGCATAAACGCTTTGTATTATTCATAACTGGTACTTAGGCCAGTCCTTTTTATTAAGCTTAAAATCCGTTGTGTAACCAGTTGTTAATGCACCAGCAAGAACCTGTTTATCAATAATAGCATTAGATATTGATTGTCAGGGGTGGAGTCACTTTCTCCAGAGGCTAACAGTACCAATAAACAGCACGTGTGAGTAATTAGTCTCTGCTGTGTACTATTGAGAAAGTTTATACATTCTCATCCTTGGAGAATCGGTGAAGCCGGTATAAAGTAATCATTGCTTGATTTTCATAAGTCAATTCTTCTTCCTGTTCTCAAGTATAATTGAATATTATTCTTTAATATTGCATACTCTTAAAAACCCTGTGATATTTGGCGACCTCATTCCAGGATAATAACTCCTAGCTCTAAAGTTATTCACGAGATAATACTCACTCACTCATACTTAGGTATTTATCATTATAGTCTATAGGCACTATCTTACTGGTGATTATTAATTCATTTTTATTAATTTACGTAATGGTTTTCACAGTCAGTTGTTTGTTTAATTTTCTTTCTTTACCAGTTTAATTAGATAAAACTGGTCACCACTAACCTGTACCTATATTCTTTATTGTTGATTATTGGCATCTTTCTCTGCAAAATTGCAGTCAGTACTGAGTCTCTAGTTCACTTAGATTGAGTTAGCATCATGACTAACGACTATGTACAGGAAGCTAAAGATATGGGGCTTACTGACCCCGAGAAAATAAAGGACTATGTCCTCTCTCGGTTTAATTACAAGCAGCAACACGAGAATGATGCTCATGAAGAGCGTGAGGAACGCGAAAAAGAGCGCGAACACGAGAGAAAACAACGTGAACTCGAGTTAGAACACGAGCGAAAACAACGCGAACTCGAGTTAGAACACGAGCGAAAACAACGCAAACTCGAGTTAGAACATGAGCGAGAACAGCGTGAGGAACGAGAGAGAGAACGAGAACACGAATGTGCCGAGCGAGAAGCACGCGAAAAACATGAATGTGAAATGTTGAAGCTCAAGCGAGATTCCTTGGCTTCAGACACATCTGGTGCAGCTGGCCCAAGCTCCACGAGCGCTATCCTTGCACATATTATGACAACCCCACACATCAAGCTTCCCCCATACAAGGAAGGCGAGCGAATCGAGCCATACATAGGTCGTTTTGAAGACATGGCTCAACTGTACCAGCTGGATGATGCAGCTAAGCGGCTTCAGCTTCTTAGCCTGTTTGAGGGCCCTGTCCTCGATATTCTCCACAGAATTCGTGGAGACAATCTCACGTATGAGATGATGAACGCTGCACTCATCAAAGCGTACGGTCTCACAGTTGACGACGCCAAGAGTCAGTTCTTGAGGGTGCGTTTACAGGAAAAAGAGACTGCAGTTCAGTTTCTTGACCGGCTTACTGCTTACTTAGATGAGTGGATGGAGAAAGATGAAACTCCTTCCACGTGTGAGGGGATAATTGACCTTATGGCGTGCATGCAGCTCGAAAAGTCGTGGCCTACTGAACTTATGGCTCAGCTTAAGATCTGCCACGTAAGAGATGCCAGCCAAATAGTGAAGAAGGCTGATGCATTCTTCACTGCCTGCGGGTACCAAACTCGCAAGCAGCATACCTGGAACAGAAAAGCGGATAAATCTGGGAAACCGTCTCAGACTGAACCCCAGCAACAAGGCCGTTCTTAGAATAATGGCCAAGGTCCAAAACCGCGGAGGAAGGACCAGGGGCAAAACACTCAGAAGCCTGAGTGGAAGAGGTACAACAGGTAC